>NW_017305977.1:537893-552773 GCF_001594115.1 Trachymyrmex septentrionalis | reverse complement strand
GAGGGGGAGGGGAGGGGAGGGAGGGAGGGAGGGAGAGGGGGAGAGGGAGAGATGGAGGGGGAGGGGGAGAGGGGAAGGGGGAGAGAGGGAGGGAGAGAGAGAGAGAGTAAAGAAATACGAACGTTTGGCAACGTTACTGACGAGTTCAGAACACGAAATAACCAATATATTACCTGTCAACGACGAGATAATATATGTTTCGGCGACGCAAAGAGACGGTTGCGCCTTCTCCGCAAAACCCTATAATCGTGGCATGGATGACGTCAGAAGTCGCGGCTGATATTATACGCATATCTAGAGAAATTAGGTAATTGCGTTTTATATTGTGATACAGACTCGTGTATTTACAGAAGCGAATCGAGTGAATATGAGTCGTGTACAGGGAATTTTCTGGGCGATATGACGGACGAACTCGAGAACTACGGACGGGGCAGTTTTATCGAGTCGTTCGTGTCCGGGAGCCCGAAATTCTACGCGTATACCAGAAGGTCATCGACATGAGATTTGTAAAGTTAAAGGAATAACATTAAGTTATAAGAACTCTCGAATTATAAATATTAATAGTATTAGGAAATTAATAATGGATAATGAGAGAGAAAAACGCAATGAAAAAAAAGAAAAAGAAGAAGGAAAAACTGGAGGCAGCGATAAATTTGTATTTTAACGCAACCCGACGCACCGCGTTTCACGAAATCGTAACACGAAACGAAACAAAGACGTGCGTATAGGTATTGGTAAAACGCAATATTTATTAATAATTTATAATCGTTATTCTCTTCTATATGGTTTCAAGGGAGAATAAAATAACAACTTTTTCTTTTTCTTTCTCTCACTTATATTTTAAGTTCGCGAGTTTTTCGCCTATCTGCATAGTATTTAAGTATTATGTAAAAAAAAAACATAAATTTAAATTTTTTGTAAATAATAAAATATAAGTATCTCTTTTTTACAAAAAAACATTTTTATTAGAATTTTATTGAATGATTTAAAATGTAAAAATATAAAAATGTAAATATTGCTTCTGAATAATTGAATTTTTTGTATAAGAGCTAGCAAAAATATAATCAACTATAAAAAAATTAAAATTATATATGTTTCCTTTTCTCCCTTCCTCTTTTTTAAAAAAAGTATCGAATAAAAAATATTTTGTATTATACTTAAGGAAAACAAGAAGAGATGATTTATTATATAATTCTAACTAACCTTTTCGATTTCTACGAAAGCTTTTCCCTCGCTGCGGCATCGCGGTAGTAGCACCAGTAAGCTTATCGGCGGCGATGCCACGCGCTCACTTAACGATAGAAATATACACTAATCGCGAGCCTCTTTGACGCGCGAAGATATGGTAAGTGTATGCGCGGCGACATCAGTTTTTCGCCAGCCGTGGTGCTCTTTACTGACAAGCTCACGCGAGGGTGCGCTGACGTATTTTGATGCGCGGGACACCGGTAGCAGAGGTGGAATTCCGCGTGTTTTCGTCGGTTACCTACCAACGCGGACATGAAATCGGAAACTTTCTTGGCAGATTATTTAGAAAAATACTGCTTATCTAAATAAAGACGCGTGCTGTCGAAAAAGAAGTTTTACGTGCGGGAATTAACATGATAGAAGACGTCAAAAATAATAAGCCGTTAAAAGAAGCAGTCAAAAGTCGGCTCGCGGAATCAAGGGGTAATCTGAAAAAAAAAGCCAAAGAAAAAATAAGTTCCCTAATGAGGGGATCTAGATATAAAATATCCGCGGCACTTCAGTTTCCACTCGGTGATCGAGATAGACGTATGGTGCATCGTAAATGAACGTCGGGGGGGGGGGGAGTCAAAAGAAAATCATCGAGAAGTATCACAGCGAAGAAGAATAAAAAAGTGTCGAAGAAGAAAAAGAAAATTCGTACTGCAGAAAGAAAAACCAAAAAACCATCCTCTAGGAAACATCGAGTCAAGAAACGCGATATATCCGACATATTTTTTTAATTGAGATAGGAATTCGTTACTGAAGAAAAAGCATGTCCTTTCTTTATATCCACTCAAGCGAGTGTATAAAGAGCGAACTCGATCTCTTCTCTCTGCCTCCTACACAAACCAGCATTGAGAGTTCGCAATGGATTTATTACAAATCCGTAACTTCGCTCGCGGACGACTCGCCCATAGAATTCGTCATTCCCGAACATGGAGAAGACTATCTGAACCTCACTCACATCATGTTGAGCCTTCGCATATGCGTAGAAAGCGAACGCGGGGAGAGCACATCGAGCACACCCGACGGCGGGCCAAAAGTAGATCCCGTAAATCATTTACTGTATTCCATGTTCAACCAAAGCGACATATATTTCAATCAAAAGCTCGTATTGCCACTAAACAACACTTACGCGTATCGCGCATACATCGTTATTAAATATGCTTCACTCGTAAAAATCTTCTATCTAACCTCTTGTTTATGGGACGCGGATATCCTTGGTTACATGGACGACACGTTAAACTCATCAATTCCAAATACAGCGCTCGAGAGACCACGCAATACATTCAAGGAAATCACGCGCTAGATCTCATTGGTCACCTTCATTGCGACGTTCTCAATCAAGATAAATTTTTAATTAACGGAGTGAAAGTTAAAATAAAACTCGTACGTTTGAAAGATTCATTTTGTCTTATGGAGAGTAAAACGATATCAAAAATATGCATTCTTGATGCCTACTTATAAGAAGAGCAAAAATAAGCCCGGGTATGCTACTCGCACATGCTAGAATGCTGAGTAAAACTACCGCCAAGTATTCCCTTACGAGATTTGAAGTTAAAACATTCACGATACGCCAGCGTCGTGGAGGAATCGATAGACAATGCAATACTCGAACATCTACCAAAACGAATAATAGTCGGCTTTGTCGATAACAAGGCGTTTAATGGCGATAGAAAATTGAACCCGTTTAATTTCAAAAATTACGGAATAAATTTCTTTTCGCTGTACGCCAATGGCATGCAAATTCTTAGTAGACCGTTACAGCCAAATTGTATCGCCGAGTTTGATAACGTTTTAGAAATCGACTCCTCGCATCAAGTCATCATCGACTTTTCCAGTTAGCCCTATGGTTTCCGCGAGAAAATTATTTTCTCGTACTATACACATTTTTTCCCATCTAATTAGACGCAAGATGACGAAAAAGCTTCAGTCTTATTCGCGCCACCAACATCAATGTTTCGTAAAAAGAGTAGCGAAAATTCGAATATCATAATGAATATAGTCATCGACATACAAAATTTTCGCGATGTCAAAGAAAACTTTATTCCGAAAGAAATCGCGGTTCTAGCGATTAATGCGACAATCACCGGATACTGAATTATGACGTCATCTTGTCCATTTGACGATTTACCCGAGAGAGTAAGACGAGAAAATAACTGGCTTACCCAAAATTATTACGAAATCGAATGGTTCGATGGAGACGTCAATCCAAGAAACTTTACGATACATCTGCGATACATTACACGACACGCATATACCAGGGAACAAAAGAAGACACGTTATTTGAGCAATCTATTTTCTAGAAACGTATATAATCTGGAAGAAATTTCTCCAGTTTTCAAAAATCGACCAGATTTCGAAGGTCGTAGATAACGCTGCACGGATTTCGAACCAGCGTTTTGAATCACATTATGCCTTACGCAATGTTTACAAATTGAAACATTGGCTAATTGCTGCTATATGAAATAGCAGCAATTCAAGTACGATAGCCTCAGAAAATTGGAGCAAGAGCGACGTCGAAAGCAAAAAAACAGACAACGGGAATTTTTCAATCCAATTTAAAAATCAGAAACACAATATCATTCGCAATATTGAATCGTGGAGGAAAAATATCGTGACAGAAAAGAAGAACCAGGGTGAGAACAAACAAGCGACAGACGAGGAGAAAAAAGATCTTCCAAAATTCGACTTGTCGACTGATAGAGATAAAACTAACACTAGCGTCTCACAAATATCGAGCATTTTTGGGAGCTTCACATCGTACATGCCAGCAAAAGAGGTGTTAGGTGCGTTCGTACATTTATATAGACCGAATATTGCCGCGCCGATACACCCGCGAGCATTTATATGTACGCGAGTGACGTCACGAGACGGCGCAAGCGCAAACGGAAAGGAAACAGCAAGGTGGTGCGTGCTCGCCTCATGGCGGGGTCTTTTTTCTGCTCGTCGCCCGAATCTTTGGTATTCTTTTGTAAGGAAGAAATAAAGCAGGAATGAATCGAGTGCGAGTACTTGAATCTTTGATCGAGCACCCTTCCCGTACAAACCAAGATATAACAAACTGGCGACGAGAATGGGATCTGCAACGGTGGTTTTTTTTTCGCTAAAAGCGCGACCGCGTGTGTAAAAGTTTTTTCTCTCGCGGTTCTCGAACAGGAGTTGCACACGTGTTTTTCGGGATACCTCCCGCGACGAGACACTACTACGCGAATCGTTTTGAACAAGACCGTTTCAAAATTTACATTTGAAGTGACTTTTTCGATTTTTGTTCTGCAATTTTCATGGGTGTACACGCGTAATTTGCAAGTTACGAACTTTACACACACGCATATACAAATATTACATGTCGGGCAAGGATAAAGAGCCACGCGACGGAAAACCGAAAATTACAAATACAAGCGCATCTACAAGTACCGCGATAGTTGCAAAGTCGACAATGTCCAGTACCATACAAAATATCGTCGATCCATTCACGCCGGGAACCTCGAATTGGGAAAGATGGTTTACACGATTCGAAGGATGGTTACAAATACACAAAATCACGGAGGAACAAGAACGCGTTTTACACCTAACCCTTTTCTTAAGTGAGAAAGCTTACAACATTCTGTATGACAGTTTAGGCACAGAAAAACCTACGGATAAAACATTTGATGAACTGAAAGCTAAATGCAAAGAACTTTTTGCACCAACTGGATTAGAAATAGCGGAGACATACAAATTCTGCCATCGCAAGCAACTGCCTGGTGAAACAGTACAAGATTTTGCCAGTGCCCTAACGAAATTAAGTACAACTTGCAATTTCGGTATTTTTCAAAATACGATGTTGAGAAATCATTTAGTTTTCGGAATTTCAAGCCGCCGTACACAGAGCAGACTGCTCGAAACCAAGGAATTAACCTATGAAAAGGCATTGCAGATTGCACTTGCAATGGAACTTACAGAGAAGGAAACGAATACCCTCTGTAAAGATACAACACAGGACGTCCACTATCTACATGCAAATAAATTCCAAAAGAAGAAAGATACGGTGACGCCGAAAGGTTCCAAATCAAATACAAAAAAATTTCTCCAAAACTCTCCAAGTATCGCATGCTATCGATGCGGAAAGAGTGATCATAAAGCGGATAAATGCAAATTACCAAAGTATATACAATGCAATTTTTGCAAGAAAAAGGGGCATTTAGAAACGATCTGTTTGAAAAAGAAGCACAGTAATTGCAACGTATTACAGGAAAAGAACGATATTTTCGAAGCCAACTCACTTTTTAATCTGGAAATATTACAATGTGATTCACCCCTGCCAGAACAACGAGGTCTACGGGAGAAATTCCAATTCGACATTGAGGTCAACGGAAAAATGATCAACTTCGAGGTCGATTCCGGAGCTGCAGTCACCATCATGGAAATACACCATGCGAAAATGAGTTTCAAGAATCTGAAAGTGCATCCCGCTAAATTACAGTTAGTGACTTATTGTAATACGCCAATACAGGTAAACGGTTACGCTACAGTTTCTGTAAAATTCGAAAATGAAATGTACACATTGAATTTATACCTTACATCGATCAAACGTACACCATTGATGGGTCGAGAATGGATACGTATGTTCTTGACACGTCAAAACGCGAGTAATTTATTTACACAAAATACAGTTTCACAAATTCGCGACGAAATCGTAGTAAATATAGACAAAGATGTATTTATAAAAAATCTTTTCGCGAAATACAGTAATTTGACAAACAAAAAGCTAGGTAAGGTTACAGGTATGAAAGGTTCACTTACATTGAAACCTAATGCTAAAAAAGTATTTTTAAAAGCTCGTCCTATGCCTTTTAAACTGATACCACGGGTAGATAAAGAAATAGAAAACCTTATAAATGAAGGAATCTTAGTAAAAGTCGAGACTTCAGAATTTGCAACTCCCGTTGTTCCAGTTTTGAAAGCAGATGACACTGTCCGTTTATGCGGAGATTACAGCGTTACAGTCAATCCGCAACTACAAATTACTGAGCATCCGTTACCTACAATTGATGAACTGGTTTCTGAAATGTCGAACTGCACGGTTTTCGGTAAAATTGATATAAAATGGGCATTCTTGCACCTTGAAATGGACGAAGAAAGCTCACAAATCCTGACGATAAATACACATAAAGGACTTTACAAAGTCATGCGGCTAATGTACGGAATCGCATCGGGACCTGCTCTATGGCAAATCACAATGGAGAAAATATTACACGGAATTAAAGGCGTTAAAGTCATGCTCGATGATATTGCCATAGCAGCGGGAAACGAATACGAATTTACAAAAATTCTTGAAAAAGTTTTCAAAAGATTAAACTACTATAACATTAAAATAAACGAAAAGAAATGTGTATTTTTCGCCAGTGAGATTACTTATTGTGGGTACATCATCGGCAAAAACGGATTGCAAAAAGACAGCTCGAAATTCGACGCAATTACAAAAATGCCACGACCTAGAAATGTTACTGAAGTTCAGTCGTTCATCGGTATGATAAACTACTATAGTAGATTTATTGAAAATACGAGTACATTATTGAAACCGTTATATGAATTGCTACAAAGAAATAAAGAATTCAAATGGACTGAACGTCAGGAAAAATCTTGGGTAGCAGCAAAAAAGGCTTTTACAAGCAATAAATGTTTAGCTTTTTACGATCCAACACTTCCGTTAGTGTTACACACGGATGCGAGTCACCACGGAGTGGGGGCAGTATTGTCACACCAATATCCCGATGGAACAGAGCGAGCAATACAATACATTTCTCAAACACTCAACAAAACGCAAATTAAGTACAGCATGATCGATAAAGAAGCTTACGCAATTGTTTTCGCTATAAAACGTTTGTACATATACTTATACGGAAATACTTTTAAATTAGTAACGGACCATCGTCCTCTTACAAAAATTTTTGCAAAGGACAAAGGGTTGCCATTATATAGCGCGATGCGCATGCAGCATTATGCAATATTCTTACGTGGTTTCAATTTCACCATCGAGTATAGGAAATCGGAGCAAAACGCTAACGCAGATTGCCTTTCCCGTCTTCCAATTTCTGGAGAACCGGAAACCAATGACGTTGTCGATTTGTACTACGTAAACACGATAGGCTCTTTGCTCATTACGCCTACTAAATTACGGGCAGAATTTCAAAAAGATAAAGAATTACAAAAAGTCGCCAACGCGCTATGTAACGGCAAAACTCTTACACATGCTGATACTTGGGGCATTGACCCAATAGAATTTAGTCTAGAATGCGATATTCTTGTTCGAAATCACATGATTGTAATTCCGACCACATTACGTAAGGAAGTCCTGCAAGAACTACACTCGGGACATTTCGGTATGACCAAAATGAAAGGGTTAGCGCGAGAACACTGTTGGTGGCCCGGAATTACGCGCGACATCGAGACGGTCGTAAAAGACTGCGTCGAATGCAACACAGTCGCGAATGCGCCGAAAGTTGCAGAAAAACATGTGTGGGAAACACCCACTGCGCCTTTCGTGCGATGGCACATCGATTTTGCACATAAGGATAATACGACGTTTTTTATATGTGTCGACGCATTTACGAAATGGCCGGAAGTTTATATTGTTCCAAATATGCTTACAGAACCGACCATCGATATTTGTAAAGAAATCTTTTCGAGATTTGGGTTACCGAATGTTGTTGTAAGTGATAACGGTCCTACATTTACATCCCAGCTATTTCAACAATTCCTTCGGACTTACGGCATTACGCATAAAACCTCTGCTCCTTTTCACCCCGCGTCAAATGGGCAAGCAGAGAGGTACGTCCAAACCATTAAAAGAGCTTTACAGAAAATGCCAACTGGCAAGAATTTACATTCCAGTTTACAGACTATCCTTTTCCAGTACCGAACGATGCCTCATGCCGTAACAGGAATTCCACCTGCGGAGTTAGTTTTTAATAGAAAGATACGAGCAAACCTCGATGTAATGCGTCCAAACAAAAGCGAGGAACGCGACGACAAGGTTAATGTACATAAACAGTGTCGAGAATTCAAGGCGAACGATCGAGTAAAAGCGAGAAATTATACCGGCAAGGCAAAATGGATTTTTGGCACTATAGTACAGCGCATCGGAAAATTAAATTACTTAGTTCATTTAGATGACAGTCGGATTTGGCGACGTCATGTCAATCAGTTACAATCCACGGGTGTACAAAATACTATAGAGGATTGCGATCATGCTCCGCCGGACGAAACGGAGTCGTCCGCGATCGAAGGCGATGTCACCTTGGGGCCCAGTACGTCAAACGCAGAATCGTCGCCAAGCCTCGGATCCGTACCCACGGATCGCACACTTAGACCTAGGAATAAACTCAAAGCACCTGAACGCCTGCAGTACCATCACCCGGAAAATTGATTCCGATATAAATCAAAGGAGACAGCTTCTTTTTTTTTTTTTTCTTTTACAAAGGAAGGTGTTAGGTGCGTTCGTACATTTATATAGACCGAATATTGCCGCGCCGATACACCCGCGAGCATTTACATGTACGCGAGTGACGTCACGAGACGGCGCAAGCGCAAACGGAAAGGAAACAGCAAGATGGTGCGTGCTCGCCTCATGGCGGGGGCTTTTTTCTGCTCGTCGCCCGAATCTTTGGTATTCTTTTGTAAGGAAGAAATAAAGCAGGAGTGAATCGAGTGCGAGTACTTGAATCTTTGATCGCGCACCCTTCCCGTACAAACCAAGATATAACAAGAGGTACATTTTGAATTTACGCAAACATTTCCTCCCTCACGTTCTCCGACGACGAGAAATTAATTTGCTGGAAGTTTTAAACGCATTACATCAGTATCCGACATGCGAGGGTCTATCCTGCCAATCGACTGCCGAGGGTGTGAACGAGATCGACTGCCATTGTCGCTAACACGAACGATCACGATCGACCTGGCCAACACTGGGTCGCCTTCTACATCGATGAATACGAAATAGGAACGTATTTCGATAGCTACGACTTACCGCTCTTAGATCCAAGATTCCTCTTACGAAACTTCGACGAAACTCTACCACGTATCGATGGAATACGACAACGCTGCAAGGAATATACTTTCTCAAACTTGTGGACAATACTGCTGTGTATTTCTATATTTTTTTGTGTAATGACTATAATTTTAACCAGTTTCTTGATCTGTTTACCTCTGATTGTAAGTGAAATGATCGATTGATTGTACAGTTATTTCATAAAATTTTTCTTCATTGTAAATATAAATTTGTAAATTCTCATGCTGTATGCCGTCATGTTCAAACGTGTATTCTTTCAAAAAAATAAAATAACTATTTCATGTAATATCTCTTTTAAATAAACGGTTTAAATTTGTAAATATTGCCTATTTCTTACTTCTATCCCCACCCTCATTTACAATAGATACATTTTCTCTCGTATTACAGACTTACAAGGAGAGGCTACGCTCTGCTCTTCAATAAGCATTTAAAAATATACCAAAAAATGAAAATATTTTTTGGTATATTTTTAAATGATCATTACTCGGCTTCTAAGTCCCATTAGCGAGAACGGCTTTACAGGTGTTCATTTGGTAGGCTACTCTAACATTACTGCAAGTTTGATTAAAATTGATGAAGAGCAGAGCGTAGCCTCTCCTTGTTAGATAATGTACATTAAATATATAGAAAAAATTTTTTTAAAGTGATGCTCGAAGACGTCGCACCTGTTGAACGTGTTCGTTTCTGTTTTACCTCCTCCTTTTCTTCCGAGCAAAAGTAAGAACCCCTAGACTTGTAAATTTTCGAATAAGATCTCATCTCTTATAAATAAAAAACATTCACTAAAACACCAACACGTCGGAAACATTGTGCCAACAAAAAAGTGACCGTCATAAAACCACCCACTATTTATGCTCGGTGTTCGTACTCTACCCTCGCGACAAAAAATGGTAACAGTCCCAATCTCCACTCACCATTTTTTCGGACTTTTCCCTCCATTTTGTCAGAGGTCCTCTACTACCCTCCTTCTCCAATCACCTCGTAGGTAGGTACGGTATGAATCAATCAGATCTTTGTATAGGGCGAACCAATCAAATTACACCATTTAATTATTCTATTACCTCTTTCACTCCTCGACTAATCGAAACACGTCCTTTTTCTAGACTGACCGTCTAGGCCACACAGCAGAGGGAGACGTGGAGGGGGTTTTATTTTCGCATCCCATGGCTGCTCACATATACTACTTTAATAAACTTAATATTGTTATGCTTTATCTTTTTAATATAAGACAAATGTAACTTTTTTATTTTGAAAATACATTTTATTTATTTTTAACTTAATATTATATGAATATATGATATATTTGTTACATATTCGCGTTACAAATTCGTTACATATTTGTATTCCATTATACATACTCGTATTTATATATTCTTTAAAAGCATACAATCTATTTTATTAAATACGCCACATATCTCTTCCTTCCTCCCTTCCTCTTTCCTTCCTACCTTCCCCCTCCCTCTCACTTCCTCTCCCTCTTCCTTTCCCTCTTCCTCTTCCTCTCCCTCTCCCTCCTCCCCCTCTCCCTCCCACTCAATCTTTCCACATAAATGTATTATACAACATAATTATTTACATTATGAAAATTTAATAAAACGATACATTAAAAAACACAATTTTAAAGACAGTTTTATTATCTTCAATTAACTTAATTGTCAAATTATTACATTGGAAGTGATCAATCAAATATTAATTGTTATTACGATTTGCCAATCATAATTAATTGATTTATGGAGTTATTCGGAGACGATAAAACCGAACCTAAATAAATTATTCCAAATATTATCTACAAAATGTTTGATAAAACCGAGAAAAGACGATTTTGATGGTAATAACATGCATAATCGTAAGTTTGTAATATTATAGCAAATAAAGTGTTACGATACACGCACGCACGCCCGCACGCACCCACACACACATACAAAAAACAAAATATAAATAACAATGATTAATATCAGTTATAATGTCATTCAATATGGTCATAAAAGGATTGAGAAGACCTACTCTTCGATCTACATCGCATTTGAAAATCTGTAATACGAGGATAGTCTCAGAAGTACCCGACCTGACGTACAAATGGTTGTTGTATAAAAAAAATCACTGTAGGGGAAAGCACCAACTTTTTAAAGCTTAACTATGAAGTTTGAAAACGCTACGTTGTTCAGTATTTGTTTGGCAGCCATCAATAGTGGACGATCTCGGTGAATTTGCAAAGATGGAAAAAATTGGTCATCGTTATGTGATACAATACTTTCATTTGAAAGGTCTTAGCCCAACCAATATCAAAGCCGAGCTGGATTCTACTCTGGAGGAGTCTGCTCCTTCGTTTACAACAGTAAAATATTGGGTGGTAGAGTTTAAACGAGGCCGTACGAGCTGCGAAGACGAACATCGCAGTGATCGATCAAGTGAGGTGGCCATTCCAGAAATGGTGAAGAAAATCCACAAAATGGTATTGGGTGACCGTCGATTGAAAGTGCGCGAGCTAGCAGACATGGTAAACATTTCAAAAAGTGCTGTACATCGCATATTGGTTGAAAATTTGGAGATGAGAAAGCTGTGCGCAAGGTAAGTGCAGCACTTGCTCACAATCGAACAAAAGCAGCGTCGAGAGGATGTTGAGTTAAAGTTCGAATTGCTTCCCCACGCACCCTATTCGCCAGATTTAGCCCCCTCGGATTATTTTCTCTTTCCAAACTTGAAAAAATGGCTCGGTGGTAGAAGATTTACCAACAATGAAGAGGTGGAGTCTGCGGTTAATGGCTATTTTGAGGAGTTCAACGGTTCTTACTATAAACAGGCCATCGAAGCTATTGAACATCGCTGGGAAAAGTGTATCGAGCTAAAAGGAGACTATGTTGAGAAATAAAGATATTTTTTCCCAAATTTTTTGTGTTTTCTTTGTTAGATCGAGTACTTCTGGGACCACCCTCGTATATATCTGTAATATATATCTAACTATACCTATCCTAGAATGAAAAGAACGTGTTTTACTGTTATAACACGAGTGTCATATTACAGTTTTAATATTGAGTGGGAAATTATAACAAACATATATACGTTACACTTGTAACTTGGAATTTGATGGGCAAATTTCGCATCTATAGCAAGTAATCCCAGGAAATGTAAAGTAATTAAACATTCTAACACCATCGAATTACAAAATATATAAAAAAATAGCTATACTCACCAATATCGAAATGAACAAATATTCTCCATTAAACTTAGACTAGCATTAGTTAATGTTTTTAACCGAGATTTGATAGTGAGATTGAAAAAGTGTGCACACATGGCATGAATTGTGCACACATTATGGTGGTATGAATAATTCAACAAATTTACATGATCATTTTTGTAAAACATTTTTTGACAAAATAAAGAACGTAAATCATATATTTATATTTTTATGTTATGGAAAAATGTACAAACATTCTCCATATGAATTAAATCAATAAGTAAGGAAGACCGGGGTCAGTAGACTATAAGGGTAAGTAGAATAATCGAGGCTACGTAATAAACAAATCGTGCGAGTCACGCGTAAACGTATCTGAACACGCAACAGCGACTGTCATTCAGTCTGCTGTGATATCTCGAGAAGGACGCGTTTATCGTAGAAGTTACGCTATAATTCTAAAAAATCATACACGTAAATAAATATTTTTATTCTTAACATTTTTGTTTTACAATCGTATATAATTATTTGAGATATTTGATTTCCATTTAGATAGTAAGTGTAGTTCTTACTTAATAAAGTCCAACAGATTTTTTGTTTGTGTATCTTATCGTATACTGTTAATTTTTTTTTAATGAACCGATGCTACGTAGGCTGCTGGAAAAGTTTCTGCAATCTAGTACTTCCAGTGGCGCGAATGTTCTGCTACTATCATATCCGTAAAATTAGATGTTTTTAACCTATAATTCAATTGACAGTTTGTACCCAAGCCAACTAGTTTTGTTTGCATAGTATTTTAAAAGAAGTTATTTTGTAAGAAAATGGAAATTTCGTGTGAAAATTTTCGGGCAATGATTTTTTACGATTACAAATGTAATCTAACTCCGAAACAATACATCGATCGACTTCATTTGACTTTTGGAGATGAAGCACCATCCAATAGGATTGTTTATAATTGGTTTGCCGAATTCCAGCGTGGATGTACCTTTCTTAGTGATGAATTCCGTGAAGGTCGTCCATCCACGTCTGTTGTTGCCACTAATGTTGCTGTGCGTGAAATGATTGAGTGAGACCGGCATATAACATACCGCGAGATTCAGGCATCCTTAGGCATTGACATGAAAGCAATACATACGATTTTGCATGATCACTTGAGCGTACGGAAACTTTGCAGTCGTTGGATCCCACACAATTTGACCGAAGCTCAAAAACAGGCTCGTGTTAAATGGAGCAAAGAAATGCTTAAGAAATTCAACCGAGGTCGGTCAAATTTGGTCTACAACATCGTTACTGGGAACGAAACTTGGATCTATTCGTATGAGCCCGAAAGTAAACAACAATCCACTGTTTGGGTATTTCAAAATAAACCAATGAAAACCAACAAAAGTTGTTCGTTCACGCAGTGCTGCCAAACAAATGATTGCTTGTTTCTTCGGTTATACCGGACATGTGGCTTTAAAGGATCGAAGGACTGTAAATACTGATTGGTATACAACAATTTGTTTATCAGAAATCATAAATGAATTGCGTAGAACAAACCGAAATCGTCGCATCATCCTTCATCATGACAACGCCAGTTGTCACACAGCACATCAAACCGTTGATTTTTTATCCAGTAATAATGTCGAATTGATGACTCATTGTCCGTATTCACCTGATTTATCATCTAATGACTTTTTTTTGTTCCCAAACATTAAAAATAAGATGCGTGGTGAGCGATTTGAGTCGCCTGAAGCAGCTATTGAAACACGTACACTGATTTCTGAGGTTACAGCCTTAGAGTGGAAAAAATGCTTCGGAAATTGGTTCGAGCGTATGCAAAAATGTATCGATCTTAAAGGCGAATACTTCGAAAAACAATAAAGTCATTTACCGAATTTTACATGTTTTTTTTCATATTATTTGCAGAAACTTTTCCAGCAGCCTACATACTAACCACAACGAAGTTATATAACTAATTTAGTGACGACTCTGATAGTACCTACTCTCAAACTTCTTGAAGTGAAATCTCACTCTAAAATAGTGAAAATACAGTCAGTTTTGAAAAAAAGTGAAAATGTTTTACTTCTCGGAAAAGAATGGCAATATTTCATTCCTTTAAAAAGATTTAACTCAGTAATAAATGTTATAAGTTTAATTCCTTCGCGTCCAATTTCGATATAACTCATTTGACGTGTTTTTTTATGAAACGAACGAATTTAGCAAAAAGAATTATTTTGCTTTGCGAATCTTTCCCACAGCTCCTTTTTCGGAGCTTGGCCAAATTGATCTAAAATTCGGTTCTTGTTGAGTTCACCTCCTCAGCTTTGTACGGAACTTGGACGTAATAACATAAACATTTATAAATATTTATAAATATATATAATTGTGTATGAAATATGTCTATATATGTTGATTACTCTTTTTTCTTTTGTAAAATTACTTT
>NW_017305977.1:526026-537793 GCF_001594115.1 Trachymyrmex septentrionalis | reverse complement strand
ATAATATATATATATATATATTTAATAATAATGTGAAAACATTAAGAATAATTATAAGGATAATTTTGTGAATATGTAAGTACACTTTAAACGCTTAAAGAATAACTTATTGTATTATGTTTATTATAATTGTAATTTGGATAACGATTTGAATTAAATAAAGTGTTATTTACCTAATGACAAAATACAAAGTTATACATTCCTTATTTTATAATAAATATGTTTGTGTTTAAAATATATTTTTATAAAAGTTTTGTTAATATGTAGCCATAGATGTATCTTAAATATACATTAATCTTCATTTAATAATTTAGTCAAATTACTCCATACATCATTAGTCATCTTACCCCGGTTCCGGGACTAGTTGAATCAGGTGGAATGCATTAGAAAAATGCATTTTATTCATATTAGTTATTAATTTCCCTTTATTATTAAACTATTATTAGATAGTCAAATATATTAGGTTGTTCGGAAAGTAATTTCGTTTTTTCCCAACAGAGGACTTATTGTATTTTTTCACAGCCAATTTCACACTTAAGCCGCATAATCATTATATATTTTGATATAGCAACACTTGTTTGTGAAAAAAATTCGATTGATTCTACGCAGTAGTTTTTGGTTGGTGCCCTATCAAATATGGAAAGTGAAAAGCAGCATTTTCGGCATATTTTACTTTTTTACTATCAAAAAGGTAAAAATGCTATTTAGCAAGAAAAAAATTATCCGATGTGTATGGAGAAGATGTATTGACAGAAAACGCCAGTGCCAAAACTGGTTTGCAAAATTTCGATCCGGCAATTTTGATATTGAAGATGCACCACGTTCTGGAAGGCCAGTTGAAGCTGATGAAGACACAATAAAGGCATTAATTGATGCAAACCGACGAATAACAACTTGTGAGATCGCTGAGAGATTAAATTTATCGAATTCGACCGTTCATAATCATTTGAAATGCCTAGGTAGGAAAATCGTCTTTCATTTTCATAAGAAAAAACGAAATTACTTTCCGAACAACCAGTTGCTATATAGCAACTGGTGTAGAATTTGGCCTTAACCATCCCTAACACATTAAAAAATTTTATAAAGAAAGGAAAGGATAGGCTAGAACATGTACATAATCAAAATGTGGTTTACAGGATATCCTGTGAAAGTTGTGATGTTAGTTACGAGGGCCAGACTAAAAGACAGTTAAAGACTAGACTACATGAACATGTTTCAGATATTAATACAAGTTCAAAATTTCCATCGGTAATCTCTAACCACCGTATGAAGGAGAATCACAATTTTAAATTGGAAGTGGACATATTAGGTATAGAACCTTTAAATAATAAAAGATTAATATCTGAAATGGTACACATTAAAAAACAGAAACATAGAATAAACAGACAAAATGAGTCTTTGCCCGAAGCGTATTCTGGCAAATATTGGTATTATACATTCTCTTTTTTCTTCCTAATATTTTCTTTCCTTCATCCTCCCTTTTTTTCCGTTTTCCATTCTCGATTAGTGTTTTCCTTTTCGACATTGCGTTATTCGATATTGTGGAAGTCAGATGTTCGCTACTTTTGCAAATTTGCTTAAAAAATTTTTGAAAAAACCATTGTGCGATATGGATTACCATCTACTTGCGTTTTCTCTCTTTTTTATTAATGAACTCTCAACATTTTTACCGATATTGACAAAGTACATGATTATATTATATATACGAGTACATATTATTAATTCGCTTGTATCAAGTATTAACGTTTTGTTCACAGTCACGTTTCTAGAATGTTTTTCTGATTACTTTGAATTTTGATATAATTGACTCGCAAAGTTATACGATATAAAGAATGTAATACCATAGATATTTTTATAGCGATGTTTTAATATTACCGCAACATTGAAAATAACTCGAGCGGAGTCGAAACGTTTATTTTGTCGTTTTTTAATTTATGATTAAATTTTATTAACATTTATTATTACATTACTGGCTCTTTGCCCTTCTTTTACATATACTTACTTTTTATACTTACTGAGCCTTATTATTATTTATTAATTTAATATCGTATAAATGCAAGACCGGATGCAGTGCGGCTTGCGGTTGCAGAAAAATGGAATTAAAATGCTCGATTATCTGCGTCATCTGGATTGGACAAACGTGCAACAATGTGTTAAAGATTTTTAACGAGAATGAAGAACACAACGAGAAAGAGTATATTGAAATGAATATATGAAAATACCAAATATCAAACATCGATGTATGAAATATTGGAGAAATTCAACGATATTGATGATATTGATATTGACAGTACAGAAAAATTAGATACTTGTCAATGTCCGGACCATAAAAAAAATGCAAATTATATTAAAGATGAAATACATAAATATTCAGATGTAATAAAACAATCTATGAAATTTAAAAAAAAATTGAAAATTTTCTTTCTTTTTTTTGAAAATTTTCTCCTCTACAACTTTAATAAGACCTGTTTTGACTATAGGCATGATGAGAAAGAAGTTATCTAAAAAAAAAAACATATTTTTATCACCTTTTTTCAAGATAATGGCATATTGGTTCCTGTCTCGAGGTCTCAAATTTGGATTTTTCATTAGGGGCCCGAACAACATATTCAAAAATCGCGAATTCTTTGAAAATTGTTGGGGTCCAATGCTACATTGACTGGGTTTATACAATACAATATTTTTCAAATAAATCACATTGTCTTATTACATCCGCACATACATTATTTCGCATTTGTTTGATTGCATCTCACCTTTCCAGCCTAAACTAATTATTGCACTTCGCACCAAAATTTCCGATAAGTTACGTCCGCGCATAAAAGTTAAGTAGTTACAAGAGAATTAAAGCTGCCATTACTTGCATTGTAATAAGAAGACCTGCAATAAAAATATTTTTGAAGAATTAAAACTACTACTACTTGAGTTAGAATAATAAAAAGATATGTAACGTAAGTTCTACTCACTTAAGCTCTATTCAAGAAGCATATATATTCTTAGAGCTTTTTTTACCTTTTTTAAAAAGGTAATCTTTTGTACGAAAATATGAAATTTAACTTAGTGCTAGTTGTTACAATATTAAATCTTTTATACAAATAAGATATTATTAGGTTAAGTAACAAAGATAGTACCACTTAGGTTTTACTTTTAGTATACTCGTATATCTTGGTTAATTAAGACTGTATCATTTGAGTTTTAATTTTTAATTTGGTACAATAGTTTTTTTTTTGAGGAGTAACAATTTTTGACAAAGAATTAAAATTGTCATTATTTGGATTAAAATAAATAGAAGTTTTTTGAATGAAACAACAGAATTTTTACTTACACAAATAATGTTTCATACAAGCATGTTTGTTTTAATAAAACAAATTTTAGTTAAAGAAATAGGAATACTGAATTCAAAAAAGCCTTTTTCTCTGTGTACTTTATCTTGCTGCATTCATTATATATTAGTAGACAATCGAGCACAACTTACTTTATTTGCCATAATAACTGAAAGATCGCCGTTATATTATTCTGTAGTCTTCACTTTTTTTTTATATGCAATAATTACTCATAATTCAATTGACGATTGTCACATTACTGCGATTTTCGAGATATTCTTTTAATTCTTGGAAATTTAAATTTATTAAAAATGCAAAAGTGACTGAAAGTTTGAGAAGTAATTAAATTATGCAGATTATAAAGAAATATTATGTAAAAGCGCTGAGAGTCTAAGACTTACATATATCGATTGTAACGATGACAGAGGTAGCGAACGTAGCAAAATTTATACCAACGTTCATTTTTAAATAAGGCAGAACTTATCGTAATAACTGTGGTATGTATCTAATAGCGTACGGATAGTATGACTTTGTAGAATTGCATGTTATGCTTCATGAAATAATTAACAAAACTTATTTATGCATGAATTATCTACGGCGGAAGTCAAAGTAATTCCTAGATGAGAGAGAAAATAAAGAAAGCGATACGCAGACACAGAGAAAATGAAACCTGCAATATAATATAGCATCTCCAGAACGTTGTCTCGCAAGAAATATTTTTTATCGAGACATCGCCTAAGATCTTCGAGACCTACCTTTAAAATTTCAACCAAGAACAATGCACACTCTTCCGCTGTCATTCGCACTATTGACATGCGCCGGATACTGGCGACCTATTAACTTGACAGCCATCAAATATTGGGCGTATACCATTTATTCCATTGCCATGAATTTTTTACTTCATTCATTCACATTTTGCGGTTTAGTCGACTGTTTTATAAGCGAAGATCTTAAGACATTCATCGAGAAATTCTCGCTATTCCTGTCAGTACTTGGCGTTAGCTGCAAAGTGACAAACTTGGCGGTACGTCGACACGAGATCATCAATCTTACTGATATGTTGTTGGATGATATTTGCGTACCCCGGAACGCTCACGAATTGAATATTCAGCGACGCTTCGATCGCAATGCAAAGTACGTATGAAAATTAAACAATCAGCGAAATATATTTTTATTCTTCATCAATCGACCATATGTTATATTTTTACGGTTCTGACAAATTTTGTAAACATTGATAATAATCCGATCGTGATTGAAACGTCTATTAGCCGGCATGTTTTATTAAAGTTCATAATAATTAAATAAGACATCTTTACTTATCTACCAATTTTTCTATACGTTATATTTCTCGTAGCTCTTCTCTTTTAACTCATTTTTAAACAGCCTCAAAAGCCTCAAAATTATATTATAATATATTATCAAAATTATATTGTAATATATTATTGTATCATAACTAAAAGATTGAAAAAGTATTTTATATTTCATGTAAAAAATTTGGAAGTATTTTGAATTATGTATTCGAAAGATTGATAATATTTTGTTTTTTTAAATTTCAATATTTTAGTGGCTACCATTAAGAAAATTTAAACTTTTCAGGAGCATATAACCAACCTTCGTTGTTTAGAAGTCATATATTATAAAAAACTAGTACAATTTGTATACGTTTCGGTCAATATTTGACCATCTTCAGTACATTTCTAATAACATTATATTAAACCGAAATCAATCGATAGTAATCCTAATCTAAAACGCAAAACATTTTCGTTTAATCTTATATTTTAAATAGAAATATCGCATCTTTTTGAAAAAAGGCGTGTGAAGATAAATTTAATAATCACACAACAGTTCGCAACATTTAATATGGTGACATACATTTTAAATAGAAATATCGCATTTTCTTTGAAAAAAGGCGTGTAAAGATAAATTTAGTATTTATACAACGGTTCGCAACATTTAATATGGTAACGTACAAATCTTTATTATTAATTATTAAATGAATTTTCATATTGGTATGACAACTATTAATTTAATGTCAAGAGGTACAATTTTCTTCTTGATCTGACTCCGACTTTTTTCTATATGAGTACAAGACCAATATAAGTCTTTTTTAAGTTTTATTGGAACTCTCTACGTGTATTCAATACCGTGATCAGACCCACAGGAGACACGCAAGTGGTCAGTTCTATGTGTGAATTAAATATGACAATTAGAAACCTGATTAATTTTTCCAGAATTTAAAAAATTTTTTGTGTTAGAGATATTATTGATTGTATTATTTAATATGTTAATAATAAATTATTTGTTTTAATGAATAACTTATTACAACCGAAAGAAAAATGAATAAAAAAAGGAGAAAGGAAGCAAAGAAATTAGATAATAATTTTCAAAAACTTACACGTATCTCACTGTACACATCTCACTGTTATTGCACACTTACATGTTATTAATAATAACGTACTTTTCTTTGTATGTCGAGAGTCCGAAATTCGGTCTATTTATACTTTTCACCTAGAGAGAGGACGAGAGGGGAGAAGGGGGTTTTGACGAGAGAATTGAGTAAGAAGGGATAGAGATATTATTTGAGGAGAGGGAGGTATACGTCAGGGAAACGATCGGTATCACTTTGCTTATTTAAGGTATCTGTATGCATTTTTATGTAGATCATTTCTGAAATGCTTCTTTTAAAAAAAGACTGTTCTAAATTTAAAATTTCAGTGTTATTCCAATCCATAACATGTCCATCACTTATTTGATGATTTGAAATTACAGACAGCGATTCAACCGGTTTTTTGATATCGTTAATATGTTCTTTTAAGCGTGTTTTTAATTTTCGTTTCGTTTGGCCCACATATGTATTATTACATTCTTTACAGTCTATTTTGTATACTACACCCGATTGATCATCTTTACTTATTTTGTCCTTGCCTAAAGTAATAAATTTATTAAGACTATTTAATGGTTTGTACACCGGTTGGAGGTTGTATTTTTTCAAAATTCCTTTGAATTTATTTGAAGTCTTTTTTAAAAATGGTATAATAAAATAATTTGTCTTTTTTGTTAATTCACCATCGAAGTTCTGATCCATGTTATTTATTATTTCGAAATTATATTTGTTGGAAAGTATAATAATTCTGTCTTGGATAATCTTAAATAACATTTGTAAGGGATAACCGTTGTTTAGGAGGGAGCTAATTAAGGATTCCATGTTTTTTTGTTGGAATTTGGGATGCGAAAGAAATAAAACCTTGTCCACCAAACTCGTCACCATACCTCTCTTTTGTGAAAGCGGGTGGTTTGAAAAGAAATTGAGGTATCTACCCGAATTAGTTGGTTTTTTATACAAATCACAAATGATGTAACCATCCTCGTATATTAATTTTAAGTCTAAAAAATTGATACTACACTCATCACCATGATCGACCGTAAATTTAATGCGTTCATGATATGCATTAAAAGAATCTAATATATCATTAATTTTATTTTTTGAAGCTGCAAGTACAATGTCATCTACATATCTATAATAAACCGGTATGTGTGTAATTAAATTTTGAAAAACATTTTTTTCTAAATCCTGAATCACTAAGTCAGCCAAGATAGGTGATAATGGAGATCCCATGGGCAACCCAAAAATCTGCTCATAATACTTATCATTGAACATAAAAAAAGTGGATTTTAAAATAATTGTAATCGCGTTCTCAAATTCCGGAAGAGGCATAGACGTGTTGTTTTCTATCTCTTTCCACCTACTTAGCACGCTTTCCAAGGCCAACTCAAGGGGAATGTTCGAATACATGGATGAAATATCGAAGGAAACAATTTTGTAATCTTCTGGTATCGGTAATCCATTAATTTTTCCGACCAATTCTAAGCTATTCTTTATGTGTCCAAATTTATCTTTTAAATTTAAGCTTTTATTGATAATGTCCTTTAAAAAAATTGCTAGATTGTGAAAGGGGCTATTTATACAACTTACAATTATTCGTAGTGGACAATCTGGTTTATGAATTTTTGGTAGCCCATAAGATCTTGGCAAAATTCCATCCGAAACATACAATTTTTTATAGACATCCTGATTTATAAATCCTTTCGATTTCCAACTCATTAATAAAGAACGTGTTAAGGTAGTCATTTTATTAGTCGGGTCTTTTTTTATTTCTCGATAAGTATTACTATCAGATAGAATGGCATTCATTTTCGATACATATTCTTCATAAGATATAATAACAGTGGAATTACCCTTGTCCGCCTTAGTCACCAACAAACATTTATTATTCTTCAAAAACTTCTTAAGTTCTCTTATCCCTTGTTTAATAATATTGTCGAACTTATTATTGGAAATATTATAGTCTATACAGTTTAGAACCGTTATTGTGTCCTTCCTAATTAAATTTTTTGTTTTTTCGTCAAGTTTTTTAATGTTATATTCAATGTGTTTTATAAATTCAACAGTCATTTTTTTATTATTGGCAACAAGGTCCGGTAAATTAAAGCGTGGTCCTAGCTGTAAGATGTATTTAGCGTGGTTCGGAATGTCGATGTCAGTGAGATTTATGAGCCAATCATCGTTAACATTGTCGATTTTGTAATTAGGACAATGGGTAAACTTATCCGGAGGAACTTTTATGTGATGTACTTTAACCGAGTCAGATATGCTAACACTATCATTATTATTAGAAACTAGATCCGAGGATGCCCTTACTATTCCTTTGCCCATCGATCCGTCACCTCCAATCTCGACAGAACCAACTTTTTTAGAGGAACTTCTAATAACTTTATCTGTGGAAACCTTTATGCTACTTTTTTTAATAGATAAATTCCTAATAGATGAAGGTCTAAAATCAGCACCTTCAATATTTGGTTCTGACATGGTGAGAGTGTACTCAATATTTTTTATATGTTTGCAATTATTATATGTAGTAATACAACTCAACCTCTCTATCTTTTTCATAATTCTAACATTTTCCAAATACCAATTCCTAGAAAATCTTTTCTCTTGATAGCAAAAAAAGGAGTCGCAAATGTCCATCGGAAAAACTGAATTAATATGCTTATAGTTCCTATATAATTCATCCTGTAAAGTCGATAATTGTCTATATGAATCATTTAATTCAAACTTTAATATTTTTTGAACAAAATTGAGCTTTAACTTCTT
The DNA here is from genome assembly GCF_001594115.1 of Trachymyrmex septentrionalis. NCBI lineage: Eukaryota > Metazoa > Arthropoda > Insecta > Hymenoptera > Formicidae > Trachymyrmex > Trachymyrmex septentrionalis. The sequence goes on along the minus strand of NW_017305977.1, from coordinate 529,321 downwards.
TAATGTGTTCATATTATTTGCACTTCTATACATAATGTCAGTTTTGTAGTTCAAATATTTTTTTAGGTGAATCGGAACTAAATGTTCGTTTACACACTTTTTCAAAAAAAGGATCCTAATTCTAATTTTAATATTCATATTCATAAGTTTGATACACTGTTTCAAAAGGAAACATGCCCTAAAACCAAAGTTACATCTAATGAATTTGAAAAAAGGCAAATTTAAACACAACATACTGCTTGTGTAATTTAAAATTTCAATATTTTAGTGGCTACCATTAAGAAAATTTAAACTTTTCAGGAGCATATAACCAACCTTCGTTGTTTAGAAGTCATATATTATAAAAAACTAGTACAATTTGTATACGTTTCGGTCAATATTTGACCATCTTCAGTACATTTCTAATAACATTATATTAAACCGAAATCAATCGATAGTAATCTTAATCTAAAACGCAAAACATTTTCGTTTAATCTTATATTTTAAATAGAAATATCGCATCTTTTTAAAAAAACGCGATCACAATTATTTTAAAATCCACTTTTTTTATGTTCAATGATAAGTATTATGAGCAGATTTTTGGGTTGCCCATGGGATCTCCGTTATCACCTATCTTGGCTGACTTAGTGATTCAGGATTTGGAAAAAAATGTTTTTCAAAATTTAATTACACACATACCGGTTTATTATAGATATGTAGATGACATTGTACTTGCAGCTTCAAAAAATAAAATTAACGATATATTAGATTCTTTTAATGCATATCATGAACGCATTAAATTCACGGTCGATCATGGTGATGAGTGTAGTATCAATTTTTTAGACTTAAAATTAATATACGAGGATGGTTACATCATTTGTGATTTGTATAAAAAACCAACTAATTCGGGTAGATACCTCAATTTCTTTTCAAACCACCCGCTTTCACAAAAGAGAGGTATGGTGACGAGTTTGGTGGACAAGGTTTTATTTCTTTCACATCCCAAATTCCAACAAAAAAACATGGAATCCTTAATTAGCTCCCTCCTAAACAACGGTTATCCCTTACAAATGTTATTTAAGGTCATCCAAGATAGAATTATTATACTTTCCAGCAAATATAATTTCGAAATAATAAATAACATGGATCAGAACTTTGATGGTGAATTAACAAAAAAGACAAATTATTTTATTATACCATTTTTAAAAAAGACTTCAAATAAATTCAAAGGAATATTGAAAAAATACAACCTCCAACCGGTGTACAAACCATTAAATAGTCTTAATAAATTTATTACTCTAGGCAAGGACAAAATAAGTAAAGATGATCAATCGGGTGTAGTATACAAAATAGACTGTAAAGAATGTAATAATACATATGTGGGCCAAACGAAACGAAAATTAAAAACACGCTTAAAAGAACATATTAACGATATCAAAAAACCGGTTGAATCGCTGTCTGTAATTTCAAATCATCAAATAAGTGATGGACATGTTATGGATTGGAATAACACTGAAATTTTAAATTTAGAACAGTCTTTTTTTAAAAGAAGCATTTCAGAAATGATCTACATAAAAATGCATACAGATACCTTAAATAAGCAAAGTGATACCGATCGTTTCCCTGACGTATACCTCCCTCTCCTCAAATAATATCTCTATCCCTTCTTACTCAATTCTCTCGTCAAAACCCCCTTCTCCCCTCTCGTCCTCTCTCTAGGTGAAAAGTATAAATAGACCGAATTTCGGACTCTCGACATACAAAGAAAAGTACGTTATTATTAATAACATGTAAGTGTGCAATAACAGTGAGATGTGTACAGTGAGATACGTGTAAGTTTTTGAAAATTATTATCTAATTTCTTTGCTTCCTTTCTCCTTTTTTTATTCATTTTTCTTTCGGTTGTAATAAGTTATTCATTAAAACAAATAATTTATTATTAACATATTAAATAATACAATCAATAATATCTCTAACACAAAAAATTTTTTAAATTCTGGAAAAATTAATCAGGTTTCTAATTGTCATATTTAATTCACACATAGAACTGACCACTTGCGTGTCTCCTGTGGGTCTGATCACGGTATTGAATACACGTAGAGAGTTCCAATAAAACTTAAAAAAGACTTATATTGGTCTTGTACTCATATAGAAAAAAGTCGGAGTCAGATCAAGAAGAAAATTGTACCTCTTGACATTAAATTAATAGTTGTCATACCAATATGAAAATTCATTTAATAATTAATAATAAAGATTTGTACGTTACCATATTAAATGTTGCGAACCGTTGTATAAATACTAAATTTATCTTTACACGCCTTTTTTCAAAGAAAATGCGATATTTCTATTTAAAATGTATGTCACCATATTAAATGTTGCGAACTGTTGTGTGATTATTAAATTTATCTTCACACGCCTTTTTTCAAAAAGATGCGATATTTCTATTTAAAATATAAGATTAAACGAAAATGTTTTGCGTTTTAGATTAGGATTACTATCGATTGATTTCGGTTTAATATAATGTTATTAGAAATGTACTGAAGATGGTCAAATATTGACCGAAACGTATACAAATTGTACTAGTTTTTTATAATATATGACTTCTAAACAACGAAGGTTGGTTATATGCTCCTGAAAAGTTTAAATTTTGTTTTTTATTTTAAATACTCCACTGATTTTGCTTAGCCTTACCTCATGTAGCAACAGCCCTAACTTATCGGCCTTATAAAATATCTATCACTATGGAACATGTATGTCGGAATGAATTCCAATTAAAATTTTTCCATTTTTCATAGAAGACACGATAAAAATTTAGGGAATAATTGAATAATTCCGATCGGAGATCGGAATCCATTTGTTCCATAATAGGTGCCCTGATTTACCTAGGAAAGATCGATAAATTAATAATGTTGAAGGCGCGCATACTTTGTGGAAAAGTGCATATCGGAAAGGAACGCTTTACATTGGCACTGAGACAAAATAATAAGAAAGTAAATACTTTAGGAGGTGGGCGGAATAAAGGCACAATTTTACTTAGACTCTTTTTCCGGAGATTAGTTCTTTTACATAATATTGATCGTAATAGAAAAGTAGTGTAACACTTCTTAAAAACTTTGCATAAATTTATTTGATACTGTACTCATTTGTGTATTGTATAATAAAAAAGTAGCAAATAGTATATTTTAATTTTTATTAAAATCAAGATTCTGTAATTAGGCCATTATTCCATCCAACCCTCAATTATTAATTTGTTTTATCTTTCTTCTTTTTTTTTTAATTTAAAAATGCATTTTTTATTAATTATATCCCCATCGTG
>NW_017305977.1:525618-525926 GCF_001594115.1 Trachymyrmex septentrionalis | reverse complement strand
TATGTATACACATATATATTTATAAATATATATAGGATATCTCACAATTTTCGGCAAAGTGCTCTTGTACAGATAGAGCGGATTAAACGGACAATAAGGGCAATTACGATAACTATGGCCCCTCAAAATAAAAATTATTTTTGAAAGCATTTTTAGTAAAGAATACAGGAAGAATAATAAAAAAATTATATAATCAATATTTAATTTGATAATTCAATTTTATGATCAACTTGATAATAACTTTAATAAACAATGATTATCGATTAAAATCTGGATGTTATTCAGGACATCTTGACAAGATATGTTAA
>NW_017305977.1:498702-525604 GCF_001594115.1 Trachymyrmex septentrionalis | reverse complement strand
TAACCCCCCTCCCCCCCCCCCGCTGTTACGGAATGTACGACTTTCCACGCGAAGCGACGAATTTTTTTATGTTTAATTGTTAATTATTTGGATATCTATTGGTTAGAGAATTTTTTTACTATTTTTCTCGTACTCTTCGCTAAAAATGCTTACAAAAATCACTTCCATTTTGTGGAGCCACAGTTATCATAATCGTGCCCTAAGTAATCTTATAGGAATAATTGTTTAATTAATTACGTATGAACAATTCATTATATTTTCCCAATATTTTTCTAATATTTTTCCAGGATAATCACCATATGCTGCGAAATACTGAATGAGTCAGCCGCCTTTTTTTCGATTGCTCAATTTCGACATTTTGTCAACACTCGGACTTTACCGCTCTATGACTGGGTGCCCTATGATATTTCATCAACAACCACTTTTTGGGCAACTTTGTTGCACCAAACCATCATAATAATGATTTGCGCGAATACCAGTGTTGCCCATGAGACTCTCATTTCTGGTTTTATGATTCAAATTTGCGCCCAGTTAGATATACTTTGCCATCGAGCTCGCATCCTGCCGGATTTGTTACAAGAGGCCCGGAAATGCAGCATCTCGAGAGAAGACTTCAAAATGCGAGAACGACAACTAATTCGAGAAATTGTACATCATCATCGCTACGTGTATAGGTAAAAATAAAATTTATTCGCTTGAAGAAAAATAAATATATGTACATATATAGTAAATAAATAATTGTAATGGTGCAGATTTGCGGAACGCATCAATGAGGTATTCATGCTAATGATTTTCGTGCAATTCACCATAAGCTCGATAGTGCTCTGTCTTTGCATCTACCAAATGCTAACGACAAACTTACTAAGCGTCGAGTTTGCATATAGCTCGTCATACCTTGGTTCTATGCTTATACAAATTTATTTGTATTGCTGGTTTGGCAACGAAGTGACACTGAAGGTCGATTATTTAAATATTCTTAAACCTTTTAAAACGTTATCTTTTTCAAGGAATATTTAATTTACTTAAAGCCGGTTTTAGCAAACTTGCTTTTTAAATCAGTTTCTTAAATACGTAGAGCACTGAAATCGGAAACGCCGTTTACGAGATGGATTGGCCGATGCTTCCAGTTGATTTAATGAAGACTCTTTTGATAATTATTACTCGATCTGTGAAGCCAATTAAGATAACTAGCGGATACATAATTACTTTATCCAACGAATCTTTTATGAAGGTGAACGAGATGATATCAATAATACGTTTAGCGATATTGAAAACATTTTTAATCTATTTAATTAGAGGCGCCGACTTGTCAATTTGTCATGTGTGGAGTTAAACAACGTGACAGAAAAGGGGGCACAACAAAATTGTTACAAATATTTCCAAGATCTCTTTATATCAAGATTATAACAGAATAATAAACAACGAAATTCTTCTAATAATAAATTCTTATAAATATATTTGTTTAATTTGTTGAAACACTTAGAGAAAATGTTGAACTCTAAATATTGTTTTTTATAATCAAATCATCTATAAGTGCATCAATATCCAAAGTCTTAGCAATATCGAAATGCAGTCACTAAATTTAACTGAACATGCAAAGCAGTCACTAAATTTAACTGAACTTGCTGCATTGTAGAACGAAAATACGTTTTCAATCTTCTCAAGACAGAAAAAACGCACATATATCATTAGTTATATTTAAAAAATAGTTCATATATGGAATTCCACATATACAAAATTCTGATGAAATATTATATACCACACACACCCCATAAAAGTCAGCGCCCGTGTGATTATACTTTGGTTCACACATGTCATTATAATATTTATTCTTTCAGATCATTAAAATATCTTACTCGGCGTACAACGTTTTGCAAGGATCTTAACAATACAAGCAAAAGTAATTATTTCCTTCAATACGTATTTTGAAGAAACCAGGTGGACAAATAATTATTTCTACATAAATAGTTAATTTCTAACAATTGCCGATTAAGCGGGTAAAATTGGTATAAAATTGGTGTAAAACAACATTAAGGGTCTTTCAAAGTTCTTTATGAAATATCTCAAAGATATTTCTTAAAGATTTCTTAAAAATATTCTAATATATAAAAAGTTGTTTCACGCATTCCATTTTAGACATTCCGCTTATTGGGTAACTAAAAAAAATTATGAAAATTGCAAAATAGAGAACTTTTCTATTTAGTTTTTTATAAAGTACGAATATATGCACTTGTATTCACACAGTAGTATTGATCTGAATATAGGTGATCAAAAATTAAATTTTCAACTTTTTGATTGGAAACGAGACCGTTTATATTAAAACTTGAAATACGAAGCGCCTTACCAGTCCGAGTGTTAAGATGTTAAACTATAATATACACTCATTTAAATTGAATTAATTTTCAGAAATAAATTGCGAGCCGATAAGATTATCGGATTCACACAATCAATCTGAAACAAATAATCCCCCCAAAAATTTCCCAAATCTTAAAAAACTGTAATAAACTTATTATTATATCGGTTATTGCGAAGAATGTTGCTAAGGTCTCGGTAATCTAAAGGCTTAGGACGCTCGCACGGAATGCAAAAGATCCGGGTTCGACTCCCGGCCGAGGCAATATTTTTCGCAATAAGTTTATTACAGTTTTTTTAAGATTTGAGACATTTTTGGGGGGATTATTTGTTTCAAATTGATTGTATAAATCCGATAATCTTATCGGCTCGCAATTTATTTCTGAAAATTAATTCAATTTAAATGAGTATATTATAGTTAACATCTTAACACTCGGACTGGTAAGGCGCTTCGTACAAGGTTTGATAAAAAAATAACGGGAATTTTTAAATTTCGCGGGCTGTATAAATCCGATTTTCAACTTTTTTTTTCATCTTGTTCGTACACATGTTTCTGACGTATATGTTGACATTTGCTCCATTTTGAATGTTTAGTTTATTGTTGACAGTCGAAAAGGTTATACGTGTTTTGGTGTGCTCGGCGATTTTTTACTTTCGGAAAAAATGGATCAAAGAATCTGTATTAAATTTTGCTTGAAAAATGGAATAAATGGAATTCGAAATGTTGACTGTGGCTTTTGGTGAGTCTACTATGAGTAAAACAAGAGTTTACGAGTGGTACAAACGTTTCAAAGAGGGCCGTGAAGACGAAGATGACGATCGCCCTGGACGCCCTAGCACATCAATAACCTACGATAACGTCGAACAGGTTGATTTTGAAGAAAATGATTCTGGAAAATCACCGAATCACTATCAGAAAGGTTACTGATGATGTCGATATATCATTCGGCTCATGCCAAGCAATTTTTTCCGATGTTTTGGGCATGAAACGTGTGCAGCAAAGTTTGTTCCGAAATTGCTGAATTTCGACCAAAAACAATGTCGCGTAGACATCGCTCAGGAATTGCTGAATGAAGTCAACAACGATCCAGAACTTCTCAAAAACGGTCATAATGGCTCCCTGAGACTTCTTTCTATTCCCGAAGCTGAAGAGAACCCTAAAAGGACGACGTTTTGCCAACATTGATAAAATAAAAACAGAATCGCTGAAAGAGCTGAACGCCATACCGAAAAGTGAGTTCCGGAAGTGCTTCGAAGATTGGAAAAAGCGCTGGTACAAGTGTATTATATCTGAGGGGGATTATTTTGAAGGGGACAAAATTGATATTGATGAATAAATAAAGATTCTTTGAGAAAAATGAAAATTCCCGCTATTTTTTTATCAAACCTCGTATTTCAAGTTTCAACTTTTTCATTGAAAACTAAATTTCTTGTAAAATAATCTCTATTAGTGTGTAAAAATTTTAGAAATAAGTATTTTCTCCAAAAGAAAATATAAAGTTATAATTAACAATAAAATTTGAAAAAATGCTTTATCTTCCTACGATTAAATTAATGAAATAATCAATATGTCATTGAATAAGATATTTTAAATTAATAATATGCAAATTAAATTATTCTTTTAAAGTTAAATTACTATTAAATTTACTTCTAAATAATTATTTCAATAAAAACAATTAATCTTTTTATAGTATAACATATAATTTGATTGTAATTTAGTTCGCGATTACTAGAGTGGTTTTAATTGCGTTTATAGTCCGGAAATCAATTCGGCGTTGTCTGAAAAGACTACAATATGGTATATATGCAAGTATATATATATATATATATAGTATATATTAGTAATTCAAGATTGAATTATTTTAAGCAATGAAGATCCAACTTCGACCGTAATAGGCATTTTAAATTTCTCGTATTGTTTGTGTGTCTCATATATTCGGTCTAAAATAAAGATTCTTAATATTGCATATAATTTGACTTTACAAAAAAAAGGAATTAAAAAGAACTTATAAATGAAGATGCATAATAGACATTAAATAATGATTTTTTTATATTTCTTTATAGAAGATCTGCAGAGACTTGCAGAAGTAAGAATTATTAACTTTTATGTACATTCGCACGCAAAAAAAACCGATGAAGAAAAAAGGATTTTTTTTGCTTCAATGTTGAATAACTCGGTAAAAAAAATCGTATAGAGATCTATAAAAAAGCAAATTGAAGATAAAAATTTATTCAGTGGCCCGTTTTATTGCACACTAAATTTTTGCACAAATTTTTAATATTTTTAAATAGCAATAACTCAGTAAAAAATCATCATAGCGAGATGTTTAAAAAAGCTTTCTAAAGCTTGAAATCTTTACTTTCGAAATCGATTTTTTAATCTGATTCTATATGGAGCAATACGGATACAAATGGATACCCGTAAAATGTAAAAATTTGGTACAAATTTTACAAATGTCTATAGCATAAAGTAAAGATCGCACAAAAATGCGATTTACAGCAATCAAAAGTTTGAATCTTTATCTTCAATTTGCTTTTTTATAGACCTCTGTGCTTTTATAGACCTAGACGATTTTTTTTTGACCAAGTTATTCAACTGAATTGAAGCAAAAAGGGTCCTTTTTTCTTCGTTTTTTTTTTTGCGGGTGAGTGTACATAAGAGTTAATAATTCTTACTTCTGCAAGTCTCTGCAGATCCTCTATAAAGAAATATAAAAAAATTATTATTTAATGTCTATAATGCATCCTCATTTGTGAGTTCTTTTTTATTCCTTTTTTTTGTAAAGTCAAATTATATGTTATAATTAAAAAATTAATTACTTATTGAAATAAATATTTAGAAGTAAATTTAATAGTAATTTAACCTTAAAAGAATAATTTAATTTGCATATTATTAATTTAAAATACCTTATTCAATGACGTATTGATTATTTTATTAATTTAACCGTAGGAAGATAAAACATCTTTTTAAAATTTTATTGTTAATTTATATAAACTTTAAATTTTCTTTTGGAAAAAATACTTCTAAAATTTTACACACTAATATAGATTATTTTACAAGAAATTTAGTTTTCAATGAAAAAGTTGAAAATTTCGCCTGTATTCAGATCGATATCACTGTGTATTATACCAGCTGATCTGGATCACCTTGTATAATATACTAGTCAAAGTAAATGAAAAATTGTAAAAAAAAATCAAAATTATTGATTAAATCATTTTCTACTTAAAATGTAATAATCTTTAATTATTTTACCAAAAGCAATTGTATAAGATGATACAACGTAATAAAATAAACACATGAGTTAATGCCTTACAATGTAATATTTCTTGTGTATTATTATAAACAACATTGTAAAAATATGTACATACTGCCTAAGTACAGTATCAAATTTATGTATATAACATTATTTCATACATAAATAGATTTAGACAAATCAGAAAAGATTATACATATAAAAAAAAGCATGTATTATATAGAAGAAAATAAATAACAATAAATGAAGGGCGACGTAAAAGTGAGCACATTTCTTTAAAAAGTCATATAATTAAAGCCATAAATTAAAAATACAGAAAAGATAAAAAAAGGAAGAAAAGATGTATACTAAGAAATAATAACGGTGAAAAAATAAACGTTACAAGTTTCGACTATCGGATTGAGTCCTCTTCAGACGTTAAAACATAATGGAAACAGAATTAAAAAATAATTATCGCAAATGTTCACAAATTAAGAATACATACGTAGTTCGGTTAAGTCTCGATGTAGAACTCGACATTATTCGCGATTGAACAGTCAAAAATGTGTCATATTTCTTAGGAAAGTTCAACAAACATATATAAAAGATCAAAACTAATGTATCCATATAAGTATAACAAATAACAATAAAATAGCATAAAGAAGAGTGGAATGCAGGCACGTTCATACGGTGATTCGTTTCAGTGAGCGCGAACATTAGTCGACACACAATGTCTGTTTTTTCACGCCTGTTATTGTTATTTATTTTATTTACGAAGAGTCCTTATATTTTTGTTATTTATATAGAAGACATAGAAAACATCGAGATCTTGTAAATATCTAAATAATACCTTTTTAAAGATATCTTCAATATATTCAGAAAAGATATCTAGAAGTTATCTAAAAGATATATATAAAGATGTTGTTGACGATATTTTCCTAAAATTTCTAAAAGATATTTATAGACGTCGTAAAGAAGTCTTGGAAAATATTTTTAAAGTATTTGTAATATTGTTACATCATGAACTGTAACAAATTTAGATACTTTTGCGTTTATGAATTACTGTGTTAGGATACAGTAATTTTTGTGACTATGTATACTTACCACCGCTATCACCAAAAATATTACGAATTCTTATGTTAAGAATAGCTAATAGTCACAGATTGAATATTTTTACGTTATATTGTGCGTTGTGTCGCTGCCGAGCGCAGAGTAGGGAAAGAGAAAAAGAGGGGGGAAGAGAGGAAGAGGGAGAGAGAAAGAGGAAAAGAGAGAAAGAGAGGTAGGGAGGAAGAAAGAGAGGAGGAGGGAGGGAAGAGGGGAGGGAAGAGGGGGGGGGAGAGAGAGAGAGAGAGAGAGAGAGAGAGAGACGATCCAGCACGGCGGGCAGGACATAGGATTGAAAGAGTGGCGGAGTGTTTATTAGGGAAAGTACAATATAATATGATCAGAGTGGAAACGAGGCAGGTCTCTGGTCGAGCAGCAAATGAGACTATTAGCGCCAGCGTATCGCATATTACAGGAGTCTTTTATGATAATTGATCTATTATAATTGATTTAGAATTTTAAATTAATAGTTGCTGTTCTCTTGAAATGGAATTCGGCATTATTCTTTATCAATATGAGATGTCGTGAATTTGATTCAGCAATTTATAAATTATTTGTTGAATTTGTCATTGGCGTTAATGCTTCAGCAAATAATTGTAATCGTAACAAGTGTCAAATTAATTCGAGTTCATTTAGCAAAGAAATTAATGATGGATCTGAGCAATTCAAACCGTTTCATCATTTCATACCCTTTGGGAGGGAATGGAAGAATGGATTGAATAAAAGTTGAACATAACACCATATTAAAATTTAAATTACTGAACTAGCTGACATGCTAATTATATTGAAATTGACGCAGATCCCTTAGTTAATCATTCTACCGAAAATATTTTTGTTTAAATTACCGACGCAGTTGGTTGAATAATAGCATTAGAAAAGCAGAATTAGAAATTAATTGTACAAGAAACAGATAATAGTAAAAGGAAGAATTGAGCAGCTCCTACGAGCGCAATCAATTCCGAGAAGAGACGGACTAAGCAGCTCCTACAAGCGCGATTAGTCCGTAGGAAAGGGGATGAACTAAGCAGCTCCTACGAGCACGGTTATCTTAAGAGAAGGGAAACAGTTTAGCAGCTCCTACAAACGCAGTCAGCTCGAAGGACATAGGAAAGAGGAAGCTTGAAAGAAATAAGCGCCAGTCAGTGGCGCTCGCGAATCGGCAGGAAAGGGAAGCTCGAATTTCCCGCGCCGAATTTGGAAAATGATTTTTCATATGAAAATATAATATTAGTCACATTGGGCTGAAATTCGGCACGGTTGCCACGAATTCAATTAGACTGAAGGATCAAATTAGTTTCGCGTTAATTGATGGAATTTTAAAGTAATTAACAAATTAAATTTTTGGGCCTTTCTCCGTGGTCCGCACTGCTCCTTTTTCGACTCTCGATTGGTCGGCGTTCACTAACGTGACAAATTCGCATTTACTTATTTGTTTCAGGCTAATTAAGGCGGTCACGATGGCCAAAAGATAGTAAATCAAACAAAAAATGTATTAAACATAACGTTTCGAAATTAACAGTATTCTCGGATTTCAGAGCGGAAATCTCACTAAAGATTTGGAGCGACAAGCGTAACGCGCGTCGCAGACCATGATTTATAGGCGATAGCTTATTCTTATTCTGAGATTAGGCATCGAGGTGTTTCGATCGGATAAATTTTTCTTAAATCTCGTGCAGGATAACATGACAATCCCAACATATGAGAACGATTCCTTAACTCCGCATGGAGTTATCCTGCCTGGAATTCCGTCGCAATACATCAGCACACGGCACGCGGCACGCGCCTCACGAATGCTTCGATTAGCTTACGCGACACATGTGTTACGCGGTGTCGGCATGACAGAATCATACTACATCGAATAAGTTTCTCGCTAGAAATATATTAATTAATAGACATACTTTAGATGGACGATGTGAGATTAAATTCGAAAAATAATTCAGCGCGATACGAAAAGACAAAAAAAAAAGGAAAGTAAATTATATTTCTACGGAGGGCAGAACGTAACACCTCTCTCCTTAAGAGTGGAGTTGCGCTTTTTGGTGCGACGACGGCTAGCTCGATGAGCTCAGAGAGCTTGGGTACAGCAATGGTGTGAACCTGTCAAGTCGATCCTCGAGATGACGTAGAGACTTAGATATTTACGGTGTCCAATTCCACGGTCAGATTGCAGGATGATTTTGAAGCATGCTTGTTGAAAGTCGCGATAATGGTTTTATCCAACTGGAGTCAGCTTTGTCAGTGCCTAGGTCTTGGCATGATATGAGTAATTGTCCGAGTAGAATGGATTCGGATCGAATGGGGGCGGCCTTAGTATTTGTATTTTCTCCCGATATACCTCAGAGGCTTTAATTCCCACAAAAATGACGATGCTTAACGTTAATCCTCCATAGATCTTAAGCCAAACTTTTCGACGCGAGGGTGTGTTAGAAGTTGTACTTCCCTCAGAAATATATATCTTCATTATTTCTTTACAAGGCTCGGCAGGCATATGAGGGCGTATGTGTTATGTCCCCTATAGTATCTCGTTCGAATCTAATATTATCGATATGATTGGAACAAGATCGTTTATGTTAAATACATTACTTTAGATACGAAGCACCATTCCGGTTTAAATGTTAAGATGTTGAATTACTATATATTCATTTTAAATGAATTATTATAATTTCAAAAATGATAATTGCGTGCCGATATGGTTGTCGGACTTTCAATGCAATCAATCTGAAATATTAATAATCCCCCCAAATTTCTCAAATCTTAAAAAACTTTAAAACCGGAGCGCTTCATATCTAAACTAATATTATCGATGGAGTAACTTTCACCGGTTTCGACTCGTAATGTACCAAATATTACTGACTCGGTACATCATAGAAATAGCAGGATTGCAAACGATTTTTGTCCCTCTTGTTGTGATTAGGCGGAACCTGACGTTAGATATTTCGAAGGATCATTTGCTATAATTGGTAGCTCAGAGAAACAATTTCCAGTCGGCCTCAGTTGTACAAACATTGACATACATTGATAGATGTAAGCAGCTTCATCTCTAATGAATGCGGAGTAGCCGGATTTTTCCATGAGAGAATAAACGAATACATCCGGGTCCTCTCATGCCCATAACATTACAATGCGCAATTCTACCTATCTTCTCAAACATTTTTCAAACGCTATTTGTTTATAAACATTATTCACATCGTCAAGTTTATTCGCGATATAATAACGCGGAGACGCAAAATTTACAATAGAATGTAACTTATCGAAATTAGACAAGTTTCGCAAACGTTTATCATTATAATCAAACCTTCTTATTATAATTCGAGGGTGCTCGGTTTGATACAATATAACATCACCAGCGATGTGCTGTGCGCGGATAAAGAAAAATAATTGAACATCACTATGTGGCAAAGAATAAGCTTGGGCAAAATTCGGAAATCTCATTAGCAGTGTCCAATTGAGTGCAGATGCCTTTCACACCTATTGAAAAAAAGAGGACACCAAAAATTGTCTAGTCCGTCTTCGTCCGTGCAGTCACGGTATTTACAAGTAGTAACCGGAAGGCAACAAAATCTTATCATCTAATGTATTTACAGGCACCTACTATACTGTACTGTTTGAACAAAATATGTATATATGTCTTAACATTAATACTCTTAATTTGTTTAACTAAGTAAGTCAAGTAAGTCAAGTAAGAGCGTGGTCGATTTATTAAAAAATGTATTAAATAAAATTTTTATATGCACACACACACATATATGTATAGTACTCAAATCAAAGATGCAATTACATTAGTAATGCGACCAGTCACCATCGGCATCGATAATTGCCTGGCATCTTCGAGGTATGCTTTCGACCAAATTAATGGCATATTCTAACGATAAGGTTCTCCAAATCCGTCGAATCTCGCGAGATAGCTGCTTTAAAGTGTAAATGCGTTTTTCACGAAGCTTGTGCTTAATGCCCACACATTTTCGATAGGATTTGCGTCGGGCGACTGCGGCAGCCAATCCAATGTAACTATGTCAGATTGCTGTTTCCACTCGGTACAGAGCTTGCTGCGGTGTGTGGGATCGTTGTCCTTCTGCAGAATCCAATCCTCATTTTTGTCGACGAACCAACGTTCGGCAGACGGTAACAAAGCGTTTTTGTAGATTTCGAGCATTTTCTCGGCGTTCAGGTTGCAAGTAAATAAGTACAAAATGCCGAAACTCTGCTTTGAAAAGCAGCCCCAAAAATGCACCTTTACTCCATGTTTAACGGTCCGCTAGACAAGTTTATTTCTAGAAGTTGACCAGGCTCGTTTGAGGGTACAACGTGCCCATATGGAACATTCATCAGTAAAAATTACGTTGCTAAAGTCTCGATCAATGTTCTCGCGCACCCAAGCGAGTCGCTTCGTCACATGTTTTTCATTCAACAGAGGTTTCTTCACTGTGTTGCACCATTTCATGTTATTAGCCTTGAGATAGGTTCGAATAGTTTCATACAATATATCTAAATCTTTCTGCTTCAATTTTGCTTGTCCTTGACGCAGTGTTAAGCCAAGATTCCGCGAAAACAGATTCACTATTTTTTTATAGTCTTTTTTGTCCACTTTGCATATCGAGCCACGTTCCGATAAATCATCGACATTTTTTGCCACATTATATCGCTGCACCCACTTCTGTACGAACGATTTCGACTTTTTCATATATTTAGTAGCCGTTAATTGTTGACGGCTGACATTTTTGGACCTTTCGGGTGAGTGCAGAGAAACACAACGTGAGAAACACGCTTCATACATGATGCGTATTTGGTACTCATGGCGCTTAATGTGATTCTCTTTAGAAAGTTCAATGACAACTGAATCTTTCTTGATAGTGCATCAAGGATAAAGGTGCCCTCTATGGATTCATGATAGATTTAGGGTGATATCTTTTATTAGCTTTGAGTAAGGCCGACCACGCTCTTACTTGACTTACTCGTACTGTAAATCAATTATAATCGGCGTCATCTAACAAACGACTATTAACGACGTCGCTCACAAGATTTTCGAGGGTGACATTTCCTAAGCGAAATTTCTTCTGATTATGTATACAAATAATGAAATCTACTGGTAAATAGAATCTATGATTCTCGGTGCGGGATTGTTCGATATTATCTTTCCCATTAATTTCGATGTTCGTTCTACAAGCAAGTACGCTGACGAAAAAAGTGACTGGCAACTGGAGTAATTCCAAGTGTACACTATGTAAAGAAAGTTTCTCTGTGGGCATTCTGCACTCCTTAATTTTGATGAGATACTACAGTGCCATTCACGTATGACAGACTATAGTTATATCCTATGAGAGCCATTGTAAGGCGAATTAGCAAGAGAAATTTAGAAATCTGGAACATAAAATAGATCATCCTAATTCGCTAATATAAGCTTTCGTAAGTTGGTTAGCGTGTATTATTCGCGTCGCATTATTAATTAGAATTTTTATATTTTTGCGTTCTAAGAGTTCGATAACCTTATAGGGCCCTAGATATTCGGCGGTGAATTTATCAGTTCTGTAATTATTGAGTAAACAGATGTAGTCTCCTATTGCAAATCGCTAATTAACGCGTTTATCATAATATCCCTTCGATTTCTCCTTTGCTCTTTGTAAGTTAGCTCTAGCAATACCTTACAACTCGCAGATTTCCTCGAACAGGTTTGTCAAGTAGTAAGGGTTCATCTTGCTTCATCGGGTTCTTCGAAATTCAAACTAGAAGGAATTCGTGCAGGTGTTCCAAATATCAATTCATGCGGCGTAAAATCAGTACCTTCATGAACGGATGTATTATATGAAAAACTAGCTCTATCAATTAACGCATTTCATTCGACTTCCCTCTCGACGAAACATCTTAAGTACTGCATTAGTATGGCATGAGAACGCTCAAGCAAGCTATTGGATTGAGAGTGGTGAACACTAGTAACACGGAAGAGTTGAATACTTTTTACGATAGCTTTCATGAAAAGGCTCATGAAATTGCAATCCTTGATCAGTGAATATGCTACGTGAGCAGCCAAAACGACAAATGAAATAATTGATAAATGCTGCGGCTATAGTTTCGGCTCTAATATCTGGTAGTGGCGCATAAATAGAGTATTTAGTCAGCAAATCCTGTATTGTAAGAATATAAGTATTACTCAAAGCGATTGCCCTGAGGGAGCCAACGATATCAAGTGCGACCTTATTGAAAGCGCGATCCGATATATCTGTTAGGATCGGTTTAGTTTTCTTTCTAACAAGTTTCCTTGTTTGGCAAATACGGTATCGTTTTACGAACTCTTGAATTTGGGATTTCATGTTATTCCAAACATATTGTTTTTTAATAAGAAGACATGTTTTTGTGACATCCTTGTGTCCGCCGGTGACTCGTGATGCTCGCGAATAATATTAATCCTATCCTCCACATGAGAGGTAATGACTGTTCCGTTGCATACAGTGACAGTGAGCGCACGTTCTCTCAAAATACATTCTATTATAATAAGAACCGTACTTGTCTCCCATGGTATTAAATCTAATTTATTGGTTTTCCGATATTGGTTTGCTTATTATTCGCAATTAAATTCCGTGATTACATCAAGAAGAGAATTGAGACAATCGTCAAGGATTGTTTCATCTAAACGAATGTTAGATTCCTCTTTTACAAGTAGCACTATAATGTGACGGTTAGCATGCATTGAGTCAAAAACGCGGGCTCTTCCGAGCATGAATTCATCTATATCTGATAATTTCTTGGTGTTATGGAGTTCGTACATACCATTATCGAAAGGTCTTTTATTAAGGATCATTATCACGACCAAACCGACTGTTAATTCGATTTAGCAAAAATTCACAACTTTCTCGTACGCGGACTTTCGATAATGAGGCTGAGCTCACTAAAACTGCGGGGGATTCGGGAGAATCATTCTCGTCAATGTCGGAAATGTCAGTCACCTCCGTATCAGAATCGAAATCAAGAGCATCCGAATGTTCATCGCGAGAAGAAGGCGGAAATTCCGGAGGAATCGGGGGAAGCCCGATTGTTTCGTCGGATTCCTCCTGAAAAATTTTTATCATCGGAGCAATTCCCTTCCTAACCTTTAAATTATATCGATTCAATCCTTCTGAAGCGATGGTTTGATTTGGGTTAAGGGCGACCGATCGTGTCATCGGCGGCGTTAGTATTGGAAGTTCACGAAAAG
Organism: Trachymyrmex septentrionalis; assembly: GCF_001594115.1. NCBI lineage: Eukaryota > Metazoa > Arthropoda > Insecta > Hymenoptera > Formicidae > Trachymyrmex > Trachymyrmex septentrionalis. The sequence continues at coordinate 511,726 of NW_017305977.1, read as the reverse complement.
ATATTGAGGGGAAAGATTACTGCAGTATCGATAACCTCAGATACATTAAAGATTTTGGTCAATAGCAGGGGGTCTAATCATCTGCCTTTACCAGATATCTTCCAAAGCCGTTCATCATCAGTATCTGAACTGCTGGAAGATAGGCGTTCGATGTCTCACATGCGTGGTTCATCAGAAATTTTTTTGAATTTCTTTCGTATGGATAACACGGAAAAATGTGTAAGATGATTAATCACAGGATTCCTGGATAACGCGTCCGCGTTGCTATAATATTAACAGTTCCTTTTTTATATACTATTTTGTAATCGTATTTCTCGAGTTTAAGACGTCATCGCATAAGGCGTGATATAGGCTCTTTTAAGTGACGTAACCAAGTTAATGGTTGGTGATCTGTTACTAGTGTGAAGGTACGACCGTATACATAAGGTCTGAAATGATGGACACAATAAGTTATCGCGAGTAATTCCTTTTCGATAGTTGAGTAGTTCTTTTCGATTGAATTTAAAACTCTAAAAGCGTAGGCAATAGAGAGGTCTTGACCGATCTCTCCTTGATTCAAAATCCCTGCGAAAGCACAGTTAGAAGTGTCAGTGACTATTTTGAAATTACGCTCAAAATTTGGGTACTACAAAACGGATTCTTGACAAAGCAGTTTGCGCAACGTGTCGAAATCTTCTTGAGTCACGTTGTTCTAAATAAAAATCGCGCCCTTTTTTAACAGCGGGCTAGCAATTTTAGAAAACCCGGGAATAAACCGACGATAGTATCCAGCTAAACTTAAGTACCGACGAACGTTTTTGGCATTTCGTGGAATAGGAAAATTCTCTACTGCCGATAGTTTCGCCGGATCTGAACGAACTCAGCCGATCACGTGTCCCAAATACCTCACGATACAGAAACTCGAATTTATCGAGTTGCAAAGTCAAATTTACCGATCTTAGCTAATTCATCAATTTATCCATCTTAATATCGTGTTCTCTTAATGAACTCGCATATACTACTGTCATCCATGTACACGCGAATAACTCTACTTGTAAATCACTTAATCCATAAGGAAAGCTGAAATATAGCTTGAGCGTTTTTCAAGCCGAATAGCATGCGCAAAAAATGATAATGCCCGTAAGACGTAGAAAACGCGGTTTTGTGCGCATCCGCGGGATCCATAGGAATTTGATGGAAACCACTGGCTAAATTTAGCACGGAAAAATATTTGGTATCACCAAGTTGATCTAATATAATATATCACAAATATTAGGGAAAGAATAGGCATCTCTTATAGTTTTTTTATTCAACCTCTTATAATCAATTACGATACGCCACCTTTTATTACCTGAATCTGTCTTTTTGAGTACTATCCAGATTGGAGAAGTGGAAGGTTCTACGATATTTTTTCAGTTTAATTTGATATTTTATTTCGTTCTTATGTATGGCGGGAAACGATACTACTTCGTGTGTACTGGTATAAATTATCAGTAGTAACTATTTTGTGTGTTCTGTCAGGTATTCACCAGGCAAATAAAATCTGTCTTTGTAAGTTAAGTTTCAATTAAAGAAATAACGTTTTTCTTTTTTGATTGGAGAAAGATGATTGACTCGTAATAATTGAAGAATTTTCGTTATCCTGTCAAGTTTGTAAGTAAGATTATCTTCGTTATCGTCCCGATTGATGATTTTTATTCGCCAAATTAATATATAAATTAGTAATAGTCATTGATGTTTTATTAGTAGTATTATTTATTATATTAGTAAAAGAGAAATCGCTTTTTCTTTATTATAAGGAATTGGAGTGAGGAATAAAGAATTGAAATTAGAATTAATGTTAAAAAGCTTAGAAGGAATAGAAGTATTAGAAAGCCTTTCGTGAGGATGAGTGCTTTCTGCACTAGAGAGAGGCCCCAACGAGGGATGTGAATTAGAAATATTAGAAGGCCCTTCGTGGAAATGAATACTTTCTGTACTAAAGAGATGCCCCACAGAGGGATGTAAATTAATGGATTGAAAGAAAAAAGCGATTTTTGTTTATTATTTTCTTTGATCATATTAATTTTTTCACTTGACGTTATTAGAGAGTTTGACGTGTTTTCTATTGATTGATTAGTATTTCCCGGGAGATTTTTTCCAGAAGATCAGTAGTATAGAATGGCGGGTTCTAATTGCGGTCCTCTGAGAGAAGGGGCGCGGGGGGTACTCGTAGGCGCAGGGGAGAAGACGCGGGGGGGTACTCGATGACGTGAGGAAGGAAGGGAGAAGACGCGGGAAGGTCCCGGCGCTATCGGTGTTTACATAAACTTAGAACCCCAGTCAATGGATTACATAAACATAATATGTGTGATGATGTTTCGCTATACCTTTCGTATTTTTCACCGTCGCCACTGCCGCCGCCACCGTGGACCCCACACCCACCCCAAAATGCATTGCGGGCCGCAGCCACCACTCCGCACCCCAAAATGCGTCGAGGTACTATAACGCGGACAAGTATTTTGTCTAGGAGATCGGTGACACATCATCGATGTTCCGGCTGCTGAACAAAGCAGTCGAGGTGATGAAATCATACTGCGTTCTCACAGTTCTTTCTTTCAAGATCAGAAACGTCGATAACGATATTTATCTAGGGAGAACTGCGAGATCGGTAACACATCCCGACGCGTTAAGAGAAGCGCCGATAACAATATTTTTTCTAGGAATAAATCGGTGACACAATCGTTACTACTGCAACCTAATAAGGATGGTAGACAAAGGAACAAAGAAGTCGCAAATGGAATATATAATGGGTCATCAGCGCGCGGCTTAGTTGTGGCGCCTTGTAAGATTACTGAATCGATTGCAATAAGTGTAATGCGAAAAGTATGCCTGACCATCGTGCGAACGTTGAGAACATGGCCAACGTAGTCGAATATATTAGAAACGTGGATTCGGAACAGTTTGCGAATATTAGAGATGAAGTGTTCGAAGTGTTCGAAGAAATGGAAGTACATTTTGAGGAAATAATGGACCAAGATTTCGACAAAGAAGTGTTATCCGACGATACTGGTAATGCTAGTGATATAAACTTGTACGATACGCGTAGAAAAATTTGTGTCATCTCCAGAAATCCGTACTCTGAACGGCCGTATTAAACACTGCATAATCCAGTGCTACTATACAACGAGTAGTGTTTTAACTGTATATACATGATCCGTTTGGCTGACACCGATATAGTGGGAATGTATCTTGTAAAGAAACATGATATCGATTATATTGATGCACTAGACAATCTTGCACAAATTGCAGAGTGCCAGTGTACACTATATTACATGCCTATTCTGCACACATTAAAAAAAACCTATTGTGAACGGTATTGTGAACGAAAATAAACGCAAAAAGTGTGCCTAAAGACTGTGATCCGCAGAGGAAAGACATAGATGTGCAAATATCGCCGGTGCAGTTCCTACACGATCACACGTGGTGCGAAACTGGGAGTCATGATCAATGACAATAACAAATGAAACGATAACGATGAAAAGAAATATTGGTTCGGACTGTTAGGAGACGGAACGGTGCACATTGACTTCGAAAAGAGATTTTGGTACAAAGCTTTCGGTTTAATAAAGGAACAATGTTATCACTCATGAAAAGTAAAAAGAAAATTAAATATAGCTGCAGACGTATTAAAATTCCCAGGTGGTGAGAAGTGCGTCGAAGTAATGATAACGGACAAGTTAGTGATGCCATACTACGACCTCAAGGAGAATCCCGCTAAAAAAAGTGTTTCATGACCTGTGTGATAAGTATACGAAGTCTGGCTATTAAATAACGAGACTGCTTATGAAAAAGAGTTTTATTTTAAAAATTATTCTACAATTGAATGCTCCCCTTCAATGTACTCCCCTCCCCTCGCCAACACACCGTTCCATTCGTTTTTTCTATTGATCAAAGCAATGCTGGAAGTCTTCTTTTGTAAGAGCATTTAGGAGCTCCGCCGATTTTCGCTTCACCTTTTCCATCGTCTCGAACCGGGTTGCTTTTAAGGCAGACTTGATCTTCGGAAACAGGAAAAAGTCACAGGGTGCTAAATCAGGCGAGTACGGCGCGTGTTCGAGCACTGGAGTGCCTCTAGCGGCTAAGACAACGCGTTATGGGCAGGTGCGTTGTCCTGGTGTAAGATCCACGACTTGTTTTTCCACAACTCCGGCCATTTCTTACGAACTCGCTCTCGCAGTGTTGCCAAAACTGTCAAATAGTAAGTTTGGTTTACAGTTTGACTCTCTGGAACCCATTCAGTCATCACGATGCCGTTGATGTCGAAAAAAACGATTAGCATGGCTTTAAATTTTGATTTCGACATCCTTGCTTTTTTCATTCTTGGCGATGCAGGAGTTTTCCAGTGCATGGATTGCCGCTTAGTTTCAACATCGTATTGGAATATCCAGGTTTCATCGCAAGTGATGATGTTTTCCATCAATTCAGGCTCTTCATCTAACCTCTCAAGAAAATCTGAGCAGATCTGTTGACGGACGAGCTTTTGGTCAGGGGTCAAATTTTTTGGGACCAACTTCGCACAGACTTTCTTCATGTTTAATTCGTCATGTAAAATTTTTCTGACAGTTTCTTTATCGGCGTTTACAGTCTCAGCAATCATCCGAATGCTCATACGACGATCTCCGCGCACAATTTCATTGATTTTGGTCACTGTTTGCGGAGTTGAAACAGAGACAGGTCGACCTGGACGTTGGTCATCTTCGGTGCTCTCTCGGCCTTCAGAAAACCGTTTATACCATTCGAAAACACGCGCACGAGATAGAGAATTCTCACCATAGGCCTCTTTCAACAACTTATAGCACTCAGTCGGAGTTTTTTTTAATTTAACGAGAAATTTCACATTGATCCGTTGCTCGTGTTTTTCGTCACACATTGTTATCGGCACGAGAAAAAAACAAGTTCGTTTCTAACCTCTATAGAAAAAATACTACTACTGCGACAAAAACGTGTTTTCGTACTGGAATAGTAGACACTTCCAGCTATCCAACGCTGCATTCGTTTCCCACCCTACCCCTCTAGGACGCCTTCTGCGCGCGCAGTCTCGTTATTTAATAGCCAGACCTCGTATGCGTAATCAATTATGGTATTTCTGTAAAAAGTACACCTTAGTAGATGAACATAACACCAAGGTGATAAAACACTATGACATTCTAGATGTAAAACGGTGCTGCAACATGTATGAATGAGTTACGTGCAAGTGCTCCATGTAAGAGTGTAATCGAAAGCCTGTAAAAAGATATGGAAAACCACGAGCGAGTGGAACGCAACTGTTGGAGCAGTGCGACCAGGTCATTACTCTGGTGAAATATTTCGCGTGGCTGCAACAGTGCGAAGAGTACATCGAGCAGCTCGAAGAACTTTGTCACGCCAAGCGTTCATGCCTCGCTGTTGGACACAATCCGCGGTGGCGAGAATCGCGTGACTCGCGGGTGCAAAGTCGCAATTGGAGCGACGTTTCGTACACGTTGATGACAAGTACGCGAGTGACGAGTACGCGAGTGACAAAGAAAGATCTCTTGTCTGGCGAGAGATCGACGTCGCGTTCAAGAATCATATTCTGACCGGTATGGTGGTCAACGCGGATTACATCGAATCGCGGCTGTTTTTAGAAGACGCTGACAATGTAGTGCAAGTGCGAGACGTTGTAGAAAGACACAGTAGTATAAAAGTAAAACACCGCGTTCAATGGCGAGTTCGCGATGAAAGATAATCGTGCTAATAAGAGCATAATTACAAAGAATAGCAAGATGTATCGATGCACCGATATACGCGAGTGGTACGAGCGACACGTCATCAAGCCTAGCATCGCTCGAAGAATTTTAGGAACGCGACAGTGGGCATTGTCGCAAATCCACAACTTGACTATTAACGTGAACAAGCTATTATAATATAACCGGTGGCTGCAAAAAAATTTTTTAAATAAAAATACGTTAACGTATTTATTATATAATATATATTTCTTATTCTATAGCGGACTTAGTAATGAGGAGGCTAGAGACGGTGTCCTTGATGTCGTTGGACTTGGATATGGTATTTTATTATAGATACGTAGATGACATTTGTACCGCGGTTGCTTCCTCTAAAATTGACGATTTATTAGAACAATTTAATTTATTTCATCTGCGTCTTCAATTTACTTCAGAAATAGGGGGAGAAAATCAATTTTCTGGATGTCACTATATCTATTAATGGGAACAGTTTTATTTTTTATTGGTACCGTAAGCCGACCTTTTCAGGAAGATTTTTGAATTTCAATTCTAATCATCCCATGACACAAAAGAAAGGGACAATTTTTTCGCTAGTTGACAGTTTTTTTATTATCGGACTTTAGATTTCATACACAGAATTTGACATTCATTATTAACATTTTATTAGACAATGACTATTCACTGACCTTTATTTTTGACACAGTTAATCAACGTATAAAAAATTTAATTAAAAATAGACACATAACACACAAAGATTTGGCTGACAATGTCTGTGCGAATGAATCCTTTTCATACGGAAAAGTTTAAATAAAAACGACATCAGGATATCTTTCCATAGTCCCAATAAATCGGGCAAATATATAAAAGTACAGAAGGATATTTGTCCACATATATCGAAGAGTAATGTAGTCTACAAGATATCCTGTAATAATTGCGATACATCATACGTTGGACAAACAATTAAAGACGGGCAGACAATTAAAAATCAGGATTACAGAACATCGCAATCACATTAGATACAACACTTCTATCTGTTCTGTCATAACGGAGCACAGGCGACAGCATGATCACGATTTCCAATGGGATAAAGTCAAAATTTTAGACGAAGAGCCTTGCTACAGGAAACGTTTAATTTCCGAGATGCTCAATATCAAGAAGCAGAAAAATAGTCTAAATTTACAAACTGACACTGAAGGTCTTTACAAGGCTTATATTCCTATTATAAATAAAATTTGACTTTTCGGTACTGACAGTTCATCTCTTTTCTCAGTCCGTGGTAATCCGTATTAGCGAGCGTACATAACAAGCGATACACAATGTCCGTTTCACATCTGCGTTTCACTAATTTTGTACACTCTGGTGATTTTTCAGTCTTGTATGGACATGCTTTTTTGAATAATTTACACTTGTTTTTTGGTGAGTTTTAATTACTTTTTAGAATCCGATATGTTAATTTAGTTGCGTCTGTTACTTTTTTCATAAGAAGTTTTTTATCTTTTTTATCAACTAGAACTTTTTCAAGAGATATGAAACACATTTGACTGCTCAATCGTATGCAAAGAATATCGAGTTCTACTCACCCGAATTGTGATTATGCGAACATTTCCGTTAATCATTTTTATACTACGGTTTTTTTTATATGTTAATATCTGAAGAGGGCTCAATCCGATAGCCGAAACTTGTAACTTTTTATTTTTAATTTTATTTTTGCTTTATGTAATTTTACCTCTTGTTAATTGTAATATATTGTAATATTATTTGTATTATATTGTAATATATTATAATATATTGTAATATATAATTGTAATTTTTAAAGAAATGTATCGACTCTTATTTTGCCCTTTATTTATTGTTGGGAATAAAAGAATATTAGAACAAGATTATAAGAAGTATTATTCGGTCAATGCGGACTTGACGACTCATCGTGCACACACGCGAACAATTAGTGACGAAGGAGAACCTGCCGGTAGGGCATGAATACGCGCCTAGCGGCGAACAAAATAATAAACATAAACATAACTCGTCGATAATCAATCGGCCGTGACTAGCATGTCGATGATCTGCCGAGCGCCACAATTGGTTGGACAAGCAACTATCCAACAATCTTCCACTTTGCGATGTCCTATCCCATAATGTTTAAACATCGATTATGTGAGATCCGTTTTAATCCCTTGGTAAACATGTCCGCAGGATTTTCGTTGGATGGTACATACGATACAACCAGTTGGCCATCCTCTACTTTCTCCCTCACAATATGGTAGGCAATGTCGATGTGCTTCGTTCTGTTCTTCTCAACTCTATTTCTGGAGAAATCTATTGTTGCTCGATTGTCACAGAACATTTGACAACCTGTGAATAAAGAAGAAAGTTTTAGTTCCGACAAAAACATATTTAACCACACTACTTCTTTGATTCCGGTCGACAGGGCCACATATTCTGCTTCCATCGTGGAAGTTGATATGCCAGTCTGTTTCGTTGATCTCCAATGAATGAGATTTCCTCCTAGTATGACTGCAACACCGGTGTATGAATGTCGGTCATCTTGGTCTCCCGCCCAGTCTGCGTCGCAATAAACTTGGATTCCCCTTTTGCTTCCAGCTTTGTATGTCAATCCTAGGTTCTTGGTCTTACTCAAGTATCGCAGGACGTGTTTCGCTTGGTTCCAATGAGACCTCCCTGGATTGGAATTGTATTGAGACAACTTTGAAACTGCAAAAGCAATGTCCGGCCTCGTATTCTGAGCCAGATACATCAATGATCCTATTAATTCTCTATATGGGTACATGCGACATGTCTTCTCTTCCGCTTGGTGTTTTTGAGCAATCTTCTTTACTCAGTTTTATTCCTGGATTCAAGGAGGTTGATGCAGGTCTACTCTCCCGCATGTTATATCTCTCAAGTAGTGATTCAATGTACTTTTCCTGCGTCAATTTCACAGTATCGTGTTGCCACCAGTCAAGCTTCACACCTAATGCGAAGTGTATCTGTCCTTTTCGCGTTCTATTCTAGCAATGTAGTTCTTTACACAGCTCTTGACTTCTTGTTTGGAACTTATGCACATGACATATGCCGTAACATTTCGCGAGAAATCATCCGTGAATGTTATAAAATACCTGCTACCGCCTATCGATTTCACGGGCATAGGACCACACAAGTCCGAATGGATTAGTTCACATACTTCTCTCGATTGTCTTGATTTTAAGGTAGCGCATGCGATCTTCGTTGCCTTTCCTATGCAGCATGCTTCACACGTGTATTTGTCCATCTTCGTGTCGTCCAGACCGATAACACGATTTGTTTCTGCTAATTTCTTTATTGTGCTATTGCTGACGTGACAGAACCTATGATGCCATAGATCAATTTCTAATGCACAAGATTCCTTCGTAAACTCTCGTGGTGCTTCAGGGTCCAACTCGACGTCTAACACATATAAATCGTTTCGCCTATATGCTTCGCATACTACTCGTTTGGTAGCTATATTTCTAATTTTTACTTTACCGTTCCGTATTAGTAACTCTTTCCCTTTCCGTTTCATTTGTGAAACTGACATTAAATTCTTTCTTACATTAGGAACATAATAAACGTCTCGCAGGACTATATTTCTTTCTACATTTGCAACGGTCGTTTTTAGAAATATATCGCCCATACCTTTTGCTCGCAGCGTCGCTCCATTCTGTTTATTTGGATCCGCAGCTGTATTAATTATCTCTGAATCTACTCCTTTAAAATTGGTGAACCACTCTCGTTGTTTACATACGTGATGCGTACTTCCACTATCCAGAATCCATGTATCTTTGATGTCGACATTATACAAAGACATGAGAAGTGCATCGTATTTCTTGTCTCGTTTGACACCAGGTTTCTTATGAAATCCGTCCTTCTTTGATCGGCAATCTCTTGCAATGTGACCAATTTTCCTGCAATTAAAACAAGTGAGTGACTTATATTTCTCGTTACCTGTTGCCCTTTTTTCTTCGTTTCTTTTGTTCATCGCCAACGCTTCCTTTGACGAATCTGTTTTAATGTCGAATCTGGATTGACGTCTGTCGTATTCGGCTAATAAAACTCTTGTTATTTCCGCCGACGTAAATCTGTCGTCTGGTAAACTCGCTAGAGCCATATTTAAATTCTCGTAATCGTCTGGAAGTCCAGCTAGTATCGCATATGCAAGGTCTTCATCTTTCACTTCGGCGTTTGCATCTCTGAGGTTGGTAGCGGCAACCTTCGCTCTGGCAGTATATGCAGACATGTGCTCGTCGCCTTTCATTTGTAGATGATAGAAAGCCTTTTTTAATTGCATAATCCTTACTCTTGATTTGGGCTCGTGAATCTGTTCAAGTGTTCGCCATGCTTCGTGTGCACTTTTGCAATCCTCTATGTGTATCTGTTGGTCTATTTCTAAGCTCAAGCCTATGGTCGCCAATGCCTTGTCATCATTTAATTGATGCAATTTTCTATCGGCCGCAGTAGCTGCATCACCTTGTGTGATTTCACTGAGTGCATAACTTAGTAATCCCCTACCTTTTAGAAGCCATTTTACTTCGGTTTTCCATGTCCGGTAATTTCTGTCGGACAGCTTCTCGACTACGTTATCACTTCTATTGTCCGTATGACTCATCTTTCAATATCGCTTCTGTAGTTTTCTGAGTGCCACTTCTTATGCTCCTTCCTTTTATATTTCTGAACGTCCTGGGCCCATAACCATTTGTTGGGAATAAAAGAATATTAGAACAAGATTGTAAGAAGTGTTATTCGGTCAATGCGGACTTGACGACTCATCGTGCACACACGCGAACAATTAGTGACGAAGGAGAACCTGCCGGTAGGGCATGAATACGCGCCTAGGGGCGAACAAAATAATAAACATAAACATAACTCGTCGATAATCAATCGGCCGTGACTCGCATGTCGATGATCTGCCGAGCGCCACAATTGGTTGGACAAGCAACTATCCAACATTTATTATTATTTATTTTATATATTTCTTTTCCCTTCCTTTGTAATACATGTACTCGTATGAACGTATGTACGTATAAACGTATATATATATATATATATATATATATATTAGTATATACATATATACCATATATATATGTAGGCTGCTGGAAAAGTTTCTGCAATCTAGTACTTCCAATAGCGTCATTATCATATCCTGCTACTATCATATCCGTAAAATTAGACGTTTTTAACTTATAATTCAATTAACAGTTTGTACCCAAGCCAACTAGTTTTGTTTAGTATTTTAAAAGAAGTTATTTTGTAAGAAAATGGAAATTTCGCGTGAAAATTTTCGGGCAATGATTTTTTACAATTACAATTGTAATCTAACTCCGAAATGCATCGATCGACTTCATTTGGCTTTTGAGGATGAAGCACCATCCAATAGGACTGTTTATAATTGGTTTGCCGAATTCCAGCGTGGACGTACCTTTCTTAGCGATGAATTCTGTGAAGGTCGTCCATCCACGTTGCCTCTAATTCTGTTGTTGCCACTAATGTTGATGCTGTGCGTGAAATGATTGAGCGAGATCGGCATATAACATACCGCGAGATTCAGGCATCTTTAGGCATTGACATGAAAGCAATACATACGATTTTGCATGATTACTTGAGCGTACGGAAACTTTGCAGTTGTTGGATTCCACACAATTTGACCGAAACTCAAAAACAGGCTCGTGTTAAATGGAGCAAAGAAATGCTCAAGAAATTCAACCGCGATCGGTCAAATTGTGTGAGACTAAATTGGTTTGGTCTACAACACCGTTACTGGGAACGAAACATGGATGTATTCGTATGAGCCCAAACGTAAACAACAATCCATTATTTGGGTATTTCAAAATGAACCGAAACCAACAAAAGTTGTTCGTTCATGCAGTGCTGCCAAACAAATGATTGCTTGTTTCTTCGGTTATATCGGACATGTGACAACCGTGGCTTTAGAGGATCGAAGGACTGTAAATACTGATTGGTATACAACAATTTGTTTGTTAGAAGTCATAAATGAATTGCGTAGAACAAACCGAAATCGTCGCATCATGACAACGCCAGCTATCACACAGCATGTCAAACCGTTAATTTTTTATCCAGTAATAATGTCAAATTGATGACTCATTGTCCGTATTCACCTGATTTATCACCTAATGACTTCTTTTTATTCCCAAACATTTAAAATAAGATGCGTGGTGAACGATTTGAGTCGCCTGAAGCAGCTGTTAAAACATTTCGTACACTGATTTCTGAGATTACAGCCTTAGAGTGGAAAAAATGCTTCGAAAATTGGTTCGAGCGTATGCAAAAATGTATCGATCTTAAAGACGAATACTTCGAAAAACAATAAAGCCATTTATCGAATTTTACATGTTCTTTTTCATATTGTTTGCAGAAATTTTTCCAGCAGCCTACGTATCACGTTACACGCTCCGGCATTGTCGCGCGCTTTATCTTTCTCTCACATGCGAGTCCTTATTACTTAAACATTTTTTATGACTTCCAGATTTCTCTAGTCTGCAAATGACCTTAAGTGTTTCATATGTAACGCAAATGTATCCTAAATAGCCTCGCTATGGCAAAGGATGCTTCTCAGCGTCAGTCTTTGCTGTATCCGCGCGCGAGACGTATTGTAGCGTGAGTCACTTTTTTCAACATGAATGATTTTTTTCAACGTAAGCGATTTTTTTTCAACGTGCAAAAGTATTCTATCATTAAATCTAAATGGTAGAATACTTTTGTACGTTTCTGTGATTAAGTAAAGTGATAATTTTTTTACAGTGAAGCTATATTATTGTATAATATGGGTGATAAAGAACTGCAAAAGATTCAGGAGACTGCCTCCTCCTCCTCCTCGGTTCAACAGAATAATACTAACACACTTGATCTGACTCAATTACGTGTGAGTCAAATAATTATTCCATTGCCTCATTGAGATTGCCGATGAGGCAATCTGAATGATCTTACTCGAGTGCGAATAGACAAAATTAAGTTCGACTACCTTATCGACAATCTCGATGAGGTAGTAAAGGAAGAGGAAATGGAAGAGAAGAACGTCTCCGTTGGAATCTTGGAGGAGAGCGTCTCTGCTGGAGTCCTGGAGGATCCCTCTCCTCCTTTCTCTCTGGAATATCCTACTGAAGCGATATCGCAATTATTTGATCAAATCAACGAACTCAATTTAGGTATCCACCTCTTTAGCGCCCTGACGATCGGCCTGGGGGAGGAGAAGGAGGAGGAAGAATAAGAATCAGCGGAGGAGGGTGAGGTGGAGGGTGTGGAGAAGGTAAGAATATTTTATTATATAT
>NW_017305977.1:496097-498602 GCF_001594115.1 Trachymyrmex septentrionalis | reverse complement strand
AAGCTTGATTTGCTTTTTATTTTATTTATAATATGCGAAGTTAATGATGGAATTTGAACATGAAAACGAAGCATTTTCTCTTTTCATATATACCTACCATCACGCGACGTCAAAAATAGCGAATAGAGCGCGAATGCAAATCTCGAAATTTACTAAATGCGCGCATTTCCATCGTATTCACACGTACACCTGATTTTTCTATACAATATTCCGTTTGGTCAAATGTAGAAGACAATATATATTTTAATGAATTTAGGTTACCACGGAAATATCTCGTGTGCTAGAAACGAATAGAAATGCGGAATGAATAGATTCAGAATGATTACGCACATTCTACCGAATTTGGGTTGCCCGCAGGAATGTCGTGCAAGGGCATGCCATCCATTATAATCCAGCGCGAGATTAAATCTCATGCGATCGGCTGCGCGCATTTACCGAATTTATCAATTACGTGTGTAATTAGAATTAACGCCCGATCGACATCATGCATACGTATCAACGAGCGAAGGGCAAACAAAATCGCCATTAAACCAATTAATCTTTGGTGCGATTAAACGCGGAGTAAATTCGCGCGAGTCGCGAATAAATTTCCGTTAGATCTTCACGTTTATGACTGAATATAGTACGGAAGTTTAAAAAGTTTAGAGTCACAAAGATACCGATCGCTTTTTGCTTTCTTTCTCGTGAATTGAATTATTGACACGAAATAATGATGCGGGCGAAAAGTATACTTAATTGTCTTAGGCATTTTGAAAGGAAAAACTTGGAATATAGTTTAGGAATGAAAGCTCTAATATTTTCTTCTTACAATAATTTTCTACAGGCGCTTTATTGCCTACATGAGAGCGACAGGCAAAGATTCTCTCTTAACGATAAAGTTGAGAGAGATAGCGAAAATGAAAGTAAGCAACAAAGCTACATGTGCTTGAGTTGATGTTAATCTTGGCATTATAGGATTTCCGTTCTTGTTATCATGAATTTTCGACTTGTGACTATCTATTGGCAATTAATGTCTCTTTTGCGTTCATACTTCGAATATACATAAATAATTCTCGTTCTTAGAATATTTCTGCAAATTCTTTTATGAAACAAACACACATTTCTTATTTTTAAAGCATTTCTATTTTTCCATTTTTTTTTTATTTATATTTTTTATCTTACGGAAGGTGGCGGTGGCAGCCCGCAACGCATTTTGTGAGTGGACGCGAGTTTGCGGCGGCAGCGGCGGCGGCGGCGGGACTTTCCTGCGCCTTCCCTCGTACCTACGAATACCCTCTGCACCCCGCGCCCCCCTTAGAAAACTACAATTAAACCCGCTATTCTATACTACTAAGATCCTACAGTTGAATCCATCGAGAACGTTAGACGTTTTTCTTTATTATTTATTTTATACATTGGATGTTATATTAATATAATACTTATAATTGTGATATTAATTTTTTACCTCTATATCAAAATTTGACGATTTTTGAAAATATTAACACGGATTTTCTCAATTGTCGGCCTCTGAAAACAACAAGAAATTTTCGCAAAATGGTTAACTAATCGCTGGACGAGCAATTTTTTGTTTCTCTATTTTAACACATCTATTATAATTATGTAACGAAACAGTCACTTTCTTAATCTTCGAATAATGTTTTTTACTGCGCCGGAATTTTTTGTACATCTGAAGAGGCCGAAATATAAGGTCAAACATGTATTGTACTCAGTATTGTATTTTGTAGCGTTTTAACTTTCTTACTTTCTACAGTTCTTGTTTGTTATATCTATCTTCAATTATACTTATGTTAAACAAACAATGGAGATTTTTTTTTTTATTTTCTGACTTTTATTAGCCTTTTATATCTCGTTGTCTTACTTTGAACATTAAGAGTTATTTCAAGTTTTTTATTCTACTAAGATTCCACAGGACGACAGAATTCTTTCTTGTTTTTGTTAAATTCATAATGGAAAGGTTCATAATAGGTTTTACTAATTTCTTGTAATTCAATTGTGGATATTAGAAACTCGACTTCATGATCGAGAGTGTTAATTACTCTTGCATAATTTTTATTCGTTAATACAAGTAACGAGGGCATCTCCGGTGAATATCCCTTCGCAAAAACGTAATCGAAGCAAATAGCCAGTTTTAATTTCTAGATTAGAAATGTATAATATATAAGGTGTAGTAAAAAGAAATCTATTATTTTTGCATTAAATTGAAGGCTTTATTTAGCATAGTTAGAATGATCCGATTTAGGTCAAATATGCGCCGTTTTGTTCGATAACTTGTTGCCATTTTGAAGGTAATTTCATTATGCCTCTCTCATAGAAACCCTCGTCCCTATTGGCAAAAACTGGGACAGTCGATTTTCACAAGCTTCTCTTGAGGCGAATTTTTCATCACCAAAATCATTCGCCATAGACAGGAACAGGTGGTAATCACTTGGTGCCAGGTCCGGACTATAAGGTGGATGCATAAGAACCTCCCAACCAAGCTCCCGGAGCTTCTGGCGAGTCACTATC
>NW_017305977.1:467219-495918 GCF_001594115.1 Trachymyrmex septentrionalis | reverse complement strand
CCACTTTTCATCACCAGTAACCATTCGCTTCAGAAATGGGTCGATTTTGTTGCGATTCAGCAGCGATTCGCAGATGGAAATTCGGTCCATGAGGTTTTTTTGCGTTAACTCGTGTGGCACCCATACATCGAGCTTCTTTTTGTATCCAGCCTTATTTAAATGGTTCCAAACGGTTTTTTGTGCAATGTTTAGCTCCTGGGCAATCGAAACAGTGCTTACATGACGGTCGGACTCGACGATTTCCATTATTTTATCGACATTTTCGACAATTGGCCTTCCAGTGCGTGGTGCATCTTTGACATCAAAATTACCGGAACGGAATCGACGAAACCAAAATTGCGCGATATTGACTGTTACAGTATCAGGATCATAAACACTATTCACATTTTCAACCGCCTGGCTTGCGTTTTCGCCTTTATCGAAGAAAAATTGTAAAATATGGCGTATTTTCTCTTTGTTGGTGTCCATCTTTGACACGCGCTCAAACAATACTGACTCAGCAATCACAAAACTGTCTGAGAAGTTTTTTTAGTACAAAATCTTATCTTTCTAACGCCATTTGGCGTAACCCGATCGCACTTATACAACGCGAGATACAGATTACTAAAGTCATCTATTGGAAAAATAATAGATTTCTTTTTACTACACCTTATATATGAAAAAACTGAAATTATAATACATCGTGGCAGAATAACCATGATTTCCTGGGATTTAAACGGGAAGACGCAATTGCACTAAACGATGCTATTATCAGCATAATTGATACGGGTATTATGCTCTGTGAAAAAAGTTGTTACTTAATGTACCCTGTTGCGTTGCAGGAAAATCATTTGGAGCTATATGAAATACTAATGAAGTTTGTAACATATAGGTCCTTATTGTCCCCAAGGTATTTACGACATCTTCTGTGATGCCGGTTAATTGAAGATTCTCATTATTGTCAATAGGGACTCGTTTATGCATTCTAATTTTATTATATTTGATTGTGCTCCGGTATTGAACATGAAGGCGGATCCGCGGAAAGAAGATGATTCGAGCTCAACGGAGGGTATGCTTTTGTTGGCGACTCGAAGGACGTGGATTGGTTTTCAACGCAATCCGTCATGAACGGGACGAGCATTTCCTAGGCCCCGGGACGTCTCTTTTGCCGAGATCTCTGACAGGTTTCTCTAGCGACTCGTTCCGCCCAATGAAGTAGGGTCATTCGGACTTGTATTGCTACCCCGAGAATACGCATTATTATTATTAAAATTTTCCCGATACTGACGCTTGCGACAGTCATTAATTAGATTTTCGAAGGCTTTACAATAACCGCAAATCTTTTATTCGTACTGGCTAGCCGAATTATTCACGGCTCCCTTAGCGGGGGAATCGCGTGACAGTACACGAGGAAACGAGAAATCCATGCGAAGATTTCTTTCTCTATTTTTCTCCCTTTCTAACCGCTTGCTAATTGCAATTACTTTGGAGCAGGCGTCCCTAAAATCGGTGTAACCCTCTGCTCTGAGTTCAACGAGGTATTCGCATAGTAAACTTTTATAAAACGCTTCTAACATGAAAGAATCAATTGACGAGATTTTACTTTCGTTCAAAGATCGATTGAGATTAAGTTGATCGCCTTTGATTATGACGGTTCTGAAGTCCTTAATTCGTCCTATGTAGTCTAAGACATGCTCATTCGGTTTTTTTATACGCAATACTAAGTTGGCCGCAATAATAATTCGCGCTTCTTCCCAGCCCAAAAGTTCGTTTAAGCGTGTCGAGAAATTTATCAACAGGGGGTGGTTCTTACCCTCTACTGCCAGATAAGCGTGATGCGTTAATTTATTACGCAATAATCAAACAAAGTAAGCTTTATCGATTAAGGAAACCGTTTCCTTAACCCTCTTACAAGCGCGAACAAATTGCCAAACAGATATGTTATATCTGTCGTATTTAGTTGCAAGTTCGAGAGCGTCTCGAACGTATGATTTCGGGTAGGGCGCGGTTCCAGATGAAAGCATTTACTGAAGGTCGCAGGCCTAGAAATTAAACTGACTTTGGAAATTAAGCGGTACTGATGGGCAACTTCATTGGTAGGCATTGACACGGGAAGTATTAATGCGGTTCCGGTAAAGAAATTAGCGAAGATCCGCATCATATTTTCTAACGCTTTAATTCCCTGAATCAATTCGCGTTAAAATTCTCTTATATCTCTGAAAGCTCTCATAATCGGTTGCGAGCGGTTCGCAACATCTGTGCCTTCAGTGTTAGTGGGATCCATCTTATCTAAGGTAGCTTAACAATGGAAATAATCAAGCATCTCAAGGTGCGTGTTAGATCCGAATATTCTCTTTTTTTCTTAGAAATATGCGCGTAGAATAATAATAATTTAGAATAATAATAATTAATTAGAATATTAGAATTATCATATTTTCAAATGAAGGTTTTTTTTTCTTTTCAAATTTGTAATGTTTATGTCAATTAATTCATTACGGTAAGCGATCTCTTTTTATTAATCTTATCATGTAGGGAATAGTTCCTAAGTTTACTTTACTTATTGTCAAATTTGTTTTATTGTATTATTTTCCTTTTTTAAATATCAAGATTGATGAATGCGCGATATCGCACGGCAATTGCGTCTAATTGTATCTTGTAAATACACATTATTATTACTAAATGTTGCGGCAATCGTATCTGATCCCACCGCTATCACCAGAAATATTACGAATTCTTATGTTAAGAACAGCTAATAGTCACGGATTGAATATTTTTGTGTTTAAAAAATGAATTTCGGGCTCGCGGGATGTGATCTATTTATCTTACGACTCGCGATTTGGTGTAGAATTTATTCTTGCGTCATATTGTGCATCGCATCGCTTCCGAGCGCGGAGTGGGAAGAAACAGAGGGCGTAGGGAGGGGAGGAGGAGGAAGAGCAAGGGAGGGAGGGAGGGGGGAGAGAGAGAGAGAGAGAGAGAGAGAGAGTGATGGTCCAGCGCGGTGCGCGGGCAGGACATAGGATTGAAAGAGTAGCGGAATGTTTATTAGAGTAGGGGAGATATGATCAGAGTGGGCACGAGTCTTAGGTCGAGCGGCAAACCATGAGACTGCTAGCGTCGGCGTATCGCATACTACAGGAGTCCTCTATAATAATTGATCTATTATAATTGACTAAGAATTTTAGATTAATAATTGAAATTTGGCATTATTCTTTATCAATGAGGAAGTGAATTATTGATTAAATATTTAGAAAATGTGCTTTAAATTCTACCATTACCTCTAGTGGTTCAACAAATAATAGTAACAAAAGATCAAATTATGTTGCAATATAAATATATATTAAATATATTTTAAATAAATATTACATATATTAAACAAAAATACAAAACTAATATAATAATAATACACATAGACTTTGGCAAAATAAAATAATAATGCAAAGAAAAAATGAAAAAATTAATGCTAGTCATATAGTACGAGGTCTGGCTATTAAATAACGAGACTGCTTATGAAAAAGAGTTTTATTTTAAAAATTATTCTACAATTGAATGCTCCCCTTCAATGTACTCCCCTCCCCTCGCCACACACCGTTCCATTCGTTTTTTCCGTTGGTCAAAGCAATGCTGGAAGTCTTCTTTTGTAAGAGCATTTAGGAGCTCGTATATGGAAGATGGATAATTGTGAGCACTTCAAAACGCTTGCCGCCGCGACCTGACTCGATATAAATACGATTACTTCAACATTTCTTAAACAACAAACTTAATAAATGACAGTTCAAAAGCATATAATAACATACTTTAATAACATATGCAACTGTAATCAAACAAATTAAAAATACCAACTTACCACTTTATTTTCTGACTGCTAAAATAACAAGAAAAGATGTGATTTTACTTTTTAATATTTCTCTGATTATCAACGTATTTATGTCGTTATTATCAACGTATTTTTTGTAGTTATATCTTAAGAGGACGATCTCCTGCATAAAAATTTCACCACAGTGAATCGCCACAGTGATGTCTTCATTCATTGGAAAAGTACCAAACCAGGATACGTACAATTACCCGCTGCGCACAGTTCCCCTACTTTCCCCTATCTATGTTTTTATTGATAAAATATCCGGTTGATATCAAGTGACATTAAGGCTGCGATTCACTTAGTGCTTCAAACGCTACAGAGGATTTGTAGCACTAACATGACTGGTCCATTGGATGCTTCGAAACGCTCCCAGCAATTCTAATTACGTCATCGTTTTCGCTCTGGCTTTACTCCAACTGCCTCACCTTGGGAGGTTGGTTAGCTGGAGCATTCTAAGATATTTGGCGGGTAATCACTTTCATAACGATTTCATTTAGATTTTCAAGAAGTAATAACAAATTACAGAAATCACGAAACTAGTAATATCTATATATTTATCCTGACTGAAAAAGAATATCTTCGTTCAAAGGTAAAATATTTTTTTAGTATTTTTATTCTGCTTTTTCTATGCTTTCGATATGCATAAAGCAGAAAAAATTAGAAATGTCATATACAAAAGATTTTAAGATAATTTATAATATATTCAAACTTTCGTTCCTTTCCTTTTAGTATATTGTATCCAATTATTAGAAAAGGCAAAAGAAAAAGAAAATAATGAAAATATTGTGCAACAAGAAATACAATCTGATAATGATATATATTGTATAAATATATTTATTTTATGTACATATATAGACCTGGGTATCTAGCAACAAAATATATTTCGATTGGAATTACTTTGTTTTCTCTAGAAAATATAATATAAATCTACAGAATAATTGGATAATTCCGATCAGAATCCATTCTAACTTGTTCCATAACAGGTACATTCTGTCCATGGACATTGGTTTGACATGTATCAACATTCATGTCTATTGTTTTTCTTTTTTTTTAATGAAAAAAAAGAAAGGTGGACAGTGACATGCATCAACTCAGTATCTATAATTATAAATCTAAGTCAGTACTATGTTATATTTCTGTATTTACTATTCTTAATAAGTATCAAGTTACTTTTTTGTAATAAATAAGGTATAACAGTTACAAATATTTATCGAAAAACTGACTTTCTCAACTTTAGCTTTTAGTTAGTTATCGTTATAAACATAAAAATTACAATGTTGTTATCAAATTATTATTATATGAAAAAGAACGAGAAAGCAGCAGCGTTGTTTATTTCCCATTCCTGAATTTATTTCAATATACACTGCTGATACTGAAAATATGTAGTATACATAACATCAGTTATAGATTTTCAGTACTGGCAAATGTATATATCAGAACGAGGTCTAAATATATATAACGTTTAATTTCAGATGGATTTAGATGGGCACACGAACCTATAAGATTATTTTTAGCAACATATAAACAATATAAAAATTGATTACATACAGGAAAATTATCTGTACAGAAATTTTGGGAAATGGTATCCAACAAGTAAAAGAAAAGGCATATGACGTTACAGAACAACAATGTAAAAGTAAATTTAACGGATTAAAGAAACATACTTGTATAAAAATGTTAAGGATTACAATAACAAAAGCGGTAGCAACAAACGAACTTGGCCTTATTTTGAGATATATAATTTTGAGTGTATATCACACATACACACACCCGCACGCACGCACGCACAAAATTGCACGATGTGCAAATGTAAAATTAAAGTGATATCAAAATTACTCCAAAACGATCATTAAAAGTCACTTTTCATTAATTTTCGATTCATTTTAATGTCATTTTGATATTATCATAACTTGCTATTCTGCTTGGGTATAGTTTTCATTTTTTTTAGTTTTAAAATATAAAATACAACAAATCTGATTTATATTTTTTTTAGATCATGAATGAGATGTTTAGGCAAAAACCATGGGTGACGCCAATTTTAACTTTAGATTCTTCAAACAAGAATATATTATCCCTTGCCAATCCTACTTCAACCAACGGCAGTAACACTACTAATAACACTTACAAGATCTCTTTATCTCCACAATCTTCTAAAAGTTTTCGAAAACGTAAATAGATATTATTTGAAAAAAAGGATTTGCAAATTTCGTATTTAATATTTTTACAATATATAATTATTGATTTATTTTTTCTTTTTTCTAATTCAGGACAAAAACTAACTCAAGATACTGCGTTAGAAAAATTATTCGTAGTTATAGAAGAAAATAGAAAAGAAAGAAAAAAAATGCATAACGAGGTTGTGGAAAAGCAAGGTCGAATATTAAATATCTTAGAAAAAATTGCCAACAAATAACAACTAATCCACTTTTCTCGGTGATTTCCAACTGTGATTTTTTTTAAGTTCGGTTTTGACATTAGTATATTTAATTAATTTTAGTGAGATATTAATGTAGGCTGTGCTCTTTTGCCATAAATGATTTATTTTTATTAGAATAAGTGAAGCCAATGATCTTTTTTATGCTAACTTTTTACAATGTAATAAATTACCGCAAATGTTGCATATACATACTCATACATATAATTAATATACAGGGTGAGGCGCCAAAATCCGGACAAATTTCAAATTGAAATTCCCTCCGTTCAATACCATTGGTAGATGTCGCGATTGGCAGTCAAATAGCTTGACGCATGTACTAAACCATCATAACCTCGAAACAGTCGCAATGTTGAAACCAAGTGCGGAGTACAACTGAAGAGCCGCGATTATCGAAAGTATTCGCGCCGGTCGCTCGGCGACAGAAATCATTCGGTTTTTCGGATATCCGAGATCGACTGTATATGATGTCTTCGCAAAATATCATGAGTCGGAGAAGTCCAACGAAGGTTCTGCAACACCGGCGAGGAAATTCCACTCGAAGGAGGGCGTTTTTTTTAACAAAGGGGAAAATGTCACAAAAGAAGTTTATTTGCGTGTTCTGACAAATGTAGTGAAGCCGTGGATGGAAACTGTGTCGGCTGGAAAGCCATATGTTTTCCAGCAGGACGGTGCGCCCGCCCACACAAGTCATTTGGTGCAAAATTGGTTGTCGGACAACGTCGACATGTTTTGGTGGAAAGAATTCTGGCCTCCCAACAGCCCAGATTTGAATCCTTTGGACTTCTACGTATGGGGCGTGGTTGAAAGGGTCACGAACAAGTCCAGACATCCAAACGTCGCATCATTGAGAGCCGCTATTGAAGCGGCATTCACCGATATGGACCGTGACGCATTAAAGCGTACCTGCGCACGCTTCAGACCGAGAATGGAGGCGGTCATTCAAGCAAGCGGGGGATATATTGAGTGAATATGTTCTTTATGGCCTTACAAACAATGGAGCTAAACAAATTTTGTAAATCTTTTCATTGTAGCAATAAAACATGTTTAGAAAAAAATATATAATTTGTCCGGATTTTGGCGCCGCACCATGTATAATACATGAATTTCCAATAATTACACTACATCATATATAAATTAATAAGAATAATCGCATTATGTATTATTGGCTTAAGTTTTCTTTTCAGTTCTTTTTAATTTTGTACATATTATATTGTTTTAATAATAAAAAGAAGCTAATTAAAATCAGTACAGTTTAAAGTGCGCAATGTAATTTAATCATTAAAATTTATCATATCATAAAAATTGTTTAAAAGAATTGTTTTATCATTAAAACAATTATTGCACTATAAAAACATGTGTGAACCCGTGCATTGTCTTGATAGAAGAATACTTTCTTCTTCGCCAAATGGAGATGTTTTTTCTTTAAAATGTTGTTGAAACGGTCCGATGAGGCTGCGTAGTAATCGCCATTGATCGTTTGCTTCAACGGAAGATAATCGATATGAATTATACTGCGTGCATCCCAAAAAACTGTGGCCATCACCTTTCCGGCCTTCACGGTCTTCACCTTCTTCGGAGCTGGTTTACTCGGTGAAGTCCATTGTTTTGACTGTTCCTTCGTCTCGGATGTGAAGTAATGGATCCATATTTCCACAGTAATGAATCGACGCAGAAATTCATCTGGTTTACGTTGAAACATCTCCAAATATTGTTTTGAAATCGTCACACGGTCGCGCTTATTGTACACAGTGAACAAACGCGGCACCCATCTTGCCGATAGCTTTTTCATACTCAATTGTTCGTGCAAAATTGAAATCACTCTACCGTGTGATATGCCTGTGACCTCAACAAGCTCGCGCACTTTCACTCGTCGATCAGTCAAAACAATATCCCCCCGAACGAGGTGCATCACATGTGGATGTACGACCACGTTTAAATTCATTCACCCAATTGTATACAGTCGCAAACGCTGGTGCAGATGTGCTGTGAACATTATCCAACTCGGTTTTGATTTCTTTCGGTGTTAAACCTTTCATATATAGATGTTTGATCACTGCACGAAACTCGTTTTTTTCTATTTTGCAAAAAATACAAAGGTTGTTCGCTTTAATCGTCTACAAAGATGAAATCACGCGATAAATTCCACTCAAAATTTGACAGTAATCAGCTGAAACATGCTACTTGTCAAAAAGTAAATGACATGACACTGTGAGTGCCCTCTGACAGATTTTCTAAGAACTTATTATTTACTATTATTTATAGTATTATTTACTATTAACTTACCCTTGTACTTTCATACATTTCTTATATTAAGTGTTGTCACACTTAACATAAGAAATGTATGAAACATCACATCAAGTTTCTCTTGGTTTCAGCTTCATCTCTATTGCATCTTTGAATTTCTTCCAGACGTATTATTATATTATCTATATTATCTAATGTTAATGTTTCAAAGTCATCATTTGTATTAAACATACATTGTGGAACACATGATAAGGAATATATTCAATCAATTTCATGGCTAAATGATGAAGAAGGCTTCGCCAATGTTCTTTCAATAATCTGATAGCTCTTTCTACATGCATACGAGAAGAAGAGAGACAAAAGTTATAATTCTTTTGTCTTTGTGTAAGGTGACCATTAATAGTATATGGCACCATTAATTGCTTCAAGAGCGGATAAGCAGCGTCTCCTATCAGAAGGCTGTATTTTGAAATTTCATTGGGTCAGAAACGAAATCTTGCAAGGTTGACAATCGGAACACGGTAATAGTGCTCCTTCCGATAAAATATACAGAGAATGGTTTCGACGCTTTAAAAGTGGTAATTTTGATGTGGAGAACAAAGAGCATTCTGGACGACCAAGAGCATTTGAAGACGATGAATTGCAGGCATTGGTGGATGAAGACCTATGTCAAACGCAAAAACAACTTACAAAAGCATTAAATTATGCTCAATCTGTTATTTTCGATCGTTTGCAAATCTTGGAAAGGTCTACAAGGAAGGAAAATGGGTCTCATATGAACTGAAGTCAAGAGACATTGAAACAGGTAAAAAACCATTTGCGAAATTTTGCTTGCTAGGCAACAAAGAAAGGGGTTTTTGCACCGAATTGTGACTGGCGATGAAAAATGATTCTATTTCGATAACCTCAAACGCCGAAAAATTATTTGCCATATCCAGGCCTATCAAGCGATCGACATCGACGCCAAAGCGGAATATCCACGGAAAGAAGACAATGCTCTGTATTTGGTGGAATCAGAAGGGGTGTAGTGTACCACGAGTTGTTGAAATCTGGTCAAACAGTCACAGGAAATCTCTACCGAGAACAAATTATCCGTTTGAGCCGAGCATTGCACGGAAAACGATCAGAATATGAAACGAGACAGCATAAAGTGATTTTGCTTCATGACAACGCTCGGCCTCACGTCATGAAACTTGTCAAAGGACCGTTAGAAGCACTTCGCTGAGAAGTGCTATCCCATGCGGCTTATTCCAACTGTGCCTCTTCCAACTATCACTTGTTTCGATTGATGGCACACGCACTTGCAGAGAAACACTTCTTATAAAGACGTCGAAAAATGGATCTCTGAGTGGATAACCTCCAAAGTCATTCTTTTGCTGAATTCACTTATTGCCCGAAAGATGGGAAAAAGTCATCACTAACGATGAACAATATTTTGATTGAGGTATTTTTTTATTTTGTTTTTTAAATAAAATCATATTTTTTGCAAAAAACGGACGGAACTTTCTGATTGACCTAATATATGTTATACATAGCATACATGTTATACATAGTATACACATTATACATGTTTACATACATATTGAACATACTATACAATACAAATGTATTTTATTTACATCTCTCCCATAGATAGATAATGCATGGCAGCGTGTCGGTGGAACCTGGCACGATATACCGCTTATCGTCGTGCGAACTTAGAACGGTTTTTGTTTCTAATATCGTGTACACCTCGTGCAATTTGGATCTTATGCACGACTGCCTGCGCATCATTTCGATTGCTTCATTCAAGGATTGCGTGTAATCCTCGATTATAGACCTTGCTACAACGTTATTCTTGACGCTCTTTGCCTTCTTCATATCCTTCTTTTCTTCTACATGCAAGGCATACATTTTCACTCTAAGTCCAACGAATTCGGCCATGATGGCACCATTGTTCTCTTTCATAAGACCAAGAACTGTTTTATTTACGAGCGGAATACCATACGCATTGTCGCTCGAGTAATCGCTCGTGTCAAATCTATTTATATCGCGTTTCATGATAGACATCGTCACATTCTATATGGTATATGAGGCTATCCGTATCGGTATACATAATTTTACATTTTTCGCGAAATAGAAGTGCCATGTACTCGTGGTGAAATTCGTATAAACACGTTTTGAATATGTCGAGGATGCACATACGTATATCGGTTTGTCAAACTTCACTTCGAGCTCACGCAGACCAGATTTTCCGAAAAGATGCTACGGAAATTTGGTTTCGTGATCATTGCCTTAGCACCGTATCTGTCGTCCATTTTGTTAATAACTTTACGTCAACACGATCGCGCATGTTTTTCATTTTTTGCCAAATACCGGATTATTCATATGTTTGTATAAATTTTTTTCAAGATCATTTTTGACCAAAATTCTAAATTTTGTGTTTAATTCTATATAATCACGTAGCCATGGAGATTGCGCGAATTGCAGCATACGGTAAACTTTTGTGATACGGAGACCGTGACGAGTATACTGTTGCAGATTATGATAATGTATGACGTAACGCTGTTTATCGCATAATGTTGCGAGGAGCTTGTCATCGCGCTTGGCAGGTAATTTTTCGCGTGTCGGATAGAAGGATAGGTCAATGTGCGCATCATGAAAATGTTGCGGATACTCCGCGTCCACTTCGAGAATATAGCCTGTTGCCGAATCTAATGCGATAGTCATAAAGTCGAAATTTTTTACGTCGTCGACCCATCGAAAATCGGCATAAGGCAATGGTTCACACATTGCCCAGCCATATAGATTGTTGACGTCCTAGTACATCAAGTACGATGACAGTTTCGATGGATCGTACGACCGCATGTATTTGTTGGCTTGCGCATATCTGTTTGAACACTGACTCAGACCATCGCGTATACCGCGCTCGATAAACATATTAATGTCTGTGAGCAGTTCAAATCTTATATCCATGTGCTTTAACATGGCGTCCCACGTGAACCACCGGTAAAGTGTAATAATACGCAGGGTCGAACCCGCGTATAATTCGCGACGCAACTGTCGCGGGAATTTTTAAAGACGTCCATCAACAATAATAGTTTTCAGATATACCAGGTGTACAAGTATGAAATGCGGATTTGAGAAAACAGATGGCGCATCAATGCAGTGTGTGGTATAAAGATTTGACTGTTATGCCATTTTGAAGTGCCATCAACAAGTGTCAGACGCGCACGAGTGATAAATTGAAAAAGTGTTTGCATAGTGTTGTGTTGCTGTGTTCGATATGTCGAAATTTATACCAAACAAAGAGCATTCGCGGACAGCATTAATTTTTTGTTTTCATTTGAAGAAAACTGCTGCTGAATCATACCGATTACTTCGAGAAGCTTAACATGCTCCATCGCAAGATACGTGTGAACGATGGTTTCGGCGTTTTAAAAGTGGTGACTTCGATGTTGCAGACAAGGAACACGGAAAACCGCTTGTTGGACGAAGATGATTCACAAACACAAAAACAACTCGCAGAGCAATTGAGCGTTAGTCAACAAGCTGTTTCCAATCGCCTACGAGAGATGGGAAAGATTCAGAAGACTGGAAGATGGGTACCGCATGAGTTGGCAGATGGAGAGGCGCAAAAACACATGTGAAATTTTGCTTGCACGATACAAAAGGAAGTCGTTTTTGCATCGGATCGTTAGTGGGGATGAAAAGTGGATTTATTTTGAGAATCCCAAGCGCAAAAAATCATGGGTAGACCCAGGCGCACCATCCACATCAACCGCAAGACCGAATCGCTTTGGCAGAAAGACGATGCTCTGTGTTTGGTGGGACCAGAAGGGTGTGGTCTATTATGAGCTGTTAAAACCTGGTTAATGCTGGACGCTACCAATAACAATTGATCGATTTGAACCGTTCGCTGCTTGAAAAAAGACCAGAATACCAAAAGAGACAACACAAAGTCATTTTTCTTCATGACAATGCTCCATCACATACGGCAAAACCGGTTCGCGATACGTTGGAAGCACTCAGCTGAGAAGTTCTAACCCATGCGGCTTACTCACTAGACTTGGCTCCTTCCGATTACCACTTGTTTGAATCGGTGGGTCACGCACTTGCTGAGCAGCGCTTTGGTTCGTACGAAGATGTGAAAAAATGGCTCGATGAATAATTCGCGGCAAAGGGGGAAGATTTTTACTGGCGTGGTATCCACAAATAGCCCGAAAGATGGGAAAGATGTGTAACTAGCAATGGAGCATACTTTGAATAAAGCTCTTTTTATCATTCTTCCGAATTTAACGTATTTTTTTTTAAAACAAATCCGCATTTCATACTTGTACACCTGGTAAGTCGCTATATTCACCGAATGTATTCACCGGATGGAGAACCGCTGCTACATTATTAGCGTACGCGTAAGCGTTTTCATATGCCGTGTCGTCTGTCAATGATTCGCTGTAAAACGACTCGCAAGGCGGTAAACATAGTTCCTCCAACTTTTCGACACAATCAATGTACTCGTACGGAAAGGCACTCTTTCATGTCAAAAGATTAAAGTTTTCTTCTGATAAATTGGAAAATTCGTGTTGCAATATCCGTAGCTTATTTTTACTGAGAAAAGATGCCAATTTGTCCAAACTAGAAGCGAGAAATCTGTATGAATCTATGAACCGTAATTTTACACAATTTTTTTTTAATTTTGGTATTATCGACATGTTTAGTAAACGAGATTTTTCTTTAGTTATAGGTAAACGCATCCTTCGTACGCGGTGGCAATTTCCTTCATGACGAAATGCGTGTCGTAGCCCGATAAGTTATGGAAAACTACGGGTATACAATGCGAATCCCTATAATTTAAATTGCAATTTAATTTGAGTGCGCGAGGCCTCTGTATTGCCCAGTTAAGTGGCAGTGATTGCGTACCCGCGTATCGTCTAGCACAAACGGTTTCTCGCATATATATGACAATGCGTGGCATTGTTAAATTTTTGCAAATCGTTTCGCGTGAAATCCGCCATGGGTACATAACTGAAATAGACTGTACACTATTTGCGCCAAATTTCTGAGTTCTTTCGTGAACCACGCTATACAGTCTTTATCGCGGCGAAAACGGTAGCTCGACAGTGAATTGTCGTATGAGTAGTGCACGTAGTATCCGATGCTAAACACGTTATGATGATGATACATGTAAGTAGCGATTCAGGATTCATTTGTTTTCTCCAATGCACACTCCAGATCGGCGCAAATGACGAACGGGACGCGTTCCTTCCTATAGTGGTTGTTGAAACTCAGATATTTATCGTTCTCGCTCGATAGTCTGATCACGCATTCAGTCATTCAGTTTTTCACAGTCTTCTGTGGATCTTCAATTTAACGTTCGAGCTGAAGTAGTGGAATCATCTGAAAAAACCGCGCATTTATTACTATTATTATTATTGTTGTTGTTGTTGTTGTTATTATTATTATTAAGTACCTATGGCAGAAATATTTCTTATGTTCTTTTTTGGTAAGTTGTGAGTTGACTAATCGAGATAGATTCTTGATCAGCGCAAAGTGTCCCGCATTGTTATTTTCTACGTACAAGATGTTTACGTGTTTGCTCCTCTTTCGGTCGGCAAGTCGTATGGGTGTAGACGTTAATAGAAATGTCATTCAAAGTTTCAAGTTTCTTAATTTGACTCAATGTCATTGGAAATTCGATTCCCGCGAGATTTAGAACCAACGTATAATGCGGATACGAGGATTCTCGATGTGCATTTCCTTGAGCCGGGTGTAGAGCGGCAACAACAGACCATGCGAAACACGCATTATCCGCGGTTTGCACGTTAATTACCGCTCTCTTTAGCATAATTTCTCGCGGGAATTTGATGTGACATCCCGCGCGCAAAGAATTGTGCTTGTCGCGTTCACCGTTAAATTCAGTATGCGCGACACGTATCATCCGTGCAAATCAGTACATTAATATAGTTCATAGTTCTGGGTGGCGATACTTTTGTTTGCGCGTTTATTACCCGCCACGAACTGCTATTAAAAACAGTGTTTATTTTTATAGAGTCATATTGTTGCATTACACTATGCACATATTCGAGCACAATTTCGCTCCCGTCTTTGAGAAATCGACGAGATTCGATATGTTTAGAATTTACTGACTCTAAACATATGTCACCGCACCCGTCAGAATACGGCTTTCGAACCCCGTTTCGATGAAACGGAGTCCGTACCTGCTGCCCACATGCACGAATCTTCCACGCACAGATTCCTTCAAACTCTCGAGCCGCGATACCTGCAATCAGTGATTGTCTACTGTACTACTGTGATCAAAAAGTAAGGTGAATTTTGTTATAAAATAAAAAATCTTTATTTATTCATCCAAATCAATTTGATCCCCTTCAAAGTAATCCCCCTCCGATACAATGCACTTATGCCAACGTTTTTTCCATGCCTCGAAGCATGCCAAAAAGTCGTTTCCCGGTATAGCCTTCAAAGCGCGCAGCGATTCACGTTGAATCTCTTCAATAGATTCAAAGCGGTGTCCCCGGAGCGGTCTTTTGAATTTGGGAAATAGCCAAAAGTCACACGGAGCTAAGTCAGGTGAATAAGGCGGTTGCGGAACGATATGAGTGGAATTTTTGGCGAAAAACTCACAAAGAATCAATGCCGTGTGAGACGGCGCATTATCGTGATGCAAAAACCAGGAATTGTCTTTCCATAAATCCGGCCTCTTCTTGCGAATAGCTTCACGCAAACGACGCATAACACTCAAATAATATTTCTTGTTGACAGTTTGGCCCGGCGGAAGGAACTCATAATGCACAACACCACGATAGTCGAAGAAAACTGTCAGCATAACCTTGATTTTTGAGCGACTTTGGCGCGATTGTTTTGGTCTTGCCTCGCCTTTAGCACGATATTCACTCGATTGGTCGGTTGTTTCCGGATCATAAGCATAGATCCAAGTCTCATCTCCCGTAATAATGCGTTCGTAGACGTCCTGATAGTCACAAATCATCTCTTTACAAACTTTAACGCGACGCTCTTTTTCGAAGAAATTGAGTGTTTTTGGCACCAAACGAGATTTTACTTTTCTAAGGCCCAAGTGATCCTTCAAAATTGTTTGAACTGAACCAAATGAAATGCCAACCATATCGACAAGGTCTCTAATTGTCAATCGACGATTTTCGAGCACCAATTCCTTGATTTTCTTCACGTGTTGCTCATCAATTAACGTTGAAAGTCGTCCGGGGCGTTCCAAGTCATCAGTACGTTCTCTGCCTTCTTTGAAGTCTTTGTACCACTTATAAACATTTTTCTGCGACATAGTCGATTCTCCGAAGGCCCTCTGCAACATTCTGAACGTTTCCGCAGCCGAAATTTCATTCCGCAAACAAAATTTAATGGCACTTCTTTGCTCAGCAAAATCAGACATTGTAAAAATCGCCAAAATCACTTTTAGTCGTTTAGAAAACACAAGCGTAACTATATGACTAATGATGACATTGACATGAAATTTGCCACAGATGTCACTAACAGTAGTACCAACATAAAAATAAAAAGTTTGCTCGAATCGATTAGCGCGGGAAGTTTAAATTAAAAATTCACCTTACTTTTTGATCACAGTAGTACTACCGCTTGATAATCGTGGGTGTTTGATACGGCTCTGTTCCTCCAATAATTCTATAAATTCGTCGCTGTGTTCCCACGCACTGTACTCGTTTATATTAAGCAGGGTAGCTTGCTCAATCAAATAACGCTCCATGTTGTCACTTGCACTGTCAAATTAACTAATGACGTTATTTAATTATATCTTGTCATTTTTATATCATTATATGCGCTATTTTTATTAATGATATCATCGCCTAAACTTCTCATGCCCTAAAAAATCTTAAATTACGCTAACAAAGCAGCTATAGTTTAATGAAATTTTAAATGTTTAATTTTTACAGATGCTGTATTAAATTATTATACATTAATGATGTCATCGCCAAAACATGTTAATGTCCTTGAAAAATTTTCTTACGTTACTCTGACAAAACAGTTGTATATTAGTTGATATTGTACTATTTGGCAACGTCGCAAACGCATTTATATCAAATTATATTAATGATTATCATTCTTAAGAAATCTTAAATTACGCTAACAAAGTCGCATTGAAACTTGCAAATTTGCTGACACTGCAATTTGCGATGTTACATTATGGTAATGTCATCACCGGATGTCTCTAAAAATCTTTTGTTATAAAATCTGACGTTTGCATTGTTGATATCATTGACCGGAACTGGTCCTATAAATATTCGCGAGAATTTTTGCAGAAAGTCAGTCTGTATAAAATGGCTAACCATAGTCGCTCCTGCATTTACTCGGTTTCCGCAATGTGCTGATTCGCATTAATATTTCTTCCGATTATGATAATAGGGGATGAAAGTTATATTGACGAGAAACGTGATAATTATGTATTATCAAAAGCTTATACGTCTAAGTACTAGGATAAATGGGTTATGGATTTTCCCTATCATTGACACTTAAGGATGAGTACATTCGAGTCTGAAGGATTTCCATAACATTGTGGATTCATACGTTTAACAGTTGAGCAAGTAAATATTTCATTTATACTTATTTGTGAAAAATTTTTCTCTATAGATGGTTTATCCATTTGTTCTTCTCCATTACAGCACGTCTTCACATACAATTTGTGAGGACGGCGACACTCATATTAGAGCAGAGAAGATACTAAAATGTGAAAATATGTATGTAAAAATTAATAAATATGGATTAACTTGGATTAACTCTGTGTTCAAAATTATTTATTCTCTTTACCATTCCTTTCTATCTGTGCGGCATTATCACGCGCGACACCATCACGCGCAATCATCAAGTTCTCTAAAATAATAATAATAGTTATAATTTGATAGAATAAAAAAATATTTCTGCATGAATAATCACATGGAATAAACACTAAAGGGAAAATTACGTAAGAAGAAGATGGCGACGTAAGAGATGGTATGCATAGTAAATAGTGTGCGGTGGGGACCGCGTTCGATGGTGGCGGCGGGGACTGGCGAATCGCGCCCGGCGGCGGCGAATTGCGCTCGGCAGCCACGCATGACGTCATCACCACGACTCGGATGTAATTTTCCGCACATCTTCGTAAGTTCCCGTTACATAATTTCTCACACCCGGGACATCCTCATCCCCCCACTGCAGCGTCATTCACCGCGACGTCACCCACCGTAACGTCATCCCCCGCACACCCTCGTCACGTCATTCCCCTCACCAAGTGACGTCATGCACTATGACGTCATCCCCCTTCCTCTCTCCCTGTGACGTCACTCCCTTTCCTCCTCCTGTCCCTTACCTCCCCCGCTTCCGAATTAGAACCGACCTTATTACCCTACTTACATCATTAAACATATTAAAAGTATTTATTATAATTGGAATTAAATTTTCCATTATAATAAAATTGATCAATTTTTTTCAGATTTATTCCCACTAAGAAATATTTGTAATGAAATATAGATTAAGATTGCAAACAATGGAATCGACGCTACAAGTGCTACAAATCTGGTCCACTTACGTAGCGATTGCAACATTCATAACTTTAAGTGGACCAATACGGAGCGTAACGTTTAGAGCGTAACGTTCAGAACATTTGAAAGAAGCAAGTGGACCACAGCCTAAATTGTTCCGGAACATCGGAGACGACCAGCGGGGACGGCACGGTGGCCCGCGAGCATTCGGGGCTTGTTTAGTGATAGCTACGGGACGTGTGCTCCGCCATCATAGAGCACACGTTATGTCGGCCCTGGTGTTCCGCTGCTCGGCGGACGCATAAGATTTCCTGGCAGTGACTCGATACACTCCGGAAGCCCTCGAATTCGACGCAGGCGCGGATGAGTCCGGTGAAAAGATTGACGGGTCGAAACCTCTAATGGCCTTCAGGCCTTGGTAAATACATAGAGCCTGAACTCATCTCCCTGCACGGTTTCCTCTTTTAGCCATTCTATGGAAAGTGTTTTTATTAACATACATTACCGACGTGGTTAGTTGAATAATTGTATTAAAGAATCAGAATTAGAAATTAATTGTAGAGGAAGCAGATAGTGGTGAAAGAAAATTTTGAGCAGCTCCTACAAGTGCGATTAGCCCGAGAAGTAAGGGAAAGGGGATTGCTTGAAAGAAATTAATACATTCTTTCTACTTTTCTTTTGATTTATTGAGAGATATTCCGTTTGTGATTCTGATCTATCCGTCAGATTGTTCCGATTAAAAGTAACGGCAGGCTCGATTTTCACCCCGTTTATATAGGCGCTAGTCGGTGGCGAGTCGGGAGGAAGAGAGAGCTCAAATTTCTCAGAATTGGTAATACTTGCCAAATTTGGAAAATAATTTTTTATATGAAAATATTAGGCTGAAATTCGGTTGCCACGAATTCAATTTAGACTGAAGGATCAAATTAGTTTCGCGTTAATTGATGGAATTTTAAAGTAATTAACAAATTAAATTTTTGGGCCTTTCTCCGTGGTCTGCACTGCTCCTTTTTCGACTCTCGATTGACCAGCGTTCGCTAACATGACAAATTTACATTTACTTATTTGTTTCAAGCTAATTAAGGCGGTCACGATGGCCAAAAGATAGTAAATCAAACAAAAAATGTATTAAACATAACGCTTCGAAATTAACAATATTCTCGGATTTCAGAGCGGTCGAAATCTACAGATTTGGAGTGACGAGCGTAACGCGCATTGCAGGCCGTGATTTGTACGCGATAACTTATTCTTATTCTGAGAGATTAGGCGTCGAGGTGTTTTGATCGGATAAATTTTTCTTAAATCTCGAGCAGGATGATAATGACATGACAATCCCAACATATGGGAACGATTCCTTAACTCCGCGTGGAATTCCGTCGCAATACATCGGCACGCGGTACGCGTCTCATGAGTGCTTTAATTGGCTCACGCGATCCATGTGTCACGTGGTGTCGGCATAACAGAATCATACCACTCCGAATAAGTTTCTCGCTAGGAATATCCGCAATTAATTAATAGAAATACTTTAGATAGATGATGTGAGATTAAATAACGAAAAATAATTCAGCACAAAACCAAAAGACAAAAAAAAGAAAGTAAAATTATATTTCTACGGAGGACAGGACATAACATCATATTAAAGATTAAAAAGCAATTGAAGTTTTTTTTTAATTAAATGTTTAACTTACATTCGCTAAAAAAAGTGGTGACTATTTCGATTTCATTCTTTTCAAAATTTCTTTAAAATCAACAGAGGTTCTAATTCTTAACTTCTTAAATTTCTCGATCAATCATTTTCTTGCTGTATTATACTTATCACATTCCCATAGGAGGTAGTTTTCATTCTCAACAAGCCCACATGAACACCAATTACTATCACATATTTTGAATCTATGAATAAGAATTCCTATCAGAAACCCTATATTCCAGTGTATCCAATATCTGATAAGTTGAAAGCCTTATTCCTTATTTCTAATTCCTTATTCCTTTTATTGTGTGACTGCACCTTAATAGTTCTTAAAATAGAAGATGCCTTTATTGAACTTGCATGATTCAAGAATTTGTCGTTGTTTTTACATATTTCTCTTGGAAAAAAAATACAAACTAAATCAGAGTGGGGGACCTCTATTTCAAGTAGCGAGCCCTCTACGGCGGCTTTCTTGGCTAATTCGTTCGCATTGTCGTTATCTTTGATATTACTATAAATCGAAATCCAAACCAGCTCTATATTTTTTTTTCCTTACAATCAAATAAAAATTGATTTATTTCTTGGATTATGATTGGTGTTTCAATTCCTTCACACTTAGGAGAGAACTAAGCATACTTTTAGAAAACTTAAAAGTCATTTAAATGTATATAAGATGGACAACAAAGGTAAGACTGCCACCTAAGTGAAGTGCCCGATTAAAATCAATCGTAGAAATGGAGGAAGAAGCCTGATTTCACAATTCGCGGTTAAGTCTTTAACCAAGATTCAACTTCTTTCTTTCCAATTCCAGAATTAAAAAGAATCGAGGAATAAATTACATCTCGGTTAAAAACTTAATGTGAATTGTGAAACCGAAACATAATCCTTTCAATATTAGAATTTAAAATAAAAATTATAAATAATATGTATAAACTTAACTTAATGAAGGAAAAGAAATTAACAATATTTATAAAATATTGCAAATTTATTACAAATTAAAATTTATAATACGCAAACAAATATGTAAATTAGAAAGCGTTTGTACAATGCCATAAAATTTTGATATAAAATTCTGCGAGCATAATACAATATGTATAAAATATTCTTGGGAAAAATGAGGTTTTGCAGAGATGATTTTATTTAATATACTTTAATGAAATAAATTTATCACTAATCTTATCAATTACATCACTGTGCGCTACATGTGCAGTCGGCGACGACTCTCTTATAAAACCTACAGACGCTTAGTCGGCCGTTTCGGCAACTCATGGCGATCACGTGATACTCATATACTACACGAGTGGTGACTTACATGTATGTGTTCCCCTCATACACACGTTAATGCTGTTACTTATTCTACGCGAAACTCATTGTTTTGTTTTCCTTTAATTTGAATACAGTCAAATGTATATTATATTTCAACACGCCTCCTTACATTTGTACTATATTCTTTACTTATTTTCTTTATTATTTCATACAACATTTAAGTTAGATCTAAATTTTTCAAATTTCTCCTTACTGAGAGCTTTAGTAAAAATATCCGCAACATTTTCATTCGAATCTATTTTTTGAACATCAATCAGTTTTTCTTTTACACTTTCATGTACAAAATGATAATGTATTTCAATGTGTTTAGAATTTTTCGTAAAATTACCATTATTAGCAATATTTATTGCCCCTGAATTATCTTCGTAAATTTTTATCGGTTCCTTTATCTCTATGTCGAATATTTTTACTAATTCTCTTATATACTTTATCTCGCTTACTACTTCTGATAATGCTACATACTCTGCATATGTCGAAGCTTTGGTTATACACTTTTGTTTTCTTGATTTCCAATCAATTACATTTCCAAATAATTTTATTACGTATCCGGACGTAGATTTTCGATCAATATTGTCGCCTGCCCAATCAGCATCAACATAACAATTTATAATATCGCAATTTACATTTTTCTTATAATATAAAACTAAATCTTTCGTTAAATACAGATATTTCAAAATTCGCAAGGCATATTTCCAATGCGTTTCATTATAATCATTTTGATATCTACTAAGATAATTGACGCTGTAACTTATATCTGGTCTCGTACTTGAACCAATGTATAGCAAAGCACCTATTAAATTTCTATATTTTATGTTTGACTCGCAGCTTCCGGCCTTTTCAAGTTTTAAATTTGTCTCCATTGGAGTACTATACAATTTACTATTTTGAATTTTATACTTATCGGCTAGTAACTCTATATATTTCATTTGACTTAGAGTGAGTTCCTTTTTTCGATAATTATAATCTATATTTACTCCAAGATACTCTTTGATCTCTCCTAATTCTTTCATTTTAAATCTATCCGTCAAGAGTTTCTTAATACTTAATATTTTTCCCTTGCTTTTGCTACAAATTAATAAATCATCTACGTAAATCAAAACATAAATTTCGTCATTCTCATTTCCTTTTTTATATAAACAGAGATCTGCATTACTTCTTTTAAATCCGACTTTTGTTATGCACTCATCAAAACACTCGTACCAGTCTCTAGGACTTTCTCTCAATCCATACAACGCTTTTGACAATTTGTATACTCTATTCGTTCCGTCTTCGTAACCTTTTGGTTGATGGACATATACCTCCGTTTTTACTTTTCCGTTTAAAAATGCAGTTTCTACATCCATTTGTTCAATTTTTAAACTATTTTTACAACAGTAAGAAAGTAAAATTTTTAACGTTTGATTTTTTGCTACTGGAGCGTATATGTCATCAACCACATCAGTTTGTTGGAAGCCCCTTACAACTAGCCTAGCTTTATATCTATCATCTAATTTTCTTGTATATACCCATTTAACGTCTAAAATCTTTTTTTCTTTTACTTTATTTACTAATTTCCAAGTTTCATTCCTATTTATACAATCTATTTCTTGATTCATGGCTATTTCCCAATTTTTACTGTCATCACTATTTATCGCCTCCTCAAATGTATAAGGCGTGTCTACCCGACAATAATTTACAAAAATATTATTCGAACTATTTTCAGGATATCTTATTGGACTTCTCCTATCACGTGTAGATCTGCGAGGAGTTTTTAAACTTACATTTTCTTTATCAGTTTTCACTTCATCGTCCTCGTCCGCACTTTCAAAAACGTTATCATTTAAATTGTTCTCGTGATCACTATCTACTCCTCTACTTGACTCGAGAGTCGAAACAGAAGGAACTAAATAATCGGGTTCACCTTCATTTAGGTTAATACACTTTATGTTTTTCTCAACAATATCAACGTGTCGCGTAACTATTATTCGGTTATTTATAAGTACTCTATAGCCAACATCACTATAGCCTAACAGAATTCCCATATCTGCTTTCTTATCCCATTTAGATAATCTTTTTTGTTCTGGTTTTCTAACAAAGACTTTACTCCCGTACAATTTTAAATGTCTAACGTTCGGTCTTTTCCTAAAAAATATTTCATACGGCGTTTTCTTTTCAATCGTGTTTGTTAAAGAGCGATTTTTTAAATAAGTCGCAGCACAAATTATTTCTGGCCAATATTTTTTGTGTACTTGTGCCTCATCTAGTAAGCAGCGCGCCATATCCATTATTGTCCTATTAAACCGTTCCGCAGTACCGTTTAATTCATGCACGTACACTGGACAATTATTTATAAAAATACCTTTATTTTTTGCATATTTGTAAAAACGATTATTCAAGTATTCTTTACCATTATCACATCTTATTTTCTTTACTCGCTTTTCAGTTAAATTTTCTACTTCATTTATATAATTTACCATACAGTCAAATACTTCGTCCTTGGACTTTATACAGTAAACTTTAGCTATCTTACTATAATCGTCAATAAAAGAAACGAAATATCTTTCACCGTTTGGACCAGCGGTTTTAAAGCTACCGCATACATCCGTATGTATAATTTCTAAAATATCGTTTGCCTTTAATCTATTATTTTGAAACGGTAAATTATGCATTTTATTTTCTATACAAGTTTTACACTTCATAAATCCGGTTTCAAGTTTATCCGGTATGCCCTCTAGCAATTGTTGTGAACATAATATATTTAAATAGCTAAAGTTTACATGACCTAAGATTCTATGCCATCTTTCCTTTTGAGTTATATTATTATTGTTATTATTTCGCTCGGCATTATGTACCCAAGTTTTATTACATTCTACTTTACTTTTCATTTTAAGTACTTGATT
Organism: Trachymyrmex septentrionalis; assembly: GCF_001594115.1. Classification (NCBI taxonomy): domain Eukaryota; kingdom Metazoa; phylum Arthropoda; class Insecta; order Hymenoptera; family Formicidae; genus Trachymyrmex; species Trachymyrmex septentrionalis. The sequence goes on along the minus strand of NW_017305977.1, from coordinate 472,007 downwards.
TTCTTTGTAAGCTACAGCAATAATTTTCCCTTTTTTGTCAATTATTTTTACAGTGTCTTCTTTAGCAACAATAGTATTCTTATCTATTAATTTTCCAAAACTTATCAAATTTGCATTCATTTCTTTAGCATAAAATACATTACTTATATTTACTTTATTACTTGTTCCAAAAGCATTAAAATAACTTACTACATTTCCGATTTTAGTTGCCTTAATATGTCTATTGTCGCCCAAATAAATGTTAACTGGTTTTTCAAGTGTAATCGATTTCTCAAAATACCTATCATCGTTCATGATGTGATCAGTACATCCGCTGTCGAGTAACCACTCTATTTCAGAATCACGTGTCCTATATGTCTCTCTGCTGTACTTCGTATGTGCCGTTGCTATCCAGGCGCTGGTTCCTGAGCTGTCCTGCCCGTGTGTAGCGCTGGTCTCAGGCTGCTGGCGGTAGTTCCCGCGCCCTCTGGTGAAGTTGCCTCTTATGCCTCTTCTGTTGCTGCGACCACGTGTTGAGCCTCGCCATGTTCCACCGCTTTGTGCTGTTTGGCTGCCATTTTGGCACTCTCTTGCGAAATGCCCGGTTTTGCCGCATTTATAACAATTTCCTTTCACTGTTACAAAAGCATTCGATCTTCTTTCTAGATGATCGTTTTGATTCTTCATTTCAGCCATTTTTATCTTACTTTTTACATAGTCTGCTGTCTGATCTTCAACCTTTAACGTATCAATTAAATCGCCAATATAACTATATGATTCTGGCAATGTGTTAAGCATATAATTTAGCTTTTCTTTCTCACTTATTTGAGCACCTGCGGCTTTCAACTCATTTACGGATTTTTCAAAATCATTGAAAAATGACGCCGTTTCACTATACTTATTCAGTCTCATTTTTTCCAGTCTGTTTCTGCACACAATTTGTAACGCTGTGGATTCTTTCAAATACATGCAGTCTAATTTCCTCATTATTCCATAAGCTGTCGTTTCTTCGCATACAAACTCCAACTGCTTATTTGAAATGGAGCTATATATTATATTTATAGCTTTTAAATCATATTCATCCCATGTGGGTTCATCTGTAGCGGCCTTTTCTCTCGTTAGCACTGTATCACATTTTTTCATTTTCATAAACATTGTTATCCGTTTTTTCCACATAGCATAGTCCTCTCCATCAAACACCGGTATCAAAAACTCCTTTTTCTCCATTTTGTCTTGTTTTTCTTCTAGTTGTCCTTTTTCAGCATACACAAAATTTAATACACTCAAAAACTTTTTCGTAACTTCCGCAAACCTTCTCAGTATCTTGGCTTTCTTTATTTCTTCATTGGTTTTATCATCTTCTTGTTCAGACTCGCTCATTTATATACTTTTGAAAAATTAGCTTCACTCTCAGTCGATTTGTGTCCACGTGTTCGGATCGCTATGAGTTTGTATGCGGTTTGTCGACATAGGAACCACGCTCTGCTACCATCTTGGGAAAAATGAGGTTTTGCAGAGATGATTTTATTTAATATACTTTAATGAAATAAATTTATCACTAATCTTATCAATTACATCACTGTGCGCTACATGTGCAGTCGGCGACGACTCTCTTATAAAACCTACAGACGCTTAGTCGGCCGTTTCGGCAACTCATGGCGATCACGTGATACTCATATACTACACGAGTGGTGACTTACATGTATGTGTTCCCCTCATACACACGTTAATGCTGTTACTTATTCTACGCGAAACTCATTGTTTTGTTTTCCTTTAATTTGAATACAGTCAAATGTATATTATATTTCAACAAATATACACAGATACAATAGTACATTTAAATAAACTTAAAAATAAAATAACAAGAAATAAAATAAAAAGTACGAAGAACTAATACGACAAAAAATATTACATTTTTTAAATATTGTAATAATTTCACATTTTTTGTTTCATAGCAGACTATTTTTTTTATTTCATTTAAATGTCCTTGTGAAATTGCTTTACCTGATTTATTATTTTTAATATACTTATAAATTAAAAATGTCACGCACTTATTTAAAATTATACACTCGCAATGGGGGAGAGGATGCAAAGGACATAACTGACTAAACATTTCACAGTTTTCAAAATAACTTATAAAACCTTTGTCTTTTAACAGAAAAGTATTGTATGTCAGAACTACACATATAAATTCAACCAAATTAACTGGGACCCATTTTCCATATGTTTTGTGCGGGGAATAACGAAACAGTCCGAAATAAAAAAATTGGCATTAATATAGCCTCTCTTTATATAAACTTTGTGTGGAAAACTATTAATGTCTTTCATCTCGACAATTATGAAGAATAAAAAATGCAATTATTGGGTTGAGATTATGTTGTCATACAGAAATTTGGAAACAAATTGATAAGATCATCATAATAAATTAAATCAGTTTATTGTATATACCATTTGTAAAATATCTCTTAACTGCTTAATCAGTTATCCAGTTTTCTTTTTAAGATTTACACACTCATACACTCATACGTTTGGTACATTATCGGGTATAATAGAATTGGCAAAAATTACATAGATGAAATTACGCCATGACGTTTTCTGATTGGATACTTCAATCCCCACTTTCGAATGCTCCTATTTTTTCTGTGTTACCGGAAACATTAATACGAGTTTCACTCCCCTGCGCGGCCTGGTGTCCGGGCGGAGTTCGCCAGTTGTGTGGGCATTGCATCTTTTAATCTTTGTATCTCTTATAACGCGATCTGGCTGTATCGACCTCCACTTATTATTTCGGGAGGCGGGAGCACGAAGTAAGAGAAAAGGAGACTCAACTTGATAGTGCGCTGGCAAAAAAAGTGAAACCGATTTGTGCGCTGAATTGAGAGGGAGTCCGCTGAGAGGAATAACCTTCTAATTTCTTTTTCTAATTTCATTTTCTAATTTGCACTTTTAATTGTGAGGAAATCTTTTTATTTAGACAACTTTTAAAGGAATCAAGTCGAAACAATTGAGAAAGGATTAAGAGAAAGGATCTTCTTCCTGTGTGTATCGTATTGTGTGTATCGTAATTGTGTGTATCGTATTATAACATATTCGGAGACAGCAAGAGACGGAAAATACTTTGAAGTCAAAAAGAAAAGAGAAAAAAGTGAGTAAATGCAAATAAAAAAATTAACTTTATGAAATAATGAATAACAAATAATGTGTTTTTGAAATAACAATGAATGAGAAATAATTATTTTTCAGTTGTATAAGTATGGGAGACAACTCAAGGAAATTGGAACATGTAACAGAGGAAACATTTAAGTATTTACAACAAAATTTAAATTTAGTAGAGTTGTCTTCTTCGAGCTAGGGATTTACAAGTGGAAATAAAAAATTTTTCGGTTTTCAAAAAACAGAAAATGATTTCAGTATTAGAAAAAGAATAGCTATATTCTAAAATTTACACATTAATATTTACATCAATGACGAGATTATGCCTTTTTCCAAATATATAATAGTGACGAGTACTAATTAAATTTATGGATACCCTTTGATTTATATCTCATGAATTGTACATATGATATTTTTTCAATCAATTATGAACACATCAAGATCTCTTTTTTTGAACATGAGAAAAGAATAAATAAATAAATTTACAATTTTACAATTTATATATTTTGTTATTTATTTTATGTACATTTTAGTACTTTCTCTTTTTAGTAGGTTTTAATAATTTCAGTGTGTGCTACATTTTGCACGGAGCACACTGAAGATTCCATATTATTACAGTATCAGTTGTACAGCTCAGCTTCGATGATTTCCTTCTTTCTTTGGTTTGTTCTTTTTCTGCATTATTATTATTATTGAATTTCTTGCATAAGAAAGACATCCTCGTAGTTAAGAAAAAAATGGATAATCTTGTGTTTAACCTCGTATTCATGTTTGCACAACCAATTAAAGATAATTGGGATAGCTGATCTATTATGTTGCTAATACTGAATAATGTGTCAACATTAAAATCTCCATCTTTGGTTGCTTCGATTACCCCTTGTACCAGAAATGACAGTAAGATGACTAGTACAACCGATGGATATTTCAGGCTCCGTTTGGTTTTTAACATAGTATCAATTGATGACTATTCGGTATTGCGTCATTGATCCTAACATCAACGTTTTCAGGCATATCGCACACCACAGCTTGCTTATTTTCCAAAAATTTTGTGAATCTTGGTCCTTTCCTCGCAACATATCCAGTAACATAACTTAATACATAATCTTAAAATAAAAATAGTTATGCATAGAAAGTAATCGTGGTTGTCAAATACCGATGCAGCATCCACAAAAACATATATATTTTTGCCTCTATCCAAAATGGTATCAATTTGATCGATCCATTGCTGCTGTCTTTCCTCAGGATCTTTTATGTTCTTGATACTCAACAGAACGTCCATCAGTTCTCCACCAGATATGTTGCAGCCTTTCGATTTTACAAGTAAATAAGTCGAAACTAATTTATACATTTGTATAAACAGTTAAGAATCTGGATGCTCAAATGGATCCACAGCAATCCCGCATCATACCGAAAAAGCGCTGAAATAACAAAATAGAACTTCTTGCACTACTTTGTGGAAATTTTTTAATTTCTTACAAGAATATCACGATTGTATACCTCCAAACTGTCTTGATTAAGTCGTGCGGTCATTAAATATCTAAACACTCTTTTACAAGAAAAGTGCAAATTTCAAGTGCTTTTAAGGAAACTTTTAACCATAACATATTGAATTTGTTATGAATTCGTAATTTTTTCGTTTGTTTCTTTTTCCCATAC
>NW_017305977.1:446895-467119 GCF_001594115.1 Trachymyrmex septentrionalis | reverse complement strand
TTACAAGAAAAGTGCAAATTTCAAGTGCTTTTAAGGAAACTTTTAACCCATAACATATTGAATTTGTTACGAATTCGTAATTTTTTCGTTTGTTTCTTTTTCCCATATATATAGATATTGTAAAAAATCTTGTATATTCTACAGTGGAGAAAAACGTAGAAATTAATGGTATTCTCATATAACTTCTATAATATATTTCGATGCATACCTTTCACATTTGGTTATCGGGTTTTAAGGCATTGATGGACATTCGATTGTTCATCGCTGTAATTAAAGCTTTAATTCTAGCACAAAACTTTATGGATCCATTACAGTCTACAAAATCTGAATGATCATTTCTGAATAATTTGAAACTATCGACGATTCCGAAAAACTGTAAAAACGTATATTATAACATTTTGTAATACCAGAGAGAAATCTGAGAAGGGCTATGTAAATATAATTAAGATGATTTTATTATGATTTTAGTTACTTAAAAGGCTACGCGATGTTCATTTTTAGATAGTATTTCGGTTTTACATGTTGTTTTACGTTTAATTTATAATTGACTTTTAAATTAAAAGCCTTTGGATTTTTAATTTCAAGTAGAGCATTGCCAATGCTTTAACAATATACCTATCAATACTTTTACAATATAGACAAATATACTATCCGGCATCTGTAAACAGAAAATCATAACAATAATAACAAAGTTTGTATTAATTTATGCACACGTTTGTATTATTAATGCAAGGATTAATACTACTAAAACCCAAATACCCTGATATCGTGTGTGTTTTGTGAAGAAGTTTCTCAAGCACTTGATAAGATGAGGAAAATCCGAAAAAAAACCAGCGTCGTTGTGGAATTACAATGTGCGGAACTGACTTCTGCTTCCGTAACTCCAAATTTGTCCCACATAGAGCGATTCCATGATGCGCTATCTGATGCAGCTGCATCAACTTTAAAGTCTGATTTCTCTGTAAGAATGATACACTCCATAACAAGTTGGTGCAAGACTGTACTTCCAGATGCACTTCCTGAACTAAGGAAGCATCCCAATGTTTAAACCCATTTGCCTTTAAAAGGTTGAAACATAAAAACCAGTGCGTAGTCTCCTTTTCTTTAGCCTAGTGTTTTGGAGTATATTTCCCCAAATTAGTAAAACCTTCAACTTTAAGATTGAAAGCGAGCTTAGAAACTTTTATTTCGTCTAACAATAAAACCTGTAATAAATATGTAACATTCAAATACAATCAGTAAAAAAATGTTTCATTACATAACGTTAAGGATGTTAGTAATTAAGCAGACTTACCACGCACAACAAACGACTCCATTTTCACACTTTTTTCTTTTAAAAGTTTAAAAATATTTTCCTGGAAATCATAGTATCCTTTTATCGCTTTAATATATCGATTTAATGTATTTATACATGGTAGAGTAAGTACTTCTGAGATAATTATACGTTTTTTTGCTTTTAATTCACTACAATAAGCATTCATACACCCATTGGGTGGTATATCTCATGTCTTTAATGTTCTTTACTTTGGATGCTGCAAAGCATGCTTGTACAGATAGTTGTTCATTAACAGGTAGTTTCGATACAGCTTCTTCCACTGCTTGTGTACTTGTTCGAGTGCATTCGGTCCTTAAACTTTCTACTTCCTTTTTCAATCGTAGTAGCTCTAAAAAAAAATTGAACTAACTAAATAGTACAAGTGCTAAGCACAATAGGATGGTCTATTTTTACTCTTAAAAAAAATATAGATTGGAATCATTCCGAGGGATGCCGTAGAAAAAATTCGAAAGTTGAGAAACATGGACCACTTTAAAGCACATGTTCCCTGTCAATATATAGAATACTCATATTGGATAATGTTTACCTTCTTCCGAAGTCTAGCATTTTTCTCATACATATTTTTATATCGCGTAAAATTTTGCTTTGTTTTGATAATCTGTGCATTGGTGTTGGCCTCATTGACTTTCTTACACAATTTTTGTGTTTAACACACGAAGCACATCTTTCACGTTGTACACCACGTACTGTGCAATCTTTCGAAATATATCCAAGACAGCTTTCAATACTAAAAAATGTAAAATAAATAATGTTACATTTATCGGATTTTCATTATATGTTTCAATCAATGCCAGGATTCTTATTCTTGAAAATAAACGTATACATAAAACTAGAGAAATACTATAGTATGTCACATAAACTATAGTATTTCCCTAGTTTTTCGTATATGTTTCTTTTCAAGAATAGAGGTCCAGATCGCATAAAAGAATAATGAAATAAAATTGAAAGAAATGAATGTCATATACATGGTGCTAATTACATAAATATGAACAAATACATACCGAGTTTCACTGACGACTTTATGGATAAATATTTGAAACTTTTTGAAGAAGATTCTGGATGTCGTTTATATGTTCAATTTTCCCACTAGGAAAATTTATTTCTGTCTCTAATAAAAATCTGCAATGATTATGTACATTAAAATGTGACAGGATGTGATACACAATGTATAGTATAATCTTATAGTGTGACTGGATAGATACTTACACAAAATGTCATATTTTTCTCTAATAAAACACGTCGTATGCAGTAAGTCAAGTCTTCCGACCGCAAGTCCATTACTCATTCTTCTTTAATGATGGAAAGTACCTCGATGGAAGGGTAAGCTTTTTTAAATCAGCGATTACTTCAGCCCATGTTTGCAAGTCTTCGTTATCTCTGTTTGGTGGACAACTTTGTTCGTTATGTGTGACATAATTGTGCAACACAGATTCATCAGTAGTAACAGAACAATGAACAACTACTTTGTAGGAGATCCACAACACTCATCTCTCTATTTGTTCCATCGTTGTTCCCTTCATTTTTCTTCGTATATAGGGTTTATATGACAAAAATTGTCTGAACCGAATTTCTCTGGTAGAAAAATAGACGAAATAACATATTCCTTCAACAATGGTTTTTTTTTGTGGTACAGCCGAACCATCTGCTATTTGGAAAACAACTTCTCTTATTATTTCTTATATTTTCCTGGAAATGCTTTTGACAGATTTAGCTATTTTTGGTGAACTCGTTAATGTCTCTTGTGCAATGCCACTCATGAGCCAATTATTAAACATCTTTTCCTACATAACAATCAAATCATGTACATTTTCATTTAATAAAATACAATAGCATTACATACATTGACTTTCAGACAACTTACTGTATCTCTATAATTATAAAAAATACTATACTTACTATGCAAGCTTTAAAAAGACTATTTCTCTTTTTATTTTCCTTACACGAACGAATTCAGCAAAACATCTTTGCAATTTCCAAAGATCGTTCCAAAGAATTTCTAAACTATTCTGATAGTTCAAATTATTATGATTTATTTAGATTGAAAATATATAGAATTATATTATTTTATATTATCGTAGTTCTTACATGTACTGGATCTATGAAGTATTAAACTCGAAAAATAAGATATTATCCTTCTATGAATGTGTTCAAGCATGTTTTTATGTGACCTTCTAGATCAGCAAGAAAGACGGAGCTCTGCTAAGAATAGTTTCGTGTTGATATAAAAACAAGCATTGGAATTTCACGGGTAACCCAATTAAATGTAATCATAAAAGTTCACTATTATATCATAAGACAATCAATCATGGCTGCAGTCTTTTGTGCACGATTTCTTCACTCCAGCAGTATGGAAAAGAAAACTCCAAACAACTCCGAGCATTTAAAGATCAATATTTCAATTTAGACTGATTTAGGAAACATTCCGCCTTCTCAAAAATAATTCAACACGTCCATTCTGCTTGGGCACCGACGACGGAATCCATCTCTTACTTCGTGATTCGCACAAACCTTCGTGGCACAAGTAATTAAAGTGAGGTTAATATTGCAAATGGCGTCCAAATTAACAAGTTATTCCGTCAGCGGACTCCCTCCCAATTCGACGCACGAAACGGTTCCACTATTTTTTTACAGAGTTGAGTTTCCTTTTCTCTTACTTCGTGGGCGGGAGCCATTAACCAAAGAAAAAGAAGAAGAAGAGGATGTGTGGGATAATCCGCACGGCGTGCGCGCACCATATATACAATAATATCACTGTGCGGGCATTTTGTTATCTGAGTAAGTATACATATATATGGTATGAGTATATATGGTAAATGTGTTATAAATATAAATGATTTAAATATAATAAAATAAAATATATCTCAGTATTCACAATTATTTCTTCCTTCCTCCCCCCCCCCTCTCTCTTCATTCTTTCCTTTTTTTCTTCCTCCCTTCTTTCCTTCCTTCCTTCTTTCCTTCCTTCCTCTCTCCCTTTCTTCCTTCCTCTCTTCCTTCCTCCCTTCCTTCCTCCTTTGCTCCCTCCCGCCCTCCCTTCCTCCTTTCCTTCCTTTCTTCCTTTCTTTTTTCCTTTATTTTGTTTACTAATTCATTCCTTCCTTCCTTCCTTCTTCGCGGTATCACATTACGCGCGCATGATTACGTGCCGATTGCGTTCGTATTAGGCGTTCAGTAGAATAAAAATAATTCGGTAAAATAAATATAATTAATTTGGTAGAATAAAAAATATTTTTGCGTGTGAGAAGAATTGCGAAAAGGAGTCGCATTTCCAGTCAGAAATGGAATCGACATCAAATCAATATCAATCACCATCGAACTCATCAAATTCGATTTTTGCGTCGACAGTTGCGCGATTCAGACGTTCTACTCTTAATCTCTTTGCGCCAATTCTCCTTTCAATCTCTCTGCTTCAGTTTAGTTTTGCTCCAATTTTGCTCCAATTTAATTTACTTTTGCGTTACTCATTATTGGGAAAGATTCCAAAATTTGTTTGCCTTCCGTTCGCGGAGTGGCTTCCTCCTCCTTTAAAAGCTCCAATTCTAAAGATTATGCCCGTGTTGTTTATTCGCTGGCAATGAAAAAGAATTTTTCGAACAAGGACTCTTGTAAAATTAGTGAAATCAAATTCTACTTCGAATGTTGACCAGATTGTTTTCGTCACTGAAGAAGATTTACTGAAAATCATATATAATCGCAAAGGGGATAATGGGAAACCATTTGGGAAACCATTGGAAAATGGCAAGAACAAGACAATAACGATTGTTCAGACTGATGTCAATGAAATGACTATTGAAAACTTTTCAGAGGATAATCTTCCTTTTGAAAATGCAAAACGAAATCGACCCTGTTGGATTCGACTGACTCTCCTCAATTGGATATTCGCCTTCCTGCTGCATCCGCAGTTGATCATACATACTATCAATGTAACTTCTTAACCTGTGCATGGTGAGTCATTGCACGCATCTTTTTCATCATCCAATATGGCGTTGCATAGCGTGCCTTCTTCTTAAGATTTAATGAACGTCGAAACATTTGAAAATCGTCTAACTTTATCCTCATCAAGAAAGAGATCCAATGATGATCATGTTAACATATCCTCTAAGAAATTAGAACTTTCAAAGCATAATTCAACTACTCGCTCTGTTGGCAATCCTCAGGTAATAAATATTAAACATGAATATAAATATGCTCCCTCTGACCTTCCTTCTTTTGTGGTGCATGTTCATGCTGAGGGAGATAAGTCCTTATACCTTCTTCATATGAATAAACTTTTGTTTCAGATCGCGCATAATGATATTATTGAAGTTCACAAAATTAGTAAAGGAAATGTTATGGCTGAAATGTATTCTGCGCATACTGTTAATAACTTGATTAAAAATCCTCTTTTATCTACATATAATTTGAAGGCTTTTATTCCATCCTTTCGTACTAATAGATCTGGAATTATTAAAGATATCCCTTTAGATTGAGATATCGATTTTATTAAGAAGCACGTTGAATTCTTTTGCAAAATTTTAGAGGTACATAAATTAAATCACAGAGTTCTAGACAATGAAAAGCCTACTTCTATTCCATCAAAAACAATTAAATTAATTTTTGCCGGACAAGTCCTTCCTAAACATTTGTCTATTTTTAAAATAAAATAACTCAGTTTTACATTTTATTCTCAACATTCGCATCTGTTATAAATGTTTCAGGCGTGCACATATTAGTGCCTCTTGGTTAACTAACTGCCTAAAGATTTTGCGAGATGCATTTATTGTAGAGATGAATCTCATAAGGAAAATGCTATCTACAAACTAAAGGATGGTCCTACAGGGTGCGGCAGAGAAACTTACTTTTTTTAAAGGTTAATAAAAACGAAACTATTGCAGATATCGGTATAATTCTTTTTTCCTGTTACAGATCACCTCATCAAATTTTTTTTCATGCACTTTTGAAAATTACATCTATCAAATGACGGCCGCCGTTGTCTATGCACTGATTGAGTCGATTTCTGAAGTTTTGCGTCACTCTCTGAAGCATGTCCACCGATATTTCGGCGATGGCGTTCCGAATGTTTGTCTTCAGGTGAGCTAGGGTCTCAGGTCGATCGTTGTAAACAATAGACTTCAAATAACCTCATAGGAAGAATGAAGCGCGCTCGAAAGGCACGTTGAGTGGCGACAATGGAGCGACCATTACCAAAGTATGCCTCGACGGCAAACGCGCGATGCTCTCTTGTCCAAAGCATGATCGAGACTGGCTGTGGGGGGAACAAAAATTGAGGACCTATCCTTTCGGACGCACCCCCTCCCAGATTCCTACCTTCACCCCCTTGCCGTTTGGCGCGTTTTTCAAAAAAGTAAGTTTCTCTGTCGCACCCTATAGAAACTGGAGATGATCAGCTGCCTACTTCTTATCATTGCCCCATTGTCATCAGACAAAAATCTATTGTGGCTTCAGTGGCTACTGAAAATATCTCACGTTTTAATGCCAAAAAGAAGATTCTTCAAGAAAATCATAATGGCTCTCAAAGAAATGATCCACATTTTGACTTTGTTATTTTCCCGCTTTGAAGAAATGATACTCAAAAGGATTCTGTTAATTGGAGTCATCCCAAGATTCAGGGTTCTCAACTCTTGCAGTTCCGATAGAGGTCCGCCTGTCAACCACTCATACCGTTCTGCTTTTATGGGACATTCAAATTCATCCGAATCCCCAGCCACTAGATCCTCTCCTACTGCCAGCTTTAAACATAGTAAAAATTCTGATTCAAGCTCTCAATCTACACATCATAATAAGGAGGTGACCAATAGAAATGTCTTTTACCACAATGCCAGAACTGATAATTTCTCTGATAACGGTGTCTTCCTAATTACTCAGCTTGTAACTCTAACTACAATTCTCTATTCACTTTTAATCAAATCTGCAACAAACTTTTTTCTTTTCTTTCATCCTTCTTGAATAATTCTTTGCCAGGAGATGTTGAACTTAATAAGGTCTTCATGGTCCTTAAATTTCTTTTACAAAATGTTAATTTATTAAATTGTTTTGTTTTGTAATATTTTCTGATTTTTCTCCTAACTTTCATGATCTCGAATCTGCTGTCCTCTTCTTTGTTGGAAAATAATCTTTCTAATACTATTAATGATTAATTTATCCAATTTTTTAAATCAGTCTCCGCTTTCTATTTTACAATGGAATTGCAGGGGTTTCCGCAATAAACTTTCTTTTATTTCAGATCTTTCACACATTGATATCTTTTATAGAAATCATTGTTATTTCTTCATATATTTATCAATCTTCCTGGATTTAATGTTTTCAAGAAGAATGTTTTTAAGTTCGAACCAAAGAGGTATTTGCATGTATATCAGACAAAATCTTGTTTTTGAACCCTTAGACACTTCCCTAATCTCTCATCCCTCTGTTGAAATACAGGGTATCAAAATCCGTATCAATTTGAAGTCTGTTTTTTTTTTTACATTCTTAATATTTATAAACATCCAAATCAGAAAGAAGACTTCTTCAAATATTTTTAAAAAGACATTTAACCTATTCGATAAAGACTCTTTTGTTCTTCTTGTAGATGACTTTAATGCGCATTATCAGACTGTGGAACCAATGATGGTCCGAGTTCGCTCTTGGCCGGGATTGTTGAGGATTTTGACTTCACTCTTCTTAATGATGGTTCTGCCATTTTTCTTTCATCGCCGGAATGTAACTTGTCAATTATCGATTTAGTCATTGCCTCTCCTAGTTTGGCTTTATTGAACTCTTACACTTATAATGATTCAGGTGGGAGCGACCATTTTTCTATTGTTAATAAAATTGTTGATAAAATTGAATTTGGTCTCAAATTTACATATATATAGATTTTATCTCAACAAATCTGAATTTGATAGTCTCGAGTGCCGTTTATATAACTCTAATTTTTCTTCAGCTATTAACCCTCTCGATAATCCTTATAAAGCTTATGATGAGTTCACTCGTTTCATCGGGAATTGCATCGAGTCTATTGCTCCCAAAAAAGCTAAACCTTCTAAAAATATTCCAAAAGGTAAATTTTCTTGGTGGAACACCAAGTAGATGTCAGACTATTATTTTTGAAAGAAAAGCTGCTACAGCTAAATATAAATCTTTCCCCTCTTAGGAATATACCTTCTTTTTAAGGATTAGAGCAAGATTACCTCTAAAGTGTTACGCAGAGAAAAAAAAACAAGGTTGGAAAAAACTTTGTAATAACTTTTATTCTAAAACCACTCAACTATAGTGCTTAGTCAAACTGTTTAAAAATAGAAACTTGTCGTTAGTTCCTTCCTTTTCTCCTAGTCTTACTGTAGCTGAAGATGAACCTATTAAGAAATTATGCCTCTCTTTTTGTTTGCTTCTTATTCTTTCCTTCTCATATCACTCTGTGATATGTTTCTTGAAGATGCTCTTGACTTAAATTTGTTCCCTTGATTCTTGTTTTTCTCTTGAAGTTCATAATGCTCTAAAATCTTTAAAAAAGATCTGCTTGATAATCAGATTATTTCTTCACTACCTATTAACTTTATTGAAAGGCTCGTTGATATATTCAATAGCTTTTTGATTCAGAGTGCCTTTCCTGATTTCTAGAAAGAGTTCTTGTTGTTTTGATTCCCAAAGCTGACAACAAAGAAGTTAGACTCATCTCTCTTCTCTCTTATCTATTTAAATTGATGGAGAAAGTCATACATGATAAACTTAAATGGTTTATTGAATCTAGATCGATTATTCCTAATTCAATTTGATTTTAGACCTTTCAGATCTTGCATCGGTAATGTAGTTACCCTATTATATTTATGGCTTTCTAAATGGCCAAATTACCATTTGTGCGGTTTTAGATATTAAAGGTGTTTTTGATAATGTTTTTGCCAATTCTTCTTATTCAAGATCTTAAAGATATCGGTGTTCCTGTAAAAACTAAGAAATTTATTCAAAACCTGATAATGGACGTTTCATATTCTTTGTTAAAGAAGATAAACTTTCTGATTCCTTGTTAACTCATAAAAATACTCCTCAAGACTCTATTTTCAGCTCTATTCCCTTTACTATTTAATATCTTTCTAAAAGATATTGATAGCTGCTTAAATGACAATTCTCACAGCTTTATGCGGATGATTTGGTTGCCTTCAATTTTGACGTTCATCTCGCTCTCTCATATGTTCAAGACACTGTTAATAAACTTTTTATTCATCTTCGAAATAAGGGAATTGGATTTAGCTCCTGATCTTTTAATTGACGGTCAAATTGTCTCTAGAAACTACTCTCATAAATTTTTAAACATCTGGCCTGATGAAAAAAAAGTCTGGTAAAAATCATATTAAGTATTTAATTAAAAAAGGAAGTGCCACAGTTAACGTTATCTTCTCCTTATTCAGTGTTTGGTGGGGCTCTCACTCTCAAGTCTTACTTTCTATACAGAGCTGTATTTAGAGGCTCTATTGAATATGGCTCTCAAGTTTTTCAGAAGAAATCACACGCTTTTTCACAAACTTGATAAATTACAATATCGAGCGATCAGAACTGCTATGGGCTATAGAATCTTCACTCCAATTAATGTACTTCTTGCGGAGGCCAAAAAAACTCCCCTTAAATTTAGATTTCAGCTTGTTACCTCTAAATACATTTACAAATATTTTTCCGAAAGGTTCAATCCACTTAATTATAACTTTTCTTTTTTAGAAGATTCTACTCGAAGTTGTGCTAAGAAGATCAAAGCTTTCAATATTATTCCTTCCTTTAGTATATTCTAAAAAAATATTCTAAAGATCTTATTAGGCGTTCGGTTTGCCTCCCGGCTTTTGAATATGACTTCCATTTCTCTGTCTTCTCTTTTTCTTTCTGTCGTAATTTGACCTTTTTGGGTAAAGATTCTCTCTCTGAAATTGTTAAACCTTCAACATTCTTTGGGAAGAGCTGCTTTGCAATGAATGTATTTCATTTTATACGGATGACTCCAAAGTTGATAATACATCTGCAGTCAGAGCGGATATTTATTCGTCAGATCTTAATCTCAGTCTAATGCATCGCCTCCTCCCTCAAGCATCTTTTCACCGCCGAAGCATGAGCCATTCTTCAAACTATTTTATCACTAAGGATGTTCCGTAAAATAAATTTGTCATTTTTTCGGACTCTATCTCTGTTTTAGAAGCTATTGCTTCGCCTAATACTCTTAATAACCAATTATCTAATCTATCAAATCAAACATCACCTGTTTACTGCCAATGAATCGGGAAAAGTCATTCGTTTAGGATTCCCGGACATAAAGGCATTCACGGGAATGAAAAAGATGATCTTATCAAATCTGCCTCTATCCATGGATATAAACCACCTTTTCAACTGCCCTACATGGATTATTAAGCGAATTCCGATGCTTCTTGTAAGAATTTGCTTCGCGCGCATCTTGAAAAAGAATTCAGAATTAAAGGCCAATTATATGAAGAATATTATTTTAACAACATGAAATCCTGGTTTCATAGACTGCTCCTCTTCATAGACTGAGAGAAGAAATTTTGTCCTTATTAACAGAATTCATTCCAATCATTACAATTTAAATTACAGTCTGTACCGAAAAAATTTTGTTAACCCCAGTTTCTGTCCTTGTGATGATCCAAGACAAGATATTAATCATGTAGTCTTTTATTGTCCGCTGTTTACTCCTAAATCAGGTTCTTTAAGATCTTTTTTTAGAAAAAAATTTTCTTTCTGCTCCCAATGATTTGCACTCTATCTTAAAACGTTCTTCCGCTGCCCTTTGTCGTCTTCTCTTAGCTTACTTTAAATCTGTCGACCTTTCACCGTAAATCTTTGACACGATAAGTATAGCGCGCGCAGTAATGATGGCGGATCGCGCCCGGCTACTGACCTCGCGTAACGTTATCCCAGCGGCGGCGGCGATGAACCGTCATCATCCTCCTGCCCCCCTTGGAGCTCCCAAATTAGAATCTGCTTACCTTTACTACTAATAAACACACATATTTATGACGCAATAATATTTTATATATTGTCACAAAGCTACATTTTTTTATAATTATCATTCACATAGAATATGGATCAAACATATGATAATAAAGTGATTTTAAATTTAATATAAATATATATGTATTATAATTATATAATAAAATCATACAATAGATGTATGCATCTACGAAATGTTTTTAATAATAAAGTATAAAGTTAATATATATTATATAAATTAATTATTTAAATAGTCAAACTTTCGACATGAGTTCGTCATTCTTTAATAGTATTTTTTTATTTTTGTGGAAATCGCTAGTAAGAAAGAAAATAACTTTCCTTGATTGTACAATTAATTACGCAACGTTTTCACACATATTTTCTCGTAGACTCTTGCCACCTGTTAGTGTTATATTTGTACACTCAACACAATCCATACATAATATAATTATTAATGTAATAATTACATAATGTATTATCATATTTGATAACACGTAATCACACTTTAATTAAACAATATTATTTTCATTGATTTCTTTTAGTATCTTACATAAAAAGTAACCAATTTCTTTAAAAATTATGTGACATAAACATTGCAAGTCTCCAATTGCTATGTCACAGGATCACAATAATTACTGGATGTTTCTCAGCAACGGAACATAGTCATACACTGTGTGACACAGTAATACACAATTGACTTATAACTAAAATGTTGCTACTTTTTTTTATTTTACTACCAAAATGTAATAAAAGAAAAAGATCTATTATCTAAGTCCGAATATATTTAAATATAATCTCTTTTATCGAAGTATCATTCCCAGAAAAGTAAATGGTAATGAAATAGGGTAACTTCGGTATATACCACATCTAACAAAAACATAGAAATATTTATCTTTTTAAACATAGTAAATAATACTTAATTTATTAAAAATAAATATTTTTTTTATAATAGTAGATAATACAAAGTTTTTACTGGTATAGTTCATTTACCTTAAACATAGTAAAAAATATTTAATTTATTAAATATTACTTACTATGTTTAAGGTAAATGAACTATACCAGTAAAAACTTTGTGCTGTTTACTACTATGAAACAAATGGTAAATATATCGTATGAAAAAAATATTTGAAAAATATTAAAAATCCAAAATATTAGGTGTACAAAAAAGTTCTGAGCTTTAGATTTGATACAACCGAAATAACAATTTAAATTTTATATATCTTCCCGCCCTTTTAGGGTTTTAAAACAGTAACATTTAACCTCCTGAAATGCGATACGGTTTGGCGTTTGATGCACATAATCTCAAAAATCAGTAGTGTTCACGATGGCAATTACAAAAGAGCATATTCGATTTTCCATCCACTTCGCGTTTCATCTGAAGAAAAATGCTGCTGAAGCCACTGAAATGATTTGTGCTGCATATGGAGAGAACGCTGTAAGTCATGCAACATGCAAAAGGTGGTATCAAAAGTTTCGCCAAGGAGATTTCAGTCTTAAAGATGAATCGCGTGCTGGACGCCCTGAAAAGATTGAAACGGACGAATTGCAAGCACTGCTGGATATAAACTCTGCGCAAACTGAAAAGGAGCTTGCAGAACAGCTTGGCGTTACGCAGCAAGCCATTTCCGTACGATTACATACGAATAAAGATTGAATTTTACAAAAAAAAGCTCAGAACTTTTTTGTACACCTAATACTTATTTTTCGTATTAGAACTTTTTGAAACCTTTACATTTTTGCTGCATATCCCACAGAGATGGGATACGTGACTGGGATAATGGGGTATAACTCATAAAAAATTTATAAATAATGCTTAGAAATAAAACGTAAAATGACACAATAACTTATAAAATACAAAGTTTTATTAAAAAATAAGAATGATAAATATATATTGTACACACATATATATATATATATATGAGGTAATAGGTAATTATAATCTTTTACATATACTAGAAGTGTTATAATATTATATAAGGTACATATTTCATATAATGCATTTATTGCATTTAATGCACTGAATTCAATCTGCGCACTCTATATAGTTTGGACAAAATGCTGTATATCCTCCCCTCCTCCCAAACAGGTGGAATATACAAGACATCAAGCTAAACAAAGAATATAAGAGCTGAGCACTTGTGTTTTGCTATATACCATTCTTTACCTTTACACTTTATTACACTTTATTAACTTTTACACTTATGTATCATCAAATAACCATTGAGCCTTTTGCAATCTCTACAGTAATCATTTTATGTAGGTTATGATATATGATATATGACTACTCACTACATTGACAAATCGATTAAATTGACAGCAATTTTATTAATATTAACAGTAGAAAACTGAAATCATAACACAACAATAATAACATAAAGACAACAATAATAACATAAAGATACGATACTAATATAACGGAATGGTTGCTTGCAAATTATCCTCACTCCTTCTAACTTCTGCAGCATAAATTTCAACGCGGTGTAAATATATCTGGAGACACTGGTACTGTCTCGCCGCTAAGCATGACGCGAGACACTGCCGTGCCTTCTTTACGCGAGCCGGTGAATTGCGCCAGATCGAATCGGAGTTACCTTATAAATATTTGATATTTCGTGAAGTGCAATAGGGAGTTTTTGCAATAACGTGAATTCAGATACAGTGAACGCTAAAATCATGTTATCCTTTTCTTAATTAGTTGTTAAGAAGAAAATAACTTAACCTTAGCGTTCACCGTATCTGGATAAACGGTATTGCAAAAATTCCCTAATGATGGTGCAGTCGAATACATTTTAACTGTATACGTTTATGTCGACTTGTATTACAATTGGAAAGCATGGAATCGTACAGTGTTACACAGTGACGCCTGTGTACGTTGCTGAAAAGCAGCCGAAGTAGCTCATATGTAAGCAAATGCGTTTTATACAAATATATCTCAAATAGAAAACAGTATTAAAGTCTACATTTAATATATATATCTCCCATTTTTTAAAAACGCTATAGCGAAAAAACATAGGTAAAACTGTCGAGATTGTTTCAGATATATCTATAAAGTATCATCGTGAAAAGAGTAAAGTATGAATCTCAAATATAGAGAAATAGAAAAATATATGTTACAAGGGAAGTGATCAGATTTCAAAGATCCTAGACTAGAACGCTGAAATTACAATATTCATAGCCTTGCTTTCTAAAGTTCTGTCGATTAGAAAAATATCACAATTCTGTCATTCAATATACCGTCTCTAATACTCTACAGCACAGAGATAAAATACTCCATTGAAGTATACAATTGCGACACCTTTACATATATAAATATTTTCTTTATTTCTGTGATTTTTTAATCCTCTATTTGTAAAAAGAATAAAAAAATTTTTGTAAAAGAAACTCTCGGGTCTAAATTACGAACAATATAGAAAAAAATAGAAAATAATTATTAATGCAATCCTATATATCAACAATAAGTATCACATTACACGGCATCATAAGCATATCATAGCTCTCAAAATTAATAATTATCTTTTAAAACGTTAACTTAATAATCATTAATAATCATATGAATACATCATAAAACAATTAAAGGGTTTCCCACGAGAACTAAATAAATCATTTTTTATCTTTATTATGGCATCAAATCTCTATAGCATCAAATTCTCTATAGTAGTATCACATCGTAAACAATTTTGTTTCAGCAAGAAAAATAGAAATATAAAACGAGAAATTTAAAAGTTTGACATTTAAAAAATGTTTTTATAACGATGTTTTCTTTAAGAGCAATTTATAAAATTTTGTAAATAAGAACAAGGAAATTATTGCTTTATAATTTCAATAATATTTTTTTGTTCATTTATCAAGATTGGGCAAAATACATCATCAAAATATTTAAAATATAAAATACAAAATATTGGCAATCTTAGTATTTGAATTACAAAATACAAAATACTTTCAATCTTTCAATTTTGAAATACAAAATATTTTCAAAATTTATATTACAAATACAAAATACAAAATATTTCAAAATTTTTTGTTTTAAATACAAAATACTTTCTTTGAGTATTTCAAATACAAAATACGTTTAAAATTTGTATTTCAAATACAAAATTTTTTTTTAAATACAAAATACAAAATATTTTCAAATTTTTTATTTTAAATACAAATACAAAATACTTTTTAATATACTTTCAAATTTTTTTTGCTTGCCCGGCATTTTCTCGACCAGTCACGACTGCGAATTAACGTTTTTTTTCTATCAAAACCCTTCAATTGAGTATATGTGACACTCACTGAACGGACAACTCCGTCAAAATGCAAATAATATTTAAAGATTTTTTTTTTAAATATGACATACAAAATAATTCGATTATTTTTTAACATACTCAATCATTTAACATACTCTTCTTAAAATGTAGTTGGCTTCGAGTATCACGATAGTTCTACTTAAAACGCTACAAATGTGTACAGAGTGGTGACCCAAACTTTTTGACACGTCGGAAAGACCATTCAAAATATTTGGGATATATACTCCATATAATAGAATACATTTAAAACTTCTTTCTATAAATCTACTAATAATATTAACGTTTTAATGAAACATTAGCTTACCAACATTTCTATTGTGTTATTTTGCTATCATTCTTATTGAATTGCATTATTATTATCAATGGCTCCATTAGGACACCATACAGATGCAGCAGACCTTAAAAAGTACACAATTATATATTTATATTATATAGACAGGGCTAGGCACGTATTTAAAATACTTTTATTTGAAAAACAGTACTTATAAGATAATTGTATTTTGTATTACAGTGAAGTACATGAAAATATTTTGTATTTCATGGGACCATATATAAGTATTTTGTATTTTGTATTTCAATATTAATATCAAAAGATTAAAAATATATTTTATATTTTGTATTTCAAATACTGACAATTAATTATTTGAATTACAAAATACAAAAATTTTTAATCTTTCAATTTTAAATATAAAATACAAAATACATTTGTATTGCAAATACTGTGTTTTTAATAAAAATATTTCAAATATATGTCCAACTCTGCATACAGACAACATATCGTAATGTAAATATTAATACAAACCTTAAGCATGAAACCGGCATTGTGGCAATAGAATAAGATAGTGCTGCTGCTACAATAATACTTCCCGTTCGTAATGGACATAGTAATATTGCTGTTGTACCATATTCCAGATATAAGAAATAACCCAGAATAAATTGTAATAAGATTATTATTAAAATTGGTAAAAATCGCCAAACTATATGGAATTTTGACAAGATTCGCAAAGGACATTCAGCGTCTCGTAATCTGAAATTTAGGATAATTTAGCTTTAGAAAATTTTTTCATCATCGTAACAATGGCTGCGTTCAGCAGAACATTTATTTTGCAACTGTTGAAAGTTTTCTTTTGAACACTGATTGAATTATACTTTTAGATCTAGAAGATTGACTCCTCCTCCTATCTCAGCAAACAATCATAAAACGGTTGCACAGTTGAGTCTGCTGAATACAGCCAATGTTATTATTGCAGTATCACGGACCTACGATCAATGTGATGCGCTAAAGTTACTGTAAGAGGCAAATGGAAACACAGTAACTGAAGGAATCCATAAGCATAAGTTAAACCGCCTGGTAAATACATGTTTCCAATAAATGTTCCCCACACAAAAATTACACCTGTGTGATCTTCAATTATTTCTCCCATAGTCCATGGACCTTGAATTTATAATTCATTAAATTAATTTTATAAAACTACAGTACAAGTATGATCAATTAAATGTACAATATAAAGATAAGTAATAGAATTACCAAATATCATCAGTTATGCCTAATATTTTATTTTTGGAACAATATTCCATTTATTGAATTCATAATCAATTCAGTATACTGATGCTAATTTTATAAATTTTCCCGATGTATTTACTCACTTACCGACAGCAAAATATAACGTATACAACACTAGTCCATAAAATACTCTATCAACGGCGGATAGTATCCATAATTTCCTCAGCCACAAATGAAAAAACTTCATACGTCGCCGCGGTAGTTCTATTCGGTTATCTAAATCATGAAAAGTAATAGTGAATAATAAATAAACATTAATCAACAATAAGAGCCAAATTTTAATATATTTAAAATTATTCAAACCTTTTTGTCAGGCCATCTTCAGTGTTTACAATGTTTGGCAATAAATTAATTTTCTGTTATGGTTGGATACATATAATTCTGAATATATAGTTACACTAGCATAATGATGACCGTAGATTCTTCATGTATTAATATGTAAAAATATAATTCCTTCTCTCTCTTGTAATGTAGTTAATTAATATTTATCCATACAATTGTATCTAGCAGTTGCAATTTATGGCCCATATTAATAATCGATTGAAAATATTGAGTTAGTCGATAAAAAAGTATAAGCACACATTCTGTCAATTATAAGAATAAATACAATAGATTATAAATTATTAAACCAATAATAAATGAATGATCGTTACATTCATTGATTGTTCACATAAATAATTGTTAAATAAAACAATCTTTATAAATATATAATAAATTAAAAATTGTGTACATATATCTCAAATGAGAAGGCATAGCAAGGATATTATTCCAATAATTAAAAACAGTAATGCCCATTTCCACTAATGTAGATCAACTTTAATTTCAGTTCAACTTACTCTTCGTCTTTTTCTAATCTTTAGAACTAGAAAAAGATGAAGAGTAAGTTAAACCGAGATTAAAGTTAATCTACATTGATGGAAACGGGCATAAGTCAATTAATTTTTTGAAGCAAATTGCGATCCAAGTCACAAAATTAAAACATTCAGTCAGAAACTAGCGACGTTCTGATACTATGTAATAACAGCTAGATTTTTGTAATTGTTGGAAGTGGGGATAAAATTGGAAGAGAAAAAGAGATAGGGATAGAAACGAACGAAGGGAAGAAAGAACATTACGAAGGGGAAAGAGACTGCAAGATCTATAGATAAGAATTCGGTAATGATTTAATATCATTTTGTTTGTTCAATCCTAATTTTTTATTTTTTATATGAATCATTTCGGAGATTAATCTTTTATTGTAAGACGGCTCTTTGTCTAAAATCTTTACGTCAATTAAAATTGTGGTTGTAATTTATATGATGGTCAGTAATCTGATGGAGAACCAATTTTTTTCTTAATGTCCGAAATGTGTTCATTTAATCTTGTTTTCAGTTTTCTTTTGGTTTGTCCTATGTAACTCGCTTCAGTTTTCACAAAAAATTTTATATTGTAGATAACATTATGATTAGTCAAAGAATCTAATTGATCTTTTCTTCTAGTTATAAGACTTTTTAGAATATTAGAGATGGAATATGCTAGTTTATAATTTATTGTTATAGACAAAAAATTTTCAGAGATAGATTTTACATATGGAATTGTAAAAAATTTTTTTTTAATTGATGTAAACATTTTGTTTTATATTATTATTGTATATGTGGTATTTTAATCTTTTTTCTATTGTTGAAAAAATGAAGGAAAGAGGATAGCCGTTATTTAAAAAGATATGAATAGCATCAACCAGGTTCTTTATTTCATCCTAAAACCGAGGATGAGACAATCTGATTATTCTGTTCACAAAACCAAAAACCACGTCTTTTTTATGACTCGGAGGGTAGTGTGAGAGAAAATTAAAAAATCTGCCTGAACAAATAACCTTCTGGTATCTATTAAAAATAATCTTACGGTTGTCAATAATCATAGTGACTAAAAAACTTAATTTACCATCAATACCGATCTCCATAGTGATGTAGTCTGGCACGTAAAGAGTTAAATATTTATAATATTTCATTAATACTTCCTAATAAAGCTGCTAAAACGATGTCATCCACATACCGGAAGTAGAATAATAATACTACAGTAATTTTTGGATCGCTATTTCTTCAAGATCCTGCATAATCATATTAGCAACAATTGATAACAATGGTGAACCCATTAAAGCACCAAAAGTTTGCTTATAAATTTTGTTGTTGGATGAAAAAAATGTAGCGTTAAGAACCAGACGGATAAAAGCTAAAAACGTTCTTCTAACGGAATGCTTATCTTTTTTTATATATAATTCTATCTCTTTTTAACTTTGTTTAATGCTAATTCTACCGGAACGTTCGTCAATAAAGATACAATATCTAACGATATCAAAAGGTAATTAGAATCAAAATGGGCTACATTTAATTCCTCGACCTAATGGAAGCCATTTTTTATATAACTAGAAGCTTCTGCTATGCTACTGACGATGATGTTGTGTAAGAATAGAGATACACAGTATAACAGACTATTGACAATTACTCTTATAACCAGGCTTGTGAATTTTCGTTAAACCGAATGCTCTGAGTAAATTACCATCCGTCGTAAGTAATTTTCTATATGTGGATTCACCGATGAAGCAATTCTTTTTCCATTTAACGTTAAGTAAGGACTGTAATTCAGAAATCAACTTATTTGTAGGATTTGTATCTATTATTTTGTATGTATCTGTGTCTGAAAAAATTATTTCTATTTTTGAAATATAATCGACCCTGTCTAGAACGACCGTGACATTTCTCTTATCTGCTTTCGTGAGGAGTAATTCTGAATTATTACATAACATCAGAACGTCGCTAGTTTCTGACTAAACATGTTTTAATGTTTTTACTTGAATCGCAATTTGCTTCAAAAATTAATTGACTCAGGAGCCGATTCTGTAACGACAGTCGTTGATGTCATTGCGCAGATATTATGTAGAGTAAAAGAGCTGCACAATGACATCAATGACTGTCGTTAAGAATTACATAATCGACCTTACCTGTCTTTAATTATAGGACTAATATCATTGCTACGCCTTCCCGGTTGAGGTATATATATATATATATATATATATATATATATATATATATA
>NW_017305977.1:445107-446850 GCF_001594115.1 Trachymyrmex septentrionalis | reverse complement strand
GTTATTATATATTTATAAAGATTTGTTTTATTTAACAATTATATATATGTGAACAATCAGTGAATGTAACGATCATTTATTCACTATTGGTTTTATAATTTAATCTATTGTATTTATTCTTATAATTGACAGAATGTGGGTTTATAATTCTTATCGACTAACTCAATATTTTCAACGGATTATTAATATGGACCATAAATTGCGACTGCTAAATATTGTATAAATGAATATTAACTAATTAAATTACAAGAGAAAAGGAATTATACTGTTACGGCATTAATACATGAAAAATCTACGACCATGATTATGTTAGCGTAACTATAATTATATGTATCCCCAACCGTTACAGAAAATTAATTTATTGCGTTTAATTTTCCAAACATTGTAAACACTGAAGATGGCTTGACAAAAAGGTCAGAAAGTTTGAATAATTTTAAATATATTAAAATTTGGCTCATAACTCTTAGTGTTGATTAATGTTTATTTATTGTATTTTTATTGAGTCATAATATTATTTTATTTAATAATGTATACTTTATGATAAAATATAAAATAGATACACATAAATTTTACGCTCATACTTACTCTTGTAATACATGTGAACGAATCGAAGGAAGCACAGCGGAATAATTGCTAATATCAATGTAACGAGGAATAGGAACTGAAACTATAAAAAATAAGATTAAATTAAAGATTATTACATGTACCATTATGTAAACATTTAATTAGAGTTGTGATTTGTTTTAACTTACAATATAAACTATGTTAGCCATCAGTACTAACTTTGGAAGAATAGAAACAGATAACCATGATCCGTCAAGGGAAAAAAAATTTGATACAATTTTCCTTCTGTTTTCATTATCAACCACACGTACCTAAAACAGAAAATAATTTTATTTGCAGAAAGAGTGTATATGTATATATACACTCTTTATATATATATATATAAACGAGGTCTGGCTATTAAATAACGAGACTGCTTATGAAAGAGTTTTATTTTAAAAATTATTCTACAATTGAATGCTCCCCTTCAATGTACTCCCCTCCCCTCGCCAACACACCGTTCCATTCGTTTTTTTCATTGATCAAAGCAATGCTGGAAGTCTTCTTTTGTAAGAGCATTTAGGAGCTCCGCCGATTTTCGCTTCACCTTTTCCATCGACTCGAACCGGGTTCCTTTTAAGACAGATTTGATCTTCGGAAACAGGAAAAAGTCACAGGGTGCTAAATCAGGCGAGTACGGCGCGTGTTCGAGCACTGGAGTGCCTCTAGCGGCACAGACAACGCGTTATGGGCAGGTGCGTTGTCCTGGTGTAAGATCCACGACTTGTTTTTCCACAACTCCGGCCATTTCTTACGAACTCGCTCTCGCAGTGTTGCCAAAACTGTCAAATAGTAAGTTTGGTTTACAGTTTGACTCTCTGGAACCCATTCAGTCATCACGATGCCGTTGATGTCGAAAAAAACGATTAGCATGGCTTTAAATTTTGATTTCGACATCCTTGCTTTTTTCATTCTTGGCGATGCAGGAGTTTTCCAGTACATGGATTGCCGCTTAGTTTCAACATCGTATTGGAATATCCATCGCAAGTGATGATGTTTTCCATCAATTCAGGCTCTTCATCTAACCTCTCAAGAAAATCTGAGCAGATCTGTTGACGGACGAGCTTTTGGTCAGGGGTCAAATTTTTTGGGACCAACTTCGCACAGACTTTCTTCATGTTTAATTCGTCATGTAAAATT
>NW_017305977.1:425517-445007 GCF_001594115.1 Trachymyrmex septentrionalis | reverse complement strand
ACGTTGGTCATCTTCGGTGCTCTCTCGGCCTTCAGAAAACCGTTTATACCATTCGAAAACACGCGCACGAGATAGAGAATTCTCACCATAGGCCTCTTTCAACAACTTATAGCACTCAGTCGGAGTTTTTTTTAATTTAACGAGAAATTTCACATTGATCCGTTGCTCGTGTTTTTCGTCACACATTGTTATCGGCACGAGAAAAAACCAAGTTCGTTTCTAACCTCTATAGAAAAAATACTACTACTGCGACAAAAACGTGTTTTCGTACTGGAATAGTAGACACTTCCAGCTATCCAACGCTGCATTCGTTTCCCACCCTACCCCTCTAGGACGCCTTCTGCGCGCGCAGTCTCGTTATTTAATAGTCAGACCTCGTATATATTTTTTTTTTAACTAATTGCTAGTATATTAATTTTTCATAAGTAATTTAAAAAATATTTACTAAACTGTTATTTGATGAATACCCTCCTTGTATCTCGTCGAGTTCCATGGCAATACATAAAGAGGTCCATTTACATGACCACATTTTTGCCAAACATCATTATCTAATTGAATTTCTACAGTTTTTAACGGAACCGTAGAAAATGCTAGTATTCTAGAACAAACAGCTTATAAGTTGAATTTTATAAACTAAATAATTTCATAAATAAGAAAACTTACGAGAGCATCGATAAAAAAAAAGCTTACCTGACGTGCGTGGATTTGATAACAGATTCCAAATTTTCTTTTTGTGGTATCATAAATAGCACGTTTTTTGGATTGGTGATTAATATTACAGGCCAATCATTGTGTTTTACATCAATAAATGAAAATTGGCCATGATCTATTGCGGCTAGGCGATACCTAGTAAGAGGTGTGTGTCAGATCTAACATTTGTAAACTAAATTAGAAACACTGATTGAGATAAATATTTTGATAAAATATTATATATGGTGAGGCATTTTAATCGCTCAGGCGAATATCTCAAAAACTAAGACAGCCAAGAAAAAGTTTTATATAAAAGTTGTAAGTTTTCTTGGGAGATAAAAGGTAGAAATAACGGATTTTAAATAGAGGGCACTACCAAGATCAGGTCAAGGTCAACATGAATTTTTTTAATGAAATCCTCCATTTTTTATTGCATATTCTTGTACCACACAATATTTTTTCGTTAAGTATTTTTTGAGTTATAGGGCTCGAAACAGTACCGCCGGCATTAGCATTACCCAAGGCATCCGATCGGCTAAAAATCTCATGAATGTTTAGGATTATGACTTGGATAACATTTATCAAGATCAAGGCCATTGATGATTATATCTCATATTTTCATTTTTACGTAAAAATTTTTCAGTGCAAAAATGAAAGTAAGAGAAACAATCTCCAATGATCTTGATCTTAATAAATATTATCTAAGACATAATTCGGAACATTCAAGAGATTTTAGCCATCGGACACCTTGTGTAATGTTAATGTCGGCAGTACTATAACTTTCGAGCCCTATAACTCGAAAAGTATTTAATAAAAAAGTATTTTATTACAGTGTTTTGGAAAGCTCTCGAGATGTGCTACAAGAATATGCAATAAAAAATAAAGGATTCCATTAAACAAATTTATGTTGACCTTGACCTGATCTTGGTAGTGTCCCTTATCCAAAATCCGTTATTTCCATCTTCTTTCCCTCAAGAAAACCTTCAATTTCCATATAAAACTTTTTCTTGTATCTCTGTTAGCTGTGAGATATTCGCCTGGGGTGATTAAAATGTCCCACTGTGTGTGTGTGTGTGTGTGTGTGTGTGCGCGCGCGCGCGCGCGGTTATACTTAAAAAAATAATAAAGAACATATATACTAATATAGTAAGAATATTTATATGATGAATAGCGAAATAATGTTTCATTATTAGTTTTAAATGAATTTTAGAAGTACAATTTTGTTTGTATACCACTAATTGCTGCAATAACAAAAAATTATATTTTTCTAGGCCATATCCAAGAATATCTACCTTCATAATCTGTGCACGAAAATATTCTTTTGACAACTAATATTTAAATACTAGTGTAATTCATTATATATGTATTCATTATAGAAAACAAAATCAATGAATGCAATTATATATAAACAACTGTCATTTTTAAATACTTCAAAGTATATTCGTCTTACATTCTATTGTCTTTCCAATCTGCTAATTCTAGCTCAAGGAAACCCGCCTTTTGTAAAGAGTACATGTTGGGTACCATATTGCCAAGCGTATGGAAGTGACCACACAGATACACCATGCTTTCTTTGTGACTACCTTTAATATATATATACAATAAATTATAACACACAAAATTATAACACTAATAGTTTCATAAAAAAAGAGATATAGTATATTTCTATAACCTAAAATATAAGCATATTACCTAAAATATTTCTGATATTTGTATCAGCTTGTGATATTATGCTGGATGTAGGGTAATGCCCAAACACAACCGCATGAGCAGCATTGCTTTCTTTTGATCGATTAATTAACTGTTGTATCCTATTAATCTCATCTTGATCTAAAATACCAATGAAATTAAATGGTCTCTTAGGACCTGGTTTCAAGCAAGCGTCAATTGCAATAAAGGAGTATGTTTCAAGACCAGTATCAATATTGTACATGTAAGATCTAGGATGTTTCTTTCCTTGAATAGAGTAGTATAAATAATAGTTATTTTTGGAATCAAAATTGATGATGTCGAAGTTGTCTGAAAATATATTAACATGTTTAGAATATATAATTTTCTTTGCTACACATGAATTTACAGATGTGCAATTAGAATGTACTATTCTTACCATGATTTCCTCTGACATCTAACCATAAAACTTTCTTGCTGACATTAGTCTGATCTATTATGTATCTATAATGTTGCCATTCTCGGTGTTCTTGTTTAGAACCAAATCCATCTTTAACTATGGCATCAGTCAAATCTCCTATTAAAAAATATAAGCATGAAATATTTTATTAAATCAACTTCTCTTATTAACACAAGTATGTAAACATTATATCTCTTGTATCTGTAAAATATAAGTTACCAGAAGCAAGAACAACTCTAGGCTGAATAGCATTTACTGTCATATTACAGAATTCCTTGAACTCTGATAGTCTAGATGGATCCCTAAAGATACTTATATGTATATCGGTTATCTAAAGAGATAAAAAGCTATCATGATATATCTCCATAGAATACAACTGCAACTTGCAGAACACTTCTAAATAATGCATTAACAAACCTGTAGGAACCATATTAAGTGATTATATGAATTTGCTATGTTATAATACTTTGGTTCGATCCATTGTATCTCTCCGTTATTGTCTCCCAAGGTTTCATCTGGAAAATGAGGATTGATGCTGATCAAATCAGCTATATTCGCCATCAAGATGGAGAATATCAGCATCAGGACCAGGAGAACAATAGTGGACTTTGATATTTTCATCGCTACAATATTTTACGAGATCGTGCGTTACTAGAGAAAATTGGGTAAAGTCTGATCGTCTTCGCCTGCCTTGATCCCAGCGTACGGCCACCGCGTTACTTATTCATACTTATTTATATATGGAAGCTGACGTGCACGTACGTATCAGACATTTATTCCGGACAAATGAGCACGAAGGAAGACGATCGAGCGATTTGGATCGCCCATGGTGTCCCTCGCATTCACTGTGACAACAAACGAAAAATATAACACTACACATTTAGGTCCGCGGCCATAGCAAAAAAAAGGGCTAAATGACGTTCTACATGATGCGGTTCACAATAAAATTGATCGGAGAAGCGAGACGAAATACCGGCTCGAGTTCTACTACAGTCAAGACTGCTTTATGCTTTCTAAACCAATCATCTTGCTGTTTACATTGATTCTAGTCACTTGCTACGAGAGAAGGCATGTTTTAATTCTCAATCACCCTGTCTTCTTTTATTATTTCTCTTTCACTGATCGTAGCTGATTATTCAAATGAGTTGTAAAGCTTGTAAAAATAGACATATTTACAAACCGCTCAAATCAGAGAGAAACCTCAGTATCGATCATGTAACTTCTTCCCTAGAGTGGAAACATGAAAAGTGAAAATTTTTATGTACACCAACGAGATAAGTAGAGTCTATTCCAAAATTCCGAATCGAGTTAGCTTAGCTTATTTTTTCCCCTGATGTTGGCAATTCCGTAAGGACCATTCCACACAACTTGCATAGCCGCATAAACATATGCATAAAGAAAATCAGCCAATCATATTTTACGTTTGTCTTTATGACAGAAATGTGATTGGATAATTTTCTTTACATTTCTTGCATATGGTTATGCAGCAAATTCGTGTGAAATGGTCCTAAGGCAAACCCATGCAGCATTTCATAAATTTTAACATTTTTAATCATTATTTTCAATGAGAAATGCATTTAATTCTGTTCTTAGATACATGATAATAAAAAATAAATGACAAACACAATATTTAAACTTTCATTTATAAACTTGCTGTTGATTCCGCTTACGCTCATTGCGCTCTATGGAGATGAAGGGATTCGAATCCGCATAACGAAAACTGCGGAACGCTCGTGATTGGTTCTGCTCTCGCGTTCCGCTATTTCGCTGCATGGGTTTGCATCCTAAAGCCATTCTACATTAACTTATGAAGCGTTGATTTCAAAATGCAAGCTTCAGATTAACTGTCGCAACAAACTTTGCGATCAGCTTGCAATTAGTGTAGAACCAGTATAATGTAGAACCGGCTTAAAGGATCCTCTACATAGAAGTCGTAGACGATCGTAGAGTCGTAGGAAACTGATCAATTCTAATCGAGTATTCTCCTTATATTTAATTGTAATTGGTTGGTTTTCTATCAAACAAGTAAAAATTTTAACCATTAAAGTTAATAGAAAAATTTTTCATTTTTTACTTTCCATCCTAGGAATAAAGTTTCATGATTGATACTCAGGTTAGTGCGATTCAATGGAACATATCATTAGAGATATCCATTTTATAACATCTCTAAAAAATATATATAGCTACGTTAAAACTTAAATTATATAACTTATTTTACAATATTCTAATTCATTTATTTACTTAAAACATTTTTTTAAATTAAATTTTAACATTTCAAGAGTTTTGAATGTCATTGCATAGCTATTATTAAAACCTTTGAAACTAAACAATGTCATTGGCCAAGTTTCCATCAAAGATTTAAACCGAATCAGAATGTAAGAACCAACCAACTACCATACAGTCGAGTTTCCTCTGCTATGGCTTCTACACACTGGACGTCGAAACGCTTGCCGCGCGGCAAAATGTGATGCGGTAGCCAAAAAGCTTATAGTTCCTAATGTGTTCATTAAATACCACGTCATTTTGCCGCGCGGCAAGTGTTTCCGCGTCTAGTGTGCAGGAGCCATTACAGTCAAACGACAGAGGAATGCTCGACGTAGTTTAATCCGGATTAAACCCTCGGTGAAAACTAGGCCATTGTTATACTATAACATTAATTATATAATAATGTAATATCATATCATAACATAATATCATACCTTAGCACGAACACAACCTCAATTTCAACTTACACTGATCTTCACTGACTTCGAAGACAGTGGAACAAAAGTTGAACTCAGTGCAAGTTTTTGCACCAGTTTTATCAATGGAATATTAAACACTGAATTTTCTCTAGTTTTCACAGTGGAACAACACAATTGCACTCAGTGCGCACCAGTGTTGCATCAGTTTTCCCAATGGAAAACGTTATAAAAGTATAGAAATATTTAAACGACTATCTACTAATGATATTGTCACATTATTTAACAAAATATATATATATCATTTCATTCTCAAAGTTGATTATATCATTGCATTGAAATAGTTCATATAAACAGCTTTTGATATGCACTGATCCAGTGTAGTGTAAGTCGAATCGAATTCACCATAAGTTTAAAGATGGATTTGAAGAAGTAAAAGCCTCATAGGGCTGTATTCTTATACTGACGCTCGACGCTCGATTTGAACGTTAAAACAGATCGTGATCAAAATTGATGCTTGATATTCGCCAATTTTGATCGCATGGCCTATTTTAACGCTCGAATCGAGCGTCAAGCGTCAACATAAAAATGCACCCTAACACTTTTTATTTTATTATTAAATCAAAGTATTGCGCTTCAAATGATTGTTTTGCAAGCACAAAAAGTAAAAATTAGACGTTGCTGAATCAGTCTAATTAATAAAAGATGGGGTTTCCTATTTAACCTGTTTTGCGAAATTAGATTAACTGATCATAAAGAATTTTTTGCTTACACTCAACTCTGGCCTGAACAATATAAAATGCTACTGGAATTAGTAACTTTATAATTGAAAACATGTAGCAATCGAAAACCAATGTACACGGAATTGGAACGACGGAATAGATTTCTTATTTGCTGTGTTCAAAAACTGATTGCCAACGCTGCAAGTACATTGTCATAAAAACATGCTACCAACAGCGTTCAATTTTAGTAAGCATGCAATTAGTGCGAATACGCATTTCAAATTGGAAATACTCACCATCTTAGATGCTGTAGTTGCCTCATCTCTTCAGCTGCAACAAGAAATGATGATAAAATTAGTGACGTCTTTGGCTGTGTTTCAAAATTGACTGCCATAATCATAGTGTACGTAACATAGATTGTAGCATTTTCAGTGCTGACAATAAAATTGGAACACGACCTTTATTCTTTCGCAGCACTGCCACAGCGTATTACGATGATTTTTGGAACGGTGTCGACAGTGCTGCCAATGCTGGCAAAGAATTTTGGAACACAGCCTAGAAATGAGTTTACTAGTACAGGGTGTCCCATTCATCACCGGTCGATTTGAATTTCGCGCTATTTTTAAAACGTCAAACCGATTAATCTCAAACTTCACATATGTCATCTAGACAGATGGGAAATTAATCATGGGAAAGTATACGGTGAAAGAACACGTACAAATTATTCAGGCGTAATAACAAAACTCAATCAACGGGCGAAGTAAGAGTCAACCACATTTTTTAATTTTTACATAAAATTATATATTGTATTAAACGCGATGAAACATCACGCCAAAAAAATAAAACTATAAACTAATACATTACAAGTAACAAGTTTCGGCTACCAGTTTGAGCCCTCTTCAGACATTAGTATAATAAAAAGTAACAGAACAAATTCAATTGTCGCAAGTATTCGCATAATCCGAATAATTGTCATTCATACTGTTCTGTGTTATGTGTCTATTTCTATTCAAGTTTTTAATTCGTAGGTTGATTGTGTCAAATATAAATGATAATGGGTAGTCATTATCTAATAAAATGTTAATGATAAGTGTCAAATTTTGTGTGTAAAATCGAAAGTCCGAAAGTAAAATTGTTCTGTCAACCAGCGAAAAAATCGTTCCTCTTTTTTGTGCAATGGGGTGGTTAGAATAAAAATTCAAAAACCTCCCTGAAAAGGTCGGCTTACGGTACCAATCAACTCCAAACCCGTTTCCAATGATCGATATAGTCACATCCAGGAAATTAATTTCATCCCCCCCAAATTCAGAAGTGAATTGTAATCGTGGATGGAACGAGTTAAATTGTTCTACTATTGAGTCAATTCTTGATGGTTCAACCGCAGTACAAATATCATCCACGTATCTAAAATAAAATATTGTGTCCAAGTTCAACGACATCAAGGACACCGTCTCAAGTCTCCTCATCACCAAGTCCGCTATTACAGGTGATAAGGGGGACCCCATAGGAGTGCCGTAACTCTGTTTATAAAAATTGTTGTTAAACGAAAAAAATGTAGAATCAAGAATGAACCTTATTGCCCCCACAAACTCCTCCCTAGGTAGAGGACAGTCTCCGGCAACATACGTCCAATGTTCATTGATGCAGTCTATGGCTATATCCACCGGAACATTCGTGAACAGAGATTTTACGTCCAGTGAGATTAATTTATATTGGTCTGTAGTGTGTAATCTTTTTAGTTTCTCAACAAGTTCGAAACTATTTTTTATATGACTCTTTGCTTTAGGAATGGATTTAATTAACATATTGTGTAAGAATGTCGCCAGTGGATAAAGCGGACTGCCCAACGAAGAGACAATGACCCTCAAAGGGCAACAAGCTTTATGTATTTTTATAGTAAAATTTTGATAATAATTTTTATAGTATTTTATAGTAAAATACATAAACCTTGTTGCCCTTTGAGGGTCATTGTCTCTTCGTTGGGCAGTCCGCTCTATCCACTGGCGACATTCTTACACAATATGTTAATTAAATCCATTCCTAAAGCAAAGAGTCATATAAAAAATAGTTTCGAACTTGTTGAGAAACTAAAAAGATTACACACTACAGACCAATATAAATTAATCTCACTGGACGTAAAATCTCTGTTCACGAATGTTCCGGTGGATATAGCCATAGACTGCATCAATGAACATTGGACGTATGTTGCCGGAGACTGTCCTCTACCTAGGGAGGAGTTTGTGGGGGCAATAAGGTTCATTCTTGATTCTACATTTTTTTCGTTTAACAACAATTTTTATAAACAGAGTTACGGCACTCCTATGGGGTCCCCCTTATCACCTGTAATAGCGGACTTGGTGATGAGGAGACTTGAGACGGTGTCCTTGATGTCGTTGAACTTGGACGCAATATTTTATTTTAGATACGTGGATGATATTTGTACTGCGGTTGAACCATCAAGAATTGACTCAATAGTAGAACAATTTAACTCGTTCCATCCACGATTACAATTCACTTCTGAATTTGGGGGTGATGAAATTAATTTCCTGGATGTGACTATATCGATCATTGGAAACG
This sequence comes from Trachymyrmex septentrionalis, assembly GCF_001594115.1. Classification (NCBI taxonomy): domain Eukaryota; kingdom Metazoa; phylum Arthropoda; class Insecta; order Hymenoptera; family Formicidae; genus Trachymyrmex; species Trachymyrmex septentrionalis. The sequence continues at coordinate 436,209 of NW_017305977.1, read as the reverse complement.
GGTTTGGAGTTGATTGGTACCGTAAGCCGACCTTTTCAGGGAGGTTTTTGAATTTTTATTCTAACCACCCCATTGCACAAAAAAGAGGAACGATTTTTTCGCTGGTTGACAGAACAATTTTACTTTCGGACTTTCGATTTTACACACAAAATTTGACACTTATCATTAACATTTTATTAGACAATGACTACCCATTATCATTTATATTTGACACAATCAACCTACGAATTAAAAACTTGAATAGAAATAGACACATAACACAGAACAGTATGAATGACAAGGACGAAGCGAAGGAATCAGTGTCCTGGCTTACGGTTCCGTTCATCCCGCGCCACACAGAAAAGTTCAATCGGTTCAACAATAACGACATCAGGGTTTCTTTCCGTAGTCCGAACAAACTCAAAAAATACATTAAGGTACACAAAGATGTTCATCCACACACATCAAAGAACAACGTAGTGTACAAAATTTCTTGCAATGATTGTGACGCTACGTACGTGGGACAGACAGGCAGAAAACTAAAGACAAGGATTGCAGAACATCGCAATCACATTAAATACAACACGTCGGCACGATCGGTAATAACGGAGCATAGGAGACAACTCGACCACGAATTTAAATGGGAGGAGGTCGAAATCTTAGATGAAGAGCCCAGCTATCGGAGACGTTTAGTTTCAGAGATGATTAATATCAGGAAACAAAAGAATGGTATCAATTTGCAGACAGATACCGATGGCCTCCACAAAGCGTATATTCCAATCATAAATAGAGTTTGACTTTCGGTTACGGACAGCCCGTCTCCTCTCTCAGTCTGTGTTGATCCTCACTACTGAACGTACATGATAATCGATACATTATGTCTGTTTTACATATCTGCGTTCCTTCTCTCTGTACACATTTCAAAAGTTTTTTAGTTCTTTTTTGGACAGATTAATTCAAACTTCTTACACATGATTTCTGGTGAGTTTTTTATGAAATAATTTTTATGGAATTTGTTTGAACTTTAGGTATTTTATATTATTTTATTTATACGTATTTGTCCGTTACGTTTTTTGTTTTTAATTTATCCGTTTTATTAACTAGAACTTCAACAATGACAATTTTAATACTTTTGACTGTTCAACCATACGGAAATTATGTTTCGAGATCGAGACTCACCCGAACTGTGATTATTCGGATTATGCGAATACTTGCGACAATTGAATTTGTTCTGTTACTTTTTATTATACTAATGTCTGAAGAGGGCTCAAACTGGTAGCCGAAACTTGTTACTTGTAATGTATTAGTTTATAGTTTTATTTTTTTGGCGTGATGTTTCATCGCGTTTAATACAATATATAATTTTATGTAAAAATTAAAAAATGTGGTTGACTCTTACTTCGCCCGTTGATTGAGTTTTGTTATTATGTTTTGAAAGAGTCCTTTGAATTTGTTTATTTATTTATTCAGGGGTATTACGAAAAATCACGATCTTTAGCGCTAACGATTCGCGAGCTTCGTAATCATTACCCTCGAAATCATGTGCCAGCAAAAAGCACTGTGTAAAGTGTGGTCGCTAGATTTATTGAAACTGGTTCAGTTGGAGATCTGAAAAAGTCTCCGCGTCCCCGTACCGCTCGTTCAAATGAAAATGTTGCTGCTGTTGCTGAAAGTGTGAGAGAAACCCCGGGCACATCAATTCGACATCGTTCTCAGGAACTGAACATTTCGAGGACCAGTTTGCAAAGAATTTTGAGAAAAGATCTTCATTTGCAAACTTATAAGATTCAATTATGCCAAAAACTTCAACCATTGGACCATCTCCAACGTCGCACATTTGTGGATTGGGCGCTGCAGAAGAAAAAAGATGATGATGATTTTTTCGACAAAATTATCTTCAGCGACGAGGCGCATTTTCACCTCAGTGGCTACGTGAATAAACAAAATTGTCGCATATGGGGCTCGGAAAATCCACGATTTTCGCGACCAGCGGTTGAACAACTGTCGATGCATCCAAAGCGAGTCACTGTTTGGTGCGGTTTTTGGTCGAAAGGCGTGATTGGGCCATTTTTCTTCGAAAATGATGATGGCGAAGCGGTTACCGTGAATGGGAAACGATATCGCGACATGTTGACCGGCTATTTCTGGCATCAATTGGAAGGTCTTGACTTGGCTGATATTTGGTTTCAGCAAGATGGCGCTTCTTGCCACACAGCGAATGGAACAATGGCACTTTTGCAAGCAAAATTTCCGTGATTTCCCGAAGAGGTGATGTCAATTGGCCACCAAGATCATGCGATTTGACACCTTTGGACTTTTTTCTCTGGGGTCATGTCAAAGGGAAGGTTTATGCCGACAATCCACAGACAATTCTATAGCTGAAAGACAACATTAAACGTATCATTGGTGAAATTGATCCGAGTTTGTGCGAAAACGTCATGAAACATTTTGGGAAAAGATTGGTGGTCTGTCAAAAAAGCCGAGGCGGCCATTTGGAAGATATCATATTCCATTATTAACTCCCAAGTTTGTACTTTTAAATAAAAAAAAAATTATCAAGATTACTTCAACCGAGTTTTATTCAAAAAGTAGATCGATCGGTGATGAATGGGAAACCCTGTATTCCGTTCAGTAAGAAGTTTCTCTATTATATCGGAATCTCCGAAATCATAGCCGGAACGTTATGAAAACGATACGGAATCAACGAAATGTTATAACGGTTGCAGGTTATGTCAATTCTGCTATTATAATGGTTGAGAATTTATCAAGTTCGAAGAAAAAAATTAATAATTCTTATTTTTCAATATAACATAATTCTTGTTTGTTTTGTCACAATATGTGGTCCAACTAATGCCAGCAATTCTTCAAATAATCGATGTCATTCTGAAGTAAAGCGGGGAACACAGACTCTTGTATAACGCATAACACATGAAGCATAAGAAATTGAACCAACCAGAGTTCTTTATTTTATGGAAAGGAAAGAAACGGAGGACTTCGATTGGTATATTTTCTTATGCATTACGTGTTATGCGTTATGCAAAAGTGCTATGCTCCCCACTTAATTGAAGAACTTCTCACAATCAGTCGTTTGCATTTCAATGACTAAATTGTCACTTGCGCCTTAGAGACGCCTCATTCTTTGTGTAAACGTTGGACATACCCAGAATTTTCGTTTAATTCTTTTATATTTTTATGTTATTGTAATAAAATGTTATAAGCGAAATACAATTTTCTTTTTTAAATATCGGAATGGCATGCCAACTTAGCATATTTCTTGCATTTCGCAATAATTTTAACATTACTAATAACACTACTTCTTCATCCATCCATTATAGAATTCTAAAAAAAAGGTTTTTGAATATTCGTTTAAATTTTTAGATTCAACTAACTCAGCTGAACATGTTATTCTGTTCTTTAAAAATTTTCTCTACCCGTCCTATGTAACCAGAGCAGAATATGAAATTTAATAACAAAATATATTTTACTTTTATAATTCAGTATTTTTGGGTATTCAAAGTAATGTTATAGATAAGATAATTGCATAAATTATGCATATTACTGCTTTATGCTCATTTCCATCAACGTAAATTAACTTTAATCTCGATTCAACTTACTTTTCGTCTCTTCCTCTAATTTTTAGAATTAGAAAAAGATGAAGAGTAAATTGAACTGAAATTAAATTTAATCTATATTAGTAAAAACAGGCATTAGTTGTATTAAAATTACGAAATATCGATTAAATCAAGCAAATTAACTTGCGGTCGAACCGTCATTCCGTTTCGTTTTTATTCCATTCCGGCTACAGATAGAGAAACTTCTTACAGAACAAAATTGTAGTGATCTTAAATTTTCTAGTAAGAAATTCGTTCCGTCGTTCCGGTTTCGTGTACATGGAAAACGACACCACTGTGTTTTGTGTGTGTGTTTTGGGTATCAATCATGAAACTTTTTTTTCTAGGATAAAAAGTAAAAAGTGGAAAATTTCTCCATTAACTTCAATGGTTAAAATTTTCACTTTTTATCTTAGAGATAGTTTCATGATTCATACTCTTCTCTTTTCTTTTTGTTGGACACAGTGTAAGTATATATAGTACACTGAGCGTGTACTATATATACTTATACTTACATCGGCATCTTTGATGTAGTGGGTCCTAGGTCACATGACTCGCTGCCATGTTGTTGGTTGGAAAGGCGCTTATAAATTTGAGTTTTTATAAAGCTACAGAATAATTTTTCTAAAAAAGAAAAAACATAATTCGGTTGTGTCATGAAAATTGTTTACAGCAAGTATATTTTTAAATCAGAATTATATATTATTATAATGTTAACAAACTCATTATATAAAAATATTATTCACATTATTAATAATAATAATATTAAACAGTAATAAGTAAATTAAAAATAATAATTGATTAAATATTATATAAAAATTGTAATTAAATAATTATGTATGAAAAAGTAATATACTGCATGGAAATTGTAATTAAATGTGAAAGTTGTAATTTAATAATATACATACATACACACACACGCGCGCGCGCGCGCACATGCATACTTTATTATGAGAATACTTTATCGTATACAAATATAACAGTCTACACAATATAGTGTCTTCAAAAAAATTTGATTTAATTTTTTAGTAAAACTTAATTTTATTAATCCCTTATACTTTTCTCTTACAAATTAAAAAAAATTAAGCTTTATACGAACGACGTACCACACGGCTTTCACTCGTGATACTCATGTATGGCCCGATTTCCTTACCACGAGTCTCACACAATATTATAGAGTTAATTATATTAGGTTGTTCGGAAAGTAATTTCGTTTTTTCCCAACAGAGGACTTATTGTATTTTTTCACAGCCAACTTCACACTTAAGCCGCATAATCATTATATATTTTGACAGCTGATATAGCAAGGCTTGCTTGTGAAAAAAGTTCGATTGATTCTACGCAGTAGTTTTTTTGGTTGGTGCCCTATCAAATATGAAAGTGAAAAGCAGAATTTTCGGCATATTTTACTTTTTTACTATCGAGAAGGTAAAAATGCTGTTCAAGCAAGAAAAAAATTATCCGATGTGTATGGAGAAGATGTATTGACAGAACGCCAGTGCCAAAACTGGTTTGCAAAATTTCGATCCGGCAATTTTGATGTTGAAGATGCACCACGTTCTGGAAGGCTAGTTGAAGCTGATGAAGACACAATAAAGGCATTAATTAATCTAAACCGGCGAATAACAACTCGTGAGATCGCTGAGAGATTAAATTTATTGAATTCAACCGTTCATGATCATTTGAAACGCGTCTAATTGAAAATCGTCTTTCATTTTCATAAGAAAAAACGAAATTACTTTCCGAACAACCTAATATTTTATAGGAAGGAGATCCTGCTAACCTGCAATTTCAACTTATTGAAGGCAGCCACATTTCTTGTTGGAAATCGACATGCATGCGCCTAAAAATTGGAGACCACATAAAAAGTTTAGGATCCATACTGTATGTACTTATACTGTACCCTAGGTATCAATTATGATGGAAAGTGAAAAGTGAAAATTTTTACCATTGAAATTAATGGAGAAAATTTTCACTTTTCACTTTCCTCCTAGGGATAAAGTTTCATAATTGATACCCAAAACCATTTTAGTTTGATCAATATAAAAGCGATTCAGAAGCTTTCAGGTGCGCTCATACGCATTTACATTTAATGTTCTTTAGTGAGACGCATATATCACCAAGATCATCTTGTGTGAACAGAGAAGTATATTTGAAAGATTATAAAAACGTGTGACTGCAAAATCTGCAAAGCATCAACATGAAGTGCTGTGGGCCTGGATGTAAGCAAAGAAGTAAGAAAGGCATTTCATTTTATAGGTAAAAATTTTTATATTAAGGGCCAGTTTCATCAACCCTAGTTACTTTATCGATATTTATATTTCAATGTTTTATTTATTATCTCTATATAACACTTTTTCTTTACTATTACTTTTTCTTTACTATTACTTAACAAGAATAAGTTAGAAAGACAGATTTTTAAGTCTTGCTGTTGGCTATTCTGATGATGAAGTTAATTGATGGATAAGCTTCTTAACTGGCGTTGGTGAAACTGGCCCTAGATGTATCAATTTCTACATACTCGTATGTGTTAACGATGTAAGATATGAAAATTGTTATTAAAATTATTTTATTGAATGTACGTAGGCTGCTGGAAAACTTTCTGCAATCTAGTATTTCCAATGGCGCCAACGTTCTACTACTATCATATCCGTAAAATTAGACGTTTTTAACCTATAATTCAATTGACAGTTTGTACCCAAGCCAACTAGTTTTGTTTATATAGTATTTTAAAAGAAGTTATTTTGTAAGAAAATGGAAATTTCGCGTGAAAATTTTAAGACAATGATTTTTTACGATTACAAATGTAATCTAACTCCGAAACAATGCATCGATCGACTTCATTTGGCTTTTGGGGATGAAGCACCATCCAATAGGACTGTTTATAATTGGTTTGCCGAATTTCAGCGTGGACGTACCTTTCTTAGTGATGAAGGTCGTCCATCCACGTCTGTTGTTGCCACTAATGTTGATGCTGTGCGTGAAATGATTGAGCGAGACCGGCATATAACATAAAGCGAGATTCAGGCATCCTTAGGCATTGACATGAAAGCAATATATACGATTTTGCATGATTACTTGAGCGTATGGAAACTTTGCAGTTGGATCCCACACAATTTGATCGAAGCTCAAAAGCAGGCTCGTGTTAAATAGAGCAAAGAAATGCTCAAGAAATTTAACCGAGGTCGGTCAAATTTTGTCTACAACATCGTTACTGGGGACGAAACATGGATCTATATGAGCCCGAAAGTAAACAACAATCCACTGTTTGAGTATTTCAAAATAAACCGAAATCAACAAAAGTTGTTCGTTCACGCAATGCTGCCAAGCAAATGATTGCTTGTTTCTTCGGTTATACCGGACACGTGACAACCGTGGCTTTAGAGAATCGAAGGACTGTAAATACTGATTGGTATACAACAATTTGTTTGCCAGAAGTCATAAATGAATTGCGTAGAACAAACCGAAATCGTCGCATCATCCTTCATCATGACAACTCCGACTGTCACACAGCACGTCAAACCGTTGATTTTTTTATCCAGTAATAATGTCGAATTGATGACTCATTGTCTGTATTCACCTGATTTATCACGTAATGACTTCTTTTTGTTCCCAAACATTAAAAATAAGATGCGTGATGAGCGATTTGAGTCGCATGAAGCAGCTGTTGAAACATTTCATACACTGATATCTGAGGTTACAGCTTAGAGTGGAAAAAATGCTTCGAAAATTGGTTCGAGCGTATGCAAAAATGTATCGATCTTAAAGGCAAATACTTCGAAAAACAATAAAGCCATTTACCGAATTGTATATGTTTTTTTTCATATTGTTTGCAGAAACTTTTCCAACAGCCTACGTATTATAAGAAGAAATAAAATCTCATAGATAAAAAATGATACCTCACAGATTACAGCCCTTTCCAATAATGTTTCTTTGCCAATTAATTAAAACCATTCTTCATATCTGTCATCTGTTATTACGCAAAATAAACGAAAGCGTCTTTCGCTGCGGTTTTGCAATTTTCAATACAGCAACCAGGCATTTTCGATATTTTCTAACCAGTTCTAAGTTTACACAAAGTCACAAATGCATATACTTGTAAAAGTATTGTTTCGTTTTGTCTCTCGGGAGCTGCTTGAGGTCGCTGAATAAACCTAACGTACTTAAAATATAGGATTCACACTATCCGTCATATATTTGACATTTATTACGATGAATGTCGGATGTCGTATGACGGATGTCGTACATAGATTGCTTTCGAAAATAAGTTGATTGGTGTTGAGAAAGGAAGTAAAGTTGGCAGTATTGGAAATTACAAACGCTGCGTTTCGTTTCTCCCGCTGGGACTGCTGGAAAGTCACAGTAATGGTGAATATAAAAGTAGAGAAGAAAGCTATTTGAAGTATTACAAAATGTACGCAAGTAGAATATTAAATGTTCTCATTCCAGTAAACAAGAATAGATTAAAATAAATTGAAATTTTTTTCTGTCCAAATGCGTATTTTAAATAGCGAATACTTTTTTTGGATTCAATTGGATTCAATTAGATTCAATTGGATGCAATTGGATTAAAAACTGCATTTTCTATTCAAAATTTTGAATTCAACAGTATTCACAATTGTGTGTTTGTGCACAGAAAAAGCTAATATTATTTTCAGATTGAAAGGCATAAAGATATACTCCATGCAATTCCTATAAATAAATAAAAATGCATTCAAGATTGAAAAGTATTTATTTTAACATTCGTGAATCAATATTTCTGAAAATCTGAATCCATTTCAATTCATTTCAATCCATTCTCGTTTGCTGGGTTACGATTACGTATACAACATCTCTATGAGTTATACATAAAGTTGATGTTAAACAACGTGTTATATACAATATTATGAGGACATTTAATGTTTTACTTATGTACATCTTGTAACACATCAAATAGCTTTCTTCTTTATTTTTATATTCACCATTACTTTGATCTCCCAACAGTCCCAATGGGAGAAACGAAACGCAGCGTTGGTAATTCCCAATACTGCCAACTTTACTTTCTTTCCCAATGCCAACCAAACTTATTTTTAAATACAACCTACATTTCAAGTACTCTGGGTTCATTTGGAGCGATCCCAGCAGCTACCGAGAGACAAAACGAACAATGCTAAAGTTATAACAGAACCGGATTAGGATTGCACTTAATGTGTAAAAAGTTACATGAAATGCACTATCTGAACTATTCGATGCCATTTTGGCTCCAAATGCTAATTCAGTGAATTTTTCCATCTCATTACTTTCTTATCTTGTGATTTCAATTGCCATGGGTACAGTATATACAGTAGCGCAATTCTTCTGATTTTATTGGCCAAAATGAAATGCGCATGTGTGAAATAAGTAAACTCGATCTCATTTCCTTTTTTTTTTATTGCTCTCTCTCTCTCTCTCTCTCTCTCTCTCTCTCTCTCTCTCTCTCTCTCTCTCTCTCTCTCTCTCTCTCTCTCTCTCTCTATTTAAGTGAGCGTTTTAATGTTCCACTTTAACATTTGTCGTTCAAACATACATGGTTCAGAATAGAAATTTAGAGGAAAGTATTACGTGTATTGTCCATTTGATGAAATGTTGTATGAGAAATCTCGAGAAATTGGTCTAATTTTGTGAAAAAATGAACAAAAGTAACATAGAAAATCGAGCAAGAAAGATTTCTTTTTATTTATTGTATTTTAAACTTATTTTTTAAATTTATACATACATGTATAAATTTCTTTTTTATCAGCTCTCTCATAATATTTTCATAGATATATAATTACATAATATTTCTTTATACAAATATACATTTTTAAGTTAATTTAATATTTTTCCTAATTTTTATATATTTTTGCTTTATTTTTCAATATATTTACAATTTATTTTTATTAATTTTTATAAAGTTTAAATTTTTTATTTCATCGCAATATTAGGTTTAATCGCGTGCTCTAATATGCTCCAATATGTTCCTACAATGAGTGCTTTCCAATTGCTTAACACATCTTAACACAAACGTACACAGGAATGCAAAGAGTAACATTGTGCATGATTCAATTGGAACAATATATACGCTGTAGTTGAGATCCGATTGGGATAGAGTTAGATTAAATGTAGCTTTTTTTGTCTATATTAAACAAGAAAAAGTAAAAGTGTCGGCCACTCAATATCTTCCATCCTAATTTATAGCCGCCGCAGTTAGTAATATGTAATTGTCACTAGAAAACATAAGCTTACACAGCCCTCGACTAAGTACAGAGGTCCTATTCTTGAAAAGTATCGCATACGAAAAACTAGAGAAATACTATAGTATATGTAACGGATACTGTAGTATTTCCTTAGTTTTTCGTATGCGATACTTTTCAAGAATAGAGGCCCAGATATGTAATGTTGTGTCGACGACAACGGACAATTGGAACACAACTTGTGTCGCCGTCTTGCAATATCCCTCGACACTTTCGTGTATATAATGACACAAGTTGCGTTCCAATTGTTCGTTATCGTTGACACATCTGCACTCAGTCAAGGACTATGTAAGCTTGTGTTTTCTAGTGACAATTACATATTACTAACTGCGGCGGCTATAAATGAAGTTGGAAAACGTTGAGTGACCGGCACTTTTATTTATTTTTTTGTTTAATATAGGCAGAAAAAGCTACATTTAATTTTAAATTAATTTAATTTAATCTACCTTTATTCAAAACGGATCTCAACCGTGCACAACGTACATTCTGTTCCAATTAACTCGTGCACAACTCGTTACACTTTAGCTGCGTTCTATTTAACGCTCACAACGCTCGTAGAATCATTTCATCCTTTATCCGTTTATCAGATGTTGAACAAAGACAAACGATGCTCGCGAGAGTTGCGAGCGTTAAGTGGAATATAGCTTTTGTACATTTCTGTGAACATTTGTGTTAAGTAAGTCCCATTTCATGCAACGAAGCTTTACTGGCGAAGACCCCTCACTCTGTCGATTCGAGCGAAAATAAATAGCAACTTCGCTCATAGTTCAACACTATCGAATATAAGCGAAGGAATGCAGCGAAGCATTCTAACCTACTACCTGCTTTCTTTAACATTATAAAATATTATA
>NW_017305977.1:422135-425417 GCF_001594115.1 Trachymyrmex septentrionalis | reverse complement strand
ATTATTTATATTATTCAAAATAATATAAATATTATGAAAACGAAGATCTTCTAATTCTAATTTCGGGATTAATGCAAAGTAAAAACTGTGCTGTCATTGCAATTTTTGAAGATAGGCGCTATTCTAACATTTTTTTTAGTATAGTACTGTTTTTAATTTTCATATTTTCAATGTAACACAGTAGCTGATGCAGCTGTATGCCGTCTTTTAATCTTTAATTCTATTATAATTGAAGTTGTACGTTTAAATTGCTTTATGTAATTTAGGTATTTGTTATCTCCATATCTCTTAGTCTGTAGTAGTCTTTTTATCACAATGATATGTTTTCACAATTTGATACAAATAAAATGTATTAACTGTCAAACGACCTAATAAAAAATTTTTCATGCTTAAATACTCGTATATGTATGTATATAAATATGTATAAACATATACATAACATGTATATTATCCAATTAAATATGAAATATATTTATAAATGTCCATACATGCTTCTTTTTTTTGAAAAATTACTTTTTAGTGTAACAAAATAAATAATAATAAAAAAACACGAAGAATAATTAAAAGGATAATTTTCGAATTAGAATTTTTGTTTTAGAAAAAATCAAATTTGGATAAATATAATATATGTAAAAAAATACTGATATATAATTACATGTAAAATTATATATAACTATGTAAGAATAATTTGTTTTACATTTCTCTAAACTTGATTTTTTTCTAAACAAACAACGCGAAAATTGTTCCTTTAATTATTTTTGACATTTTGTCATTATTATTTTTCTTGCATTAAATATAATAATTTTATAAAAGAAAGAAGGATGTACGAACATATATGGACATATTTCATATCTAATTATATAATATGTTTATGAGCATTTATTACATATTTATGTGTATTTATACATATTTATATATAGAGTGTCCCAAAATGATCGCCAAATATTTTGTGTACGGATTAAATTGATTCAAAAAAGTCCTGTATCATTTTATTTGCAATTTTCGGAATAGTTAAGATATTAATTACTAAAGATTACAAGATATTAATTACTCAAAATCACCGAATATTTTTAGTACATTTTTTTATGTTATGTCGTTAAAATTAGTTGCCAGTAAGAAAATGCACCGAAAAGTTAATAAAAAATTCTGAAAAAATTCTTAGAGCTCTATGAGAAGAAGATAAACAATTTTTATCTCTTGCTGTTGTTCTGTAAAGTTAATAATACTTGAGTAAAAAATTTTTTTGATAACTAATATTTGGCAATTTTTAGTAACTAATATCTTATTAATTATTACGAAAATTGCAAAATGGTAGAGGAAAATAACAGTAATAGAAAAGTCAATTTATGAATAAAAAATTAGGTCAAAAATGAAAATAGTTTATTAGAGTGTAAAATAGTTTATTAGAGTATCATTCAATTAGTTAAAAAATAATATATAAGAAACGTTTCGACATTTTACTTATTAGACCGCCTTATTCCATTAAAAAAAATAAATAAAGACAATCTTAATATTTAAAATAATAGAGAACTTTTAGACTCAGTTTAGATCGCTCTATCAGTACACGAAATATTTAACTGTCATTCTGGGACATCTTGTATATTCATGCATGAAAACTTTGTTGTTCAAGTTCAAAACTTTCAAAACACTTCTTCAATCGCGGAGCAGTAGTGGGGATAGCTTCGCTGGCGAAGATTTGCCCATGAAAAGATTATGGGGTTTCAGTGAAGAGCGTTTCAACGCTGACTTCGTTTTTGACGGAGTGGGGGTCTTCACTAGCAAAGCTTCGCTGCATGAAATGGTACCTTTAAGCAATTGGAAAGCACCCACACTGTGCCATGAGACCGCGCCATTAAGTGCGCGATGTAAATTAAATCAGTATTTGCTTGTCTTCCTTTCTTCCTGGCCCTGTGGCCGCAGTTTCCACACTTTTTATCAGATGTCGCTGCGATCAACGAATCTCGCTCAATCACATGAAATCTTCTATTGTGATTTTTGTTGTTTTAGTTATTTTTCACTGCTACCGATTCATTGACTCATTCTGAGTAGAGTATTGACATATTCTGAGTAGAGTACCGCGTTCCTAATTGTTGATTTTAAAACGTGGGTAGTAATTCTCTTCGGTAAAAGAAAAAGATGAGTAAACATCATTCACATGAGTTGAGTGAACATCCGGAGGTTCAATGGGCTCTTAATCTGCTCAAACCGGATCCCATGTATGAGCCCAGTGTGTTGTCGAAGTACTCGACGGAAATAATGCTTATGTTAAGCGGTTTCGCGATGCCATCACTCTCAAATGTATACAACAGTAAGCCGTTCTATACCGGTGAGTGTATCTCGATTTCTTCAACGATCAAATGCGAGATTTATTTCTTTATTCTCAGCTTATTACTCTCGTCACGTGATTATATAATGCCGTATTCGATTTCGGACAATTATATGGACAAGTATTGTGTTTTTATTTTACGTATATATTTTCTTTTGGCGTCGCGCACGCGCGTGCATGCACACACATTCGGCAGCAAGAAAATTCGGTAATTATACAGTTTAGCCCCCGCAGCTCAAAAATCTATAAAATTGGGTTTATCAGATGCGTATTTGCATGAAAAGAATCTAGCAAAAAAAAGCATCGCTCTATCCTGTGAACCGAGATATTAATCTTGTTAGAATTATAATAAACACCTTATTTCATCAATTTTTATTAAAAAACAAAAAACAGATTAAATGTGCAGGAGAATACAAAATTATTAGAATCATTACACCATGATCTATTTTTTAAAATTTGACATTTCTATGTTTTATTTCCTTAGGTTATTCTAATTTATATATACATATTTGTATTTATTTACATATTATTTATTCCCCTTATATTATCATTGATAACACAGATCTGCAAGAGTTTGTAGTTGGGCAGCTGAGAGTCATTTCCGCACCAGTTTTTTGCGTAGAATCCGAATCCGAGCTGAGAATTGTCCCATCACGTCAGGGTTTTGAGATATTTGAGGTTATGTAACCGAAAAATGGCTATTTTGGGGATGTTTGAGGTTAGAAAAAGTGTGTAACAAAATTTTTGTAATTTTTTCTACCTATCTAATCTTTTAGTACTAGTTTTCCTCTACAAAAACAGCCCCTGAGCGTTGCCCTACGTTGTTCCTTTCAAAAGTTATGTCTATTTTAAGATCACATATTCGCGGTATTTGACTGGTTGCTTGTTAATGAGGTTATCAAAAATGAACGGATTCACACCAACGTTGGTATTCAGGGGTTTTCGAGGTTGCTGAT
>NW_017305977.1:418266-422108 GCF_001594115.1 Trachymyrmex septentrionalis | reverse complement strand
CTTGATCAGCAACCTCGAAAACCCCTGAATACCAACGTTGGTGTGAATCCGTTCATTTTTGATAACCTCATTAACAAGCAACCAGTCAAATACCGCGAATATGTGATCTTAAAATAGACATAACTTTTGAAAGGAACAACGTAGGGCAACGCTCAGGGGCTGTTTTTGTAGAGGAAAACTAGTACTAAAAGATTAGATAGGTAGAAAAAATTACAAAAATTTTGTTACACACTTTTTCTAACCTCAAACATCCCCAAAATAGCCATTTTTCGGTTACATAACCTCAAATATCTCAAAACCCTGACGTGATGGGACAATTCTCAGCTCAGATTCGGATTCTACGCAAAAAACTGGTTCGGAAACGACTCTCAGCTGCCCAACAACAAACAAAACCCCATTATTTGCAGATCTGTGTAATCGATTTGGATCTCTTGCATATGCTCAGAATATCTTGGTGCTAACACGTTTTATTTAACAGATTATTACATGAATATTATTACATTTAATGTTAATATTATTACAGTTAATATTATTACATGAGTTTTTTTTAACTAATTTGACTTATAATATAATAACTTATTCGAAATCATTATTAAATTACAAATAATTTGAAATATATAATTTGAATATTCTGTTAGATATGACAGACAATATTGAAATCATAGTATGAATGTATGTCAACGATACTCTAATTCTGTTATATTCTACCTCTCAAATTTAATTATACGAATGGATTTTGTCATCAATACACTGAAGGATTTGTCATCAATACACTGAAGGATTTGTCATCAATACACTGAAGGATTTGTCATCAATACACTGAAGGAGATCTAATCAAAAGGGTTTAAAACATTTGAAAATTCTTTTCAAGATTAAATATATGAATTTACACACGTTTAACTTGTGTTAGCTTACATTGGCTGATTTCACATTTATCCTTAGATTTATTCGTTGGAGCCTGTATCGAGATTGAGAATTGTTAATTGTTAAAGTTGACGACACTAAATATTCTGGTTAGGAAGTGTAGTTCTACATAGATTTCAAAGTTTGCATCTACTAGGCAAGTGATTTTGCTTCTACTAGGGAAGCTTTTAGATTGATAAGGAAAAAAAAATTTTTTTTTAACTGGCCTCAGCTTAAAAACCACTTCATGTCAAAAGAACTCTAAATTTTTATCAAAAATAATTGGATTATAAAATGTTTTTAAGGATAGAAACATTTTTTTACACAACAAGTTTTTACATAACAAGTTCTAAAGTATATCGTTTCATGGTTATGTGTTGGAGATTTTGGATGAAGGACGTTTGTATATTGATTACACAAAATGGCTTTATTAAAGTGAATAAAAAAAAGACGTATACGTTATAAACGACAAAGTAAAATCTAAGAAGACAATCCCGCAAGGGTAAAAAAGATTTATCTTAATACAATATGTCGACATCTATCTGAGTCTTGAACGATAAAAGAATAAAACGTATGCTTATGATCGATCGATTTGTTTGTTAATAAATAAACTTATTTCTTACATTTTGACAGCCTCAATTTAAATGCCTCAATTAACATTTAAAAAACTATTAAAAAATTAAAGAAGTACATAATAAAAAAATATGATTTAATTAATTGAAATAAACTATATATATCAAATAAAGACAAAAATAGGAATGAAATCTCAATGGAATCATAATTGGTGATCCAAATAATTCATACGAGAACAAGTCAATAAGTTCTTAGAAAATCTGTCAGAAGGCACTCGCAGTGTCATGTCACATTACTTTTTGACAAGTAGCATCTTTCAGCTGATTACTATCAAATTTTGAGCGGAATTCATCGCGTGGTTTCATTTCTGTAGACAATTAAAGCGAACAACCTCTGTATTTTTTGCAAAATGGAAAAAAACGAGTTTCGTGCAGTGATCAAATATCTACCATATGGTACATATGAAAGGTTTAACGCCGAAAGAAATTAAAGCCGAGTTGGATAATGTTCATAGCATATCTGCACCAGCGTTTGCGACTGTATACAATTGGGTAAATGAATTTAAACGTGGTCATACATCCACATGTGATGCACCTCGTTCGGGACGTCCAATTGAGGCTGCTACGCCAGAAATCACCGATAAAGTTCATATTGTTTTGACTGATCGACAAGTGAAAGTGCGCGAACTTGTTGAGACCACAGGCATATCACATGGCACAGTGATTTCAATTTTGTACGAATAATTGGGTATGAAAAAGCTATCGGCAAGATGGATGCCATGTTCGCTCACTGTAGATCATAAGCGCGACCGTGTGACGATTTCAAAACAATGTTTAGAGATGTTTCAACGTAATCCAGATGAATTTTTGCGTCGATTCATTACTGTGGACGAAACATGGATCCATTACTTCACATCCGAGACGAAGGAACAGTAAAAACAATGGACTTCACCGGGTTCTGAAGAAGACTAAGATCGTGAAGTCGGCCGGAAAGGTGATGGTCACAGTTTTTTGGGATGCACGCGGTATAATTCATATCGATTACCTTCCGTCGAAGCAAATGATCAATGGCGATTACTACGTAGCCTCATTGGATCGTTTCTACAACATTTTAAAGAAAAAACGTCTCCATTTGGCGAAGAAGAAAGTGCTCTTCCATTAAGACAATGCACAGGTTTACACGTGCCCAGCACCGATGGTCAAATTCAACGAATTTCGCTACGAATTGCTTCCCCATCCAGCATATTCACCAGATCCAGCAGATTTAGCGACTATTTCCTATTTCCAAACCTGAAGAAATGGTTCGGAGGAAAGAAATTTACCACCAAAGAGCAGCTCATCGCCGAAACAGAGGCTTATTTTGAAGGGTTGGACAAATCATATATTATTCGGACGGCTTGAAAAAGTTGGAAAATCATTTGATCAAGTGTATCGAGCTGAAAGGAGACTATGTTGAGAAATAAAAATGAATCGATCAAAAAAAATGTTTTATTATGTTTTTCTAAAAACTTATTGACTTGCCCTCGTAATATATTATCAAAAATTTTGATAATAATACAAATAAAGGAGGAAATTAAAAAAAAATTGACTCTGAATAACATCTTTAAAACCTGTGCAGTTATTATTTTGAAAGTCCGTACATTCAAAAAAAGTACACGAAAAAGTGCTTATTTATTCACGAAAGCTTGGGAAACCTTTGAAAAATAATAAAATAGGTCGTTCAAACGCTCTGTAAAAAAACTCATTTTGTTTCTAAACGATAGATTTCAAAATTAATGGTGTGTTCAGATTTAATATAAGTTTATGAAATACTATAAGAATATACTGCCAGAAAGATCTATAAACACACACACACACACACACACACACACACACACACACACACACACACACACATATATTGAACACACACACATATATATATATATTGGATCAGTGCAAAAAAAGTTCATACCCGAAATATTATTTTATTTTTATTAACTATTATTTTATTATTCAAACTTCAAGCAGCTGCTATTTTTGTTAAAAATAAAATAAAATCTACTTCTTACTCTATTTTATGAAACAATTTAAGAATCTATTTTTTTAAATTGTGACGGTTTTGATAGAGTTATGAGCAATCAAAGTCAAAATATTCGTTTTATTTAATTTGTAACAACTCTGTAACAAAAAATCGTAGGAACATTTTTAAAAAACAATTTTGTAGGAAAAGCTTCAAGCTTTTATGGTTGAGAGTCAAAAATTTTCTCAAATTTTTTTTGGGCACGCTACAGATCTACAAAGTGAAAAGAAATTTTTCATTTTTTTTAGCTCGTAGTTTTCTATATGTAAAAATTACAAAACTCACATATACTCAAAAAATATAGT
>NW_017305977.1:410165-418151 GCF_001594115.1 Trachymyrmex septentrionalis | reverse complement strand
CACCTTTTGCATGTTGCATGACTTACAGCGTTCTCTCCATATGCAGCACAAATCATTTCAGTGGCTTCAGCAGCATTTTTCTTCAGATGAAACGCGAAGTGGATGGAAAATCGAATATGCTCTTTTGTAATTGCCATCGTGAACACTACTGATTTTTGAGGTTATGTGCATCAAACGCCAAACCGTATCGCATTTCAGGAGGTTAAATGTTACTGTTTTAAAACCCCAAAAGGGCGGGAAGATATATAAAATTTAAATTGTTATTTCGGTTGTATCAAATCTAAAGCTCAGAACTTTTTTGTACACCTAATATATATATATATATATATACATACATTCCGTATACACACCCAGATAACAAAACGTTCCTTACATAAGAAAAGAAATAGGAGCTTAGCACAAGTTTCTCTTCAGTTGCCATCATGTTATTGTCACCAGGGCAATAATAATTTCGTTTAGGTCAACCTAGAGACATTATGCACACAACGGTTGTTTGCGCAAATAAGCGGAAATGCTGTAACAAACTTATTCCCATAAATGTTACTACAATCGATTGGAACTCGTTTTTGTAAAATATTTGGTCTACATTTTTGTCAATCGAATGGAAATGGAGCAGTATGTCATCGAGCAGTATGCGGTACTACCGCCAGAGGGATGCATCGAGTTAAATTTTTCGATTTTAAAAAACAACATACAATAAAAGACGCAGCTTAGAAGATTTTTTAGCTGTGTTTTAATAAAATAATTTTTTGAAGTGAGCCTCTGAAGATGAAAGGTAAAGCTTCGGCACTCCCATGGGCTTTCCTTTATCACCGGTAAGCGGATTTGGTAATGAGGAGATTGGAGACGGTATCCCTGATGTTTTTGAATGTGGACATTCTATTTTGCTATAGATATGTAGATGACATACATTTGTACTGCGATTTCTTGCTCAAAAATTGATACTCTTCTACAAACGTTTTAATTCATTTCATTCACGTCTTCAATTTACTCTAGAAATAGGGAGAGAAAAATTACATTTTTTGGATGCTACAATATTTATTAGTAATAATCGATTTGTTTTTGACTGGTATCATAAACTTATCTTTTCAAGGAGATTTTTAAATTTCCACTCAAATCATCCAATTGCACAAAAGAAAGGTACAATTTTTTCTATAATTGACAGAGCTTTTTTACTTCCTGACTTTATGTTTTACACAAAAAATTTGACACTTATTATTAACATTTTATTAGATAATGATTACCCATTAACTTTTATTTTTGACACAGTTAATCAACGTATAAAAAATTTAAAACCAACTTAAAAACAAATACGTAGTACATAAAGATCTGATTGACAATGTTTGTGCGAATGCATCTTGGCTTACGGTACCATTTATTCCTTTTCACACAGAGACATTTAAACGATTTAACAAAAACGACATTAGGGTATCTTTTCATAGTCCTAATAAAATGGATAAATATATAAAAGTACAAAAGGATATTTATTCCTATATATCTAAGAGCAATGTAGTTTATAAGATTTCGTGTAATAATAATTTCGTGATGTATCGTACGTTGGACAGATAATTGAAAAACCAGAATTACAGAACATCATAATCATATTAGATATAACACTTCTGTCCGTTCTGTCGTAACGAAGCATAGGCTGCAGTATGATCATGGGACAACGTTAAAATCTTGGAAGAGTTTTGCTATAGGAAACGCTAATTTCTGAGATGCTCAACATTAAAAAACAGAAAAATAGTCTTAATTTACAAATTGACATTGAAGGTCTATATAAGGCATATATATACCTATTGTAAATAAAGTTTGATTCTTCGATACTGATAGTGTGTCTCCTCTCTCAGTCCGTGTTGATCCGTATCAGCGAGTGTATATTACAATCGACACACAATGTCCGTCTTGCATATCTGCGTTCCATTAAACTGTATACATTTTAATTGGTTTTTATACTTATACGAACATACTTATTTGAATAATTTACATTAATTTTATGGTTTCTGGTGAGTTTTTATTTGTTAGAATTCCGGTATGTTACTTTCATCTGGTTTAGTATTTCGTAAAAAGACTTTTTTATCTTTTTTACCGACTAGATCTTTTTCCAAGAAATATGAAACACGTTTGACCGTCCAATCATAAATGATGTCGAGTTCTACATCAAGACTCACTCAAGCTGTTATTATAAGGAATATACGAGCATTTTCGATAAATAATTTTGTACAGCGATCTTTGCGATAAGTAAATGTCTGAAGAGGGCTCATCCAGTAGTCGAAACTTGTAGTGTTTTATATTTGAATTTAAACTGTTTTCTTTATTCTTATTTTTCTTTATTTATAATTTATTCTTTTTAATTGTGTTACAATTTAAAATGTGCTTGACTCTTACTTCGCCCTTTATTTATTGTTATTTATTTTGTATATGAAGAGTTCTTCTATCTGTTAAATGTTAAAGATGTTTCTTAAAGAACTCTTAAAGATATTTTAAAGTTCTCTTTTGAGTCAATTTTAAACAGGAAAGCATTGTTAAGGTTAACTCATTTTACTATAACAGTTTCTTTTATATTACTGTCAAATTGCTAGCAAATTTATTTTATGTAGAATTAGTTACCATCATGTTGTCATGCGATTGTCCTAACCTATAAAACTTACAAAAAAGAAAAGGGAAATTGTTTCTCTTTGATTATGCATAACCGTTTATGGTATATATTACCGCTAATATTATAAGTAAAATTGGCTCCTTTCCTCAAAAAAGATGACAATTCAAGCGACGCAATTTGTATCAAATTTATAGCAATATTCGGGGAACTTACTATTTGAGCATACATAAGGGCATATCAAAAGTATACCTGGAAGTATATCTGGAAACGGTCGAAATCTCGAAAGGATTTTTGAGAAAAATGTTTCAGACAAAAGTTGTAGGGTTTAAAAAGATCTATTCACTGATCATATTCGCTTGACCTTGCGTAGCGTCACCAAGGTCAGGTAAAGGTCAAATTGATTTTTAAAAATGGAATACCCTATTTTTGATGGCCAGAATTAGAGATCCTATAATCAGAGTTTGGCAAAAGCGGGTACAACTTCTGATTGGTTTTCCACCTTGGTCCAGTCGGTATTCTTCGAGATTGTATCTCTTATTTTCATTTTTACGTAAAAATGAATTCTTAATGCAAAAATAAAAATAACAGGTATCACCTCCAATGATTTTAAGCTTAACAAATGTTTTCCAGAACATGATCCTGAATAATATTCAAGAAGTTTTAGATGTCGATCGGACAGCTTGCTTAATGCTAATGCCGACGGTATTGTAACTTTCAAGTCTTATAACTCGAAAAATATTTAATGAAAAATGACTTTATTATAGTGTTTTGGAAAGCTCTTGATACTAGATATTAGATTCTGGCATCAAAAATAAGGTGTCTCATTGAAAAAAATCAATTTGACCTTGACTAGACCTTGACGATGTCACCTAAGGTCGTCACAAGCAAATGTAATTAGTAAATAGATCTTTTTAAACCCTACAATTTTTGTCTGAAACATTTTTCTAAAAAAATGCTTTGTTTCAAGATATTCGACCGTTTCTAGACTTGATACATTCTTATATACATATATATGTATATATATATATATATATAAGTAATTTATATGTATATATAACATACAACGTATATGCACATGTAACAATATAAAAAGATGACCGCAGTGCTGTCACCGCAGTATTTCGCAGCTGTGACAGATTTTCTAATCTCAACCGTCAACTTTAACGCCTAATAGCTTGCTTCGCAGGGCAATACCGTACTTTTTTCTGCCAGATTCTTTCATTTTGTCCAAAAATGCGTCGAATGAGCCTAATTTCATCGAAATTAGAGGTAAGACAGTTTTTCTGGATAATTACCGAAATTATTTATTTAGAACAATGATAATAACAAAATATGAACATATTTTGCATTTTCTATTTGAGGAATGTGATTGATCGTATAACGACTTTCGTTGTTTCTGCTTAAAAGATACAATATAATTCCGGATGCTGAAAAAGAAATACATAAAGATTCATATTTTATTGAAATTTTAGTGGTATTTACAAAAGCTTTTTTTTATTTATTGTACGCAAATTCATTAAATTATTAAAATCAAGATTTTTCAGCAGTTCGCTCTATATTGCTAATAATGCTAATGACTGATATGCCAATGATAGTCTAATATCAGTTGTGGATCGTGTATGAATATTGTGTGTTTTATTGTACGAGGAATGCGATATTAAAATTTTTAATTATTTGCATTTGATTATTTACTTTTATCAATGAAATACCATTTTAAGTTGAGACTAAAAGGGCCCCCCTAAAAAGATGAAGCTTGGGGCTGTAGTCCCTTTAGCCCTTCTATCCGCTTAATTCTGTTCCTTAAGGCCTGAGAAGAATAATCAACTATAATTGGCCAATTTCTTATGATTTAAAATTTAAAGATCAGATAATGACTTAAAATTTAAAAATTAGGTAATGACTTATTGTAGAAAGTCCATTCCGGAATTTCGTCTGCGGTAGCTCGGATCTATAATAAGACTTTTAAACCATAAGAAATGAACGAATCATAATGAATTATTCTCCTGGCATTCGACTGTAATTGATCGATTTTAAAGCTAAAATACTTATTATAGAGCCAGACTTAGCAGAAAGGCTGATAATAAGACAGTGTTTCATGATTTAAATCTTATAGTATATTTATATCTTTAGTAACGCACAAAAACTGTTTTATGACTTAGAGTCTGAATACAAGGATTGCCGTAACACTTACGACAGAAAGTTATAGACGTAAGCAACGCACAAGCTTTGGCGCATGACGTGGTAGCACGCTATCAAGAGATACAGCAATATACATACATAAATTCTGCGTTATACGCCAAAGCTTATGCGTTGCTTACGTCTACAAGTCTGTCGTTACGGCAATCCTTGTGTTCAGACCCTTAGTTTCGATCCCCAACCTTGTTTTGAGAGGCCTTAAACCTATTCTATAATTGTGTAAGCGTAGTTGTAAGTGATTGTAGTATAAGAATTAACCAATCATAGTGAAATATGAGGAAAGTATTCGAGGAAAATATTGATTAGTTAATTTTACACAACTACAACCACTTACAATTATGTTTACGCAATTGTAGAATGGGCTTTAAGTCATAAGTCAAAAGAGATGTGACAATAATTTGTTTTTAAACTATTTTTGCGCAGTCTGTAGGCTTTAATCGTTAGACTTAAGCGAATTGAGCAAAACTCAATTCTTATGGCCTATAAGTATAAGTTCTGTGTTCGTCACTTACAACTTATAGCTTACGGCTTACGGTCTCTTAAAGCAAGGTTGTGGATTTAGTCTTATATCTTAAGCTTATTCTACAATAGTCGTAATCGTAGTTGTAAGTGGTTGTAGTTGTAGGAATTGACCAATCAAGTTAAATGTGAAGAGGATATTTGATTGTGATTGGTCAATTCTTGTTTAATAATTACAATCACTTACAGCTGTGCTTACGACTATTGTAGAACAGGCATTATAAAGTTGTACAAATACAAATTATACACATTTAAAAGCGTAAGACCATAACGTAACAGTAGCTAATCCAATATATTGATTTTTTTACTGCTTACGTCTTATTGCTTTAAGTTTTTTGTGTGCCATGGCCTTTATTGTTTTATGCTTTTGTATAATATATGTACTTTTGTATGTGAACTTAAACTATTACCTAAACTTCAAGTCTGAAATCGTAAGAAATTAACTAATCACAGTTGAAAGTGAGAAAAATAATTGACTATAACAAGAAAATAAAAAAAGCAGAAATCAAGATTAAATGTAGAATTGCGAATTTCGGAATAACACAAATCTCACAAATATTGGTGCAATCTCAAAGATATTTTTGTTTAGGAATACAGAGGCATATTATGTTCGTAGCAGGAGGATACGTTTTGGCACAATTTGTAAAGAAGCTTGTTGACAATTTTCAAGCGGAACGTGATACTAAACTGAGAGATTATATTATACGACATCCAGAACTTTTCCCCGAGCCAGGTAACGCGCTTTTCTCCATTCTTAGATAATTAAAGTATTAAATAAAATAATCTTTCTGCTTATACTGTTAAATGCGTATGTATTTTGCAAGATTGAAAGTAACGACTTATTTATGACATCTTTATCATATACCGTTACTTTGTTAAGTGTTAATCATTTTTTTATGTCCATAACGATAATGGAAATGTTACATTTTTACAATAATAAAATAATAACGAATTTAGCTATTACTTTTCATTCATCATTATTTTTTGTTCTTTATTTATACTTATATATCCAGTTTATAAATTGTATTTTTTATTGTATAAATAATACATTTTATGGAATAGAAAAAGGAGGATATAATTTTTATTTTTTTATTGATCGTTTTATTTATATATTTTCTTATATATTTTTCTTTAGAAATTGAAAATTATTACGATTATGACGTTATACGCAAGGAAAAATTGATATATTGAAATAAAGAACAAAATCTTTATTTATATTAAACTACTCTGAATTAATTTTTAAATGATTAAAATATATCTGATGACAGTGATTTTATAAGGATATGAATAAGGATTTTATTCTTTATTTTAATGTATCAATTTTTCTTTAAGTATTGAAATAAATAAACAAATTCAAAGGACTCTTTCAAAACATAATAACAAAACTCAATCAACGGGCGAAGTAAGAGTCAATCACCTTTTTTTAATTTTTACATAAAATTATATATTATATTAAACGCGATGAAACATCACGCCAAAAAATAAGACTATAAACTAATACATTACAAGTTACAAGTTTCGGCTACCGGTTTGAGCCCTCTTCAGACATTAGTACAATGAAAAGTAACAGAACAAATTCAATTGTCGCAAGTATTCATATATTCCGAATAATCACAGTTCGGGTGAGTCTTGAATATATGAATACTTGCGACAATTGAATTTGTTCTGTTACTTTTCATTGTACTAATGTCTGAAGAGGGCTCAAACCGGTAGCCGAAACTTGTAACTTGTAATGTATTAGTTTATAGTCTTATTTTTTGGCGTGATGTTTCATCGCGTTTAATATAATATATAATTTTATGTAAAAATTAAAAAAAGGTGATTGACTCTTACTTTGCCCGTTGATTGAGTTTTGTTATTTAAGTATTGAGTTATTATTGTTGATAATTTTCAGTTTTAATGAAGAAAAAAAATACATAAGATACTAAAAAATAAAACGAACAATTGCGAAAAAAGTTCTACCGTCCTTTAAATATTGAACAATATTCTGTGTCTTTATATCTGCATTATAAGCTGCATTTTAGTAGTTATTGCTAATACTGAAAGTAGTATACATATGTATATGTATATAAATTATAGATTTTTAATATTAACAATGAATAATAGCTATTGAAATACAGGGTGAGTCATTAGAATCCGAGCAAAATTAAATTTGAAATTTCCGTCATATTATAATTCACCTGTAACTGCTACTTTGCATTGAAGTCAGATGCATAAATGAAACATTTCTAACTTCAAAGTCAATTATGAATATAGAGTATAAGCGAAGGGCAGCAATTACTGAAAGTTTGCGCGCTAGAAGGATGTCAAGATAAATTATAACGTCTTTCGGATCTAAAATCAACGGTCTATGATGTTGCCAAGAGATATGTGGCTTCAGAGGAATCCGACAAAGGTTCCCCGGCGAGGAAAAAAACAAGGACACCGGAACTCATTCAAAAAGCCCAAGAGCTCATTTTGGAAGACCCAAGGATTTCGATTAGGAAATTGATCGTTTTGAAAGAGAGCTAACGTCCATCGGATTGTTGAAGATTTGGTATACGTCGTACGTCCTTAAGATATTTCTTCGAAGAATTGAGTTTTTACAGATTTTTTTTTAAATTTTTATATTATGTTTAAAATAATTTAATCTATATATAATTAAAATTTTAAACACCTTAACCGAAATGGAA
>NW_017305977.1:405196-410065 GCF_001594115.1 Trachymyrmex septentrionalis | reverse complement strand
TAAATATATTATATAATATAGAAATATTATAGGACTCTTACAAAAAAAAAATGGAGAAGTCTAGTGATGCCGTTTCTGAATTAGAGTAGTTTAATAATTTGATAGACTTCTCGCACGTCGAGCGGTGAGACATGCTATTATCATATTTCAACTGTCTTCAGTGCGGATTTAGTGTTCGTATACACAGATACGACGCGTGCGTGCGTGCGTGCGTGCGTGCGTCCGTTTGCCTCAAAAGTTTCTCTCTTCAGAGAGCATGCGCGCAGAGACACATTCGTAGATTGTACGCGATTAATTTTTTAGCGTGATTGTAATATCTTGAATATACTCAAATCTTCTTTAACAAACCGATAGATGTTCGAATAACTCTGTCAAAACAACCGCCAATTTCCTAATCGAAGTCCCTAGGTTTTCCAAAATAAGCTCTTGGGCTTTTTGGATGAGTTCCGGAGTTCTTGTTATTTTTACTTTTCGCATGTTTCTCCTTTGCCGGGGAACCTTCCTCGGATCCCTCTAAAGCCACATATCTCTTGGCAATATCATAGACCGTTGAGTTCGGATATTCGAAAAATGTTATTATTTCTCTTGGCGTCCTTTCAGCGCGCAAACTTTCAGTGATCGCTACCCTTTTATCTTACGATTTTTTTAAATATATTAAAATTAATCTTTAAAATGCCACTGCATTTCCATGTTTCATTTAAAGTATGTTTAATAATTTTTGTGATTTTAAAGAACAAAAAAGCTATAAATGTGGTAATCAATTAAACTTGGAGTCATTTTGCCCCCTGTGATCAACATAAAGTTCTCAAGAGGTATGACTATGAAGGATTAATTTAAGGAAAAACTTGTCATATAGAGATGTAATTTAGTAATGGTTATTAAACAATTATGTAATTAATGTAATATTTCTATAGTATTATAAAAATATAACAAAAAGAGTATAAATCGTTATTAGAATATCATCTCTTATACCGAATCATCATAAAGGCTTCGTAGTCACTCAATGTAACTCAATTCAATTTTATCTATTATATTGACTCTTTATTATAAAAAACATTTTATGTTATACAATATTTTACTTTATTATAAGAACATATTATGTTATATTATTTAACTGTTTGCGTTTGGCTGAGGAGGATTAAGTAAGTCGAAACATTCCTTACAAGGTATTTCATATTCGTGAAAACTAGTATACTTTTTAAGATTATAATAAACTAGTTTTGTATTTATCTGAATTTGGCGCTAATATTGACCTGTCTTTATTGTTTTTATTGCTTTGCAAAATAGAACTTGACATTTTTGATTACTTTTTAAGTAATAATATATGTAACGAAAAGAAACGTTACTTTTTAAATAACAATAATGCATTAACCAATAGAAAATAAAGGCTCATAACGATCAAAGTTGGATCTTTATTACTTTAAATAATTCTATGTGAATTTGTATATACTATATGTACATATTGTACATACATATTCGTAATTATTTAAATTATACGCCGAAATTTTTTCTTTTAAAACATAGCAGAACTACTAGTATAGTACTACTATTATAGTAATACAACAATTAAATTTGATGCTCATGGACCTCTA
The DNA here is from genome assembly GCF_001594115.1 of Trachymyrmex septentrionalis. Taxonomy (NCBI): domain Eukaryota; kingdom Metazoa; phylum Arthropoda; class Insecta; order Hymenoptera; family Formicidae; genus Trachymyrmex; species Trachymyrmex septentrionalis. Next base: position 408,473 of record NW_017305977.1, on the reverse strand, counting down.
TCAAAGAGATCTTAATATGCTGGAAATCTGTAAATAAATTTATTACGAAAAATATCTCGACCGAAAGTCGAACCTGAATCTCTATCAGCTCTGCCAACGAAAAACGTTATTAGTAATAATAATATTCTTCGTATTAATCAGTATATGTGTGGAAATAAACGTCTCTTTCAGGCGACAGAATCGTATATGTGAAAACAAATAATAGAAAATAAAAGCCCATACGGTCTAAACTGGATCTTTATCATTATGGACTTTTATTCTCTATTGGTTGCTTTCACATGTACAGTCCAATAATATTGTTGTTAATAATTACTTTTCTTTAAATTAGTAACAGTAACGAATTACTTTTTTTCAAAAAATATTAATGGTAATATGTTATTTTTAAAAGTAGCGTTTCTAAAGCCCACTCTACAAAAGCGTAAGCATATTTGTAAGTAGTAGTTGTAAGTTATAGTTGTAAGGATTGATCAATCATCCATACTTGAATTTGAGAATATTCGACTGTGATTGTCAATTTTTATGACTACAACTTATACCTTACGCAATTGTAGAATAAACATAACCCTGGTATTTTATAATTAATATGTTCATCGTCATGGCCGCCAGCAATCGGCACTGAATTTTTTGTTTATGCTTTGTTAACTGCTATTAGTAATTGTTATGGGGCGACAGTCATATCAATACACTACACGCTTAAAAGTTTGGAATATCTGATAAATATGCCGAATAGAGGAGAACTCCAATGACCTTGACATATGTGGTTATGACTCTGAATGACTAGATTTTAGTCGTCATTCATTAAAAAATTATTAACAAAAAAGTTTGAAAAATGACACCTTTTTTCTACTATATAAAACAGAAATTTTCTGCTTTAAAATATATTTTACAACTTTTCACGCGAAGCGACTCTCCCTCTGCCAAGGGGCACACGACTTTCCATGCGAAGCAAGTTTCATCCCATCTTATCAAGTTGCTTCGCGTGGGAAGTCGCGCGCCTCTCAGTAGGGATGAGAGTCGATTCGCATGGAAAGTCGCGCTCCTCAGCAAGGGGGAGGTGGGGCCCAGAATCGCTACGCGTGGAAGGCCTTGCGCCTCTAAACAAGAGAGAGATGGGATGAGAGTCGCTTCACATAGAAAGTTGTAAAATATACTTTAAGGTAGAAAATTTCTGTTTTATATAGTAGAAAAGAGAGACATCATTTTTCAAACTTTTTTTGTTAATAGCTTTTTAATGAATGACGAGCGAAACCTGATGGAGGTCACTCAGAATCATGACTGACAACTATGTCAAGGTCAAGGTCATCAGAGCTGCCTCCCCTATTTGGCATATTAGCCGAATACCTTTATTTACTAACTTTGTAAATGTATAAAATTTCATATTGTTTTAATCATGTTTTATTCCAATAACGTAGGTTTAAAAATAAAAATTGACAATGGTAAAAGCTACATAAGCCATAGAATAGCTACAAGCCAATTTTGTTAAAACGTTTAATATTTAAAATGTGAAAATAATCATTATAAAAACATAAAATTATAAACAAAACGTTTTGACACCGATCGGGCCATTATCAATGTTCGCGAATATAGATATTATATAAATCAATAATCCGGTAAAACACAATAAAATATAAAATCATAAAATTATATAATTCGGTAAATTCTAAAATTAACAGTGTAGAGATTATTTACTGTCTTATATCCATGAGTTTGGTTGTTCCGTACAGTCAATATGGTACATCCATGATTTATAGTAGTATTAGTATTAATTACTGAGTAAAAATGTTTTCAGTCTTGGCAGTTGTTATTGTGAAATGATATTTGTCATAAATCATCGTGTTATCGATATTCTAGACTGATGTGTGAATTGACAATCAAGATTAAAAATTGATTAAATGTGAATCAAATGATTAAACGCAGTAAAATTCACGATGGATAAAAAGTAAGCAGTATTGTGAGAGTGGATCTTTCCTAATCTGTGTCCAGAGTTATATAATAATAATTGTATATGATAATAAAATATGATATAAAAAATAAAAATTGATATTTTCAACATTATATTATATTTATAAAAATTAATGCAGAGAGTTTTATCTAAGAAATTAAGAATGCCAATCTTTTGAGTATAGTGTATATCATATTTTTATGTAAAATTCAAACATTTGTTATTAATTTAATACTATAAATTAAGCCAAAAATTAATCAGTTTTCATTGTTCTTCTTAATACAAAAATTACTTAACTCGGCTTTAACAAAAAGTCAGCTAAAATATGGTGAATGTATTCAAAGGAAAAACTGTAGAGTTCATCAAATATCTGCTTATCATAATCTGACTTAAAATATTATATGGTTGTTCTTGTTTCTTTTTCCAGAACGTATAAAGTATAGCCAAGTGTTGGAGGACTGGATCCCAATACGTTAATTAATGTGAAAACTGTTAGAGATGATTGTACCATCTTGCGTATCTCTTACAATGCAGACAGACAATGCAATGAATGTAGACATATTGTATATATATTTTAAAATATATATCTATATATATATATAATACATAGTGTTTCGACTAACGAAAACGACACTGTTTTATGTATAATAAATAAGGAACGTTGTATATAAGAAAATAAAGGAAATAGAAGGGTTTGAAAGAATAGGCGCTGGTACAAGTGCGCTAATTATTCAAAAACATCTCTCAATATTTACAAGTTAATAGAAAATTTATTAAGAGACGGAAGAACAACGATTATATAATTCGTATTTTGGTCTTCCAACCTTCTTCAGCGGTCATAATATAGACGTAACTTATTTTTTCGACAATGGCTGAAAGAAAAATTTTGGCTAATAAAAAAAATATCCTTATATGAAGACAATAATTATAACATGATGACAACAATAATAATAATAATAATGATGATCAATTAAACACATGATTTACAATTCCTTATGTAGGTTCATTTTTTGAAAAATTTAGAAACGTCATCAGAACAAGACATGATTTCTATCGTACGCTTTTACAGCATGAATAAATTGGGTAATATTAGAACACAAAAAGATGCTACTACCTGCGACACCGACGAGATATTATTAAAGTCAATCCTGGGCAAATTTCCGGCGGTATAAAAAGGGCCTGGAGATAATTGAAGAACGCTGACATTATCGACAATTGATATAAATTTACTACTAATATAAATATTTGGCTAATACATTATTAAATTAATAATTTTTTATTACGTAAATACTCCTTAAATAAATATGCAAACTTGTAAAACTATAATATCCTATA
>NW_017305977.1:396403-405096 GCF_001594115.1 Trachymyrmex septentrionalis | reverse complement strand
ATTTTTTATTACGTAAATACTCCTTAAATAAATATGCAAACTTGTAAAGCTATAATATCCTATTGCCGAAAAATTACAATTTTTTCTCTGCAAATCGTCATTCGATTATTATCTCTGTTGATAATCAAACGATGATTCGACGATAATACCAAAATCACAATTTTAAAGAAAAATCGAGTATTATTGCAAGTTTTAAATGCATGTACATCGATAAACACGTTTCCAGAACTAATAAATCATAAAATTAGTACAATATTAACAGTTTTTTACTCTTATGCCTAGTGCAGATTGAACGCAGCAAGCGTCAAAGCGGAGCAGCAATCAGTGAGGCGATATTTTTTATGTCACTGTAAATATCGCCTCACTGATTGGTTGCTGCTCCGCTTGCTGCGTCCAATTTGAATTAGGCATTAATCACTTTAATAAGGACGCGAATTTCCGTAAGAATATTGATCTTTAACAGTATCTCGTCGGTGCTTGCGATTTGTAAAAAGAAACGTTGTCTATAAAATCTCTTGTAAGGACTGTGATGCGACCTATGTTGAACAAACGGGGAGACAATTAAAAACGGGAATCTCAGAACAAGGGGAGTCTCATGTTAATAGAAATATAACAATACATTCTGTAATTACAGATCATAGATTAGCATCATAGTCATGATTTCAGTTGAGAAGACGTCAAGATATTAGAGTGAAATTATAATAAGAGACTGATATCAGAGATGATCGATATAAAACAACAGAATAATACCTAGCATTAATTTGAAAATAGACACAGAACTGCTAAATCAAGTATGTTATAGTTATTTTAACTACTCTCAGTTTGTTCTTATTATTGACAAACTTGACTTTTTTAAATGATGAATGATAATTTGCAAGGCTCGGTCTTATTTCAAATAAATTTATTTAAAATATACTTTTTTAAATAAAAAAAAATTAAACAGTTACTTAGTATTTATTATTTAAAATAATTTTTTTTTGACCTATTTCTTATTTAATATTTTAAATAAGTTTTTGGAACTTATTTTATATTTTTTATTTTTAATAAGTTGTATCAGTTTTTTTTCGATTATGAATTTTAAATAATTTTCTGAAGCCTATTTTATATTTTTTATTTTAAATAAATTGTATCAGTTATGTTACCAATCTATTGATAAACGTGACAGTGAGTAATTAAATTATAGTATATTTATGATGAAGTATTGCACGTGTGGAGTATGAGATATACTCACATATCATCCATGTTGATTTTCCTGATTCGCGAAGGGTTAATATTAAGTATCAATTATAGGCTGTAGCTATAAAAAAACTGAAACATTATTATTTAAAAATGTATTTATATATTTAAATAAACAAAATCATTAAAATATTTTTTATTTAAATATTATTTAAACGTTTATTTAAAATACATATTTGTTATTTTATATAATATTTTAAGTAAGTTTCCGAAATCTATTTTTTATTTAAAATAAGAAATAGCCTTCGAAAACTTATTTAAAATAAAAGACATGTTATTTTTATATTTTAAATATAAAAGTTATTCTATATTTCAAATAATTTCTTCCTATTCCTTATTTAATATTTTACATAAGTTTTTGGAACCTATTTTACATTTTTTATTTCAAATAAGTCATATCAGTGATTTTACTACGATTCCTCCTACGATTTTATATTTTAAATAAGTTTCTGAAATTTATTTTATATTTTTATTTTAAATAAGTAAATTTAAATAAGTTCACACTATGTGTTTGGAGTTTCCGTTATGGATGAATTCTTTGTACATCCATTTTCCCGTATAAAAATATTTATATTCAATTTCGTAATTAACCATTATTTAACGATTATCATTGTTCTTCCGTCTTTTAATAAATTTTCTATTAACGTGTAAATATTGAGAGATGTTTTTGTACAATTAGCGCACTTGTACCAGCGCCTATTCTCTCGAGCCCTTCTATTTCCTTTATTGTACTTTTAAGTTAGGGAATCGTGATATTTAAATTTTTGTATATAAGAAAAATTATTATAAAATTGTTGCTATCCTCTATAAATAAAAGGCAGATTTTTTTTTAGATTTTATGTAGCATCGCGAAACATTTTATTTTCTCTTTCAGATTGAGCAGTACACTTAACATCAATAGATGCGAATTTTGTTGAGTAAGTACACTGAAACCTCATAATAGCGTGCATTTCAGAGATCTTATAACGAGGTTATCCCTACTTCACTCCTATAAAATTTAAAATTTTAGTGGTTATTGTTATTCCCCATTCGTATTACTCATAGCGCGGAAGGAATTTTTCACACTATTTCGAGGTTCGTTATTACGAGGTTCCAGTGTATATGTTGTGTACGAAGATAAAAGTATAAGTTTACGTGTACTGATTCGTATGTATATTTGAAATACAAATTAAAATTTTATGAGGTTTCCGATATTAAACAGTAAGATGCTTAACATGTGTGTAATCGATAATAAATCTATATCGCACACACACATATAAAACATTTACTTTGATAACAACGAAACGCGAATCGTTTGCACTAAATTAAATCTAACTCAAGTGACATTCCTATTTCTTTTCAGGATTGTAATTATCACTGTATAGCCCTGTACCCTTTGAGTCTCCCAACCAGGGATACTTGTATGGACACTCTCTACATGTTTCCATATACCTGTTACAAATAAAATATAGTTACGATTATTAAAATATTTAATTACTATTTCGTAATTTTATGTGTTATTGACAGTTGAATAAATTTCTACCTAGTCGTTGTGAAATTTGATTCGGGAGGCTTGAAGTCTAAAGCACACTTGTGTGGATTGTTGCACGGTGGTCCGGGCAAATTCTCTTTTTTCTTACATGACCATCCTTCGAAGTTATGCAGAGCTTTAATCGGTTTCGGATCGGTCATCCATGTTAACGCCTGCGTGGCGGTTACAAAATAAACGTCAGGTCTGTAAAAATGCAATGTTTATTTTGAAATATCGAGATTTTTTTATAAATATGTACATGTATTTTGACTCACAGCGTTACCACCCAATCGAGAAATTTCGATAGACCGCGTTCCAATTCCTTGATTTGGAACCAATTAGTATGAAAAGGCATCATGTATGGTGCTCTGTTTTGTTCGTAATATCTGTTAAAATCCTCTTGTAACCAGTCAAACACCTCTTCGGGATCGTGATTGTGAAGAACACATTGATCTAAGTAAGGACAGTGTCCACCTTCATAACTCTCCACATAATGCGCATTTAACGGTAACTCCCAAATGCCTATAATAATGTATAAACGTTTCTTTAGAAATTATCACATATCAAATATACTATTGTGTATTAATTGTATTAAATTATTAATATTTTTTTATACTCCTGTATTATTATTCCAGTTGAATAGATGTGACTAACGGGATTCATAGTTCGTTCTTATTTCAAGACTATCTTAAATATCTTAAAATGTTAATGTGGTTTTTTGTAATTGGCTCATGACATCTTATGTACTTAAGACGGTCTTAAACATAAGATTATAAATATCGATCTAAATCTTTGTCATGATTCTATTACCTTGGAACGATTTAGTGGGACAGGTGCCCGCTTTACATTCATGCGGGATTTTGTAGTCGAGAGTGTACGGCCAGATCGGTACTTTCAATGGCGAGATTCCTATACTACTATCGTATATGTATCCAAAGTCCTCGAGCACCTTATATTGAGTGTTGCGACCAGGTTTCAAGTAAGGCGCTCGCATACCGACGACTTCACCGGTCGAAATATTGCTGAAATGTTTTAGTATCTCGCGCATTCCGATCATCTCGCCGACCCATTCCTCATAACCTTTATCCTCCAAACCTTTCTGGAGTCTGAAAATATTTGTCTCGTCAGCGAAATGATCCTAATGCACCGCGAATATTTACATTACTCACGAGATCGTCTCAGTCGCAATCTCGTGACCGTCATGTGCCAGACTCTGAACCATATTATAATTGCAGTACTCGTGAGAGATAAAGAACGTGCCTCTCAATGGGCAGTTATTGGGATTTAAACGATCTTGGGTGAATATCTTTTGATAGTGATCGAAGTTGTTGTGATTTATTGCACCATCGAACGTCATTATTATCATTTGCGGCGTCTGGAATTATTCAAATCGTTGTATTTATCTACATTTGAATAAATTGATAGATCGTCGCGAAAATTCGCAGTCAAGTCGTTTTACCTCTTCTGGATGAAGACCGCCAGGAATGATCGTGCCGTCTCTGGAACAGAAGCAGTACGGAAGTAGACAGTTCGCCGTGTCACAGCGCTCGGCCAAATCCATCGGCGGCTCAGTGATTGGTGCTGGTGCTGGAAATTAAAAGACCATTGTCAGAGGCTACGAATGTTACGTTGGAAATTATATGCTTTGACGAATAAACAAAGACTAGAAATGTCGAGTTTAAAAAATAATAATTGTATCATTAGAAAAACTTTTTGAAGACCTGCAGTTTCCTTTCTAAATCTTGCTCCGTTCGTTTCACCAAATCAACTTAATTTAATCTGTGTAACATAAAAGTATCTACTTACTGGTCTCGATAGGTCCGCATCGCGCCTCGTTTTTGAAGGTACAAAATTTACTAATGTCATCGAAGTGTAGGCCTGATGGACATCGGTTCAAGTAGGGATATCCATCGACGCACTTTCGGAAAATAAAGAATATACAATTTATATTACGAATGTACAATCACGATACGAATAATCGTAGCGAAGATAAATAATCCAGAACTGACCAGTAACGGAATTAATAAAGGTAATTAGAACAATATGTAAAATATATATAAAATTATGAATATGACCTAATAAACTAATAATTACTAAATTACCTGATAAAACCTCCTGCAAGTTGCCGGATCGGCAAAATTACCATTACCTTGGCCCTCCGGACACCTGAACTCCTCGTCTTTCTTGTCCTCGTCCTTCTTATTCTTTTGACAATGTACTGCAGAGAGCGATAAAAGAAAGTTCAACATACAAGAGATAATGATTTTCCATTGATGCAGAAAATATGCTCGAACCTCTTCATATGTGCATAAATACATCGAGAAAGGATTTCTCTCTCCTTTTTCCATCTTCTCAAGAAAACAACAAAGCGTTTATCACAATTAATCGTAATCCTACGCGCGAGCCTACGTGGTAAAAAAAAATATTAGAATACTTTCATCTTTATCGTTTGCGTAAATTGTTCTTTTATTCATCCCAGGCGATTACGAAGTCCAGACATTTATTTAGTTTTAGAGAGGAGAAGATCATGATCGTACAGATGATTTAATACCTCGAAAATCGCTAAATGCTAAATGCTAAGAAAAATGTCAAGGTTGGGGAATGCTTACTCGAGACACGTTTACGCTCTTGTATTCCAAATGAGGCCGGCTGGCTGTTGGCTATCAAGTGCCTACGTTCCACTTTTACTGCGTACTTTCTGTCAAATGTTATTACGTTCCAACCAGCATAATTACGCCTGACAGCGATGACAAAACGATAACTTTAATGAATGGACAGGCTACCCGCTGCAGTATAGTTGTCTAACAAATTTATAATGTTGCATGCAACGTACAGAATATTTTAGAAACAAGCTTTTTCTCGTTATAAATTGCAAGAATCCTCACATTTTCGATCTATGCCGATATATCGATTAATATTTGTAATGTTATCACATATTCAACACAGTACAAGGATGATACGTCGCGTATGCACAGAGAGCCTGCGTGTCGAAAACATGGGCGAGAGAAATTCCAGAAGAGAAGTTTGAGAAAGCGAGAAACATGATTGTGGGCATTCCAATATGTTTGAGCATATGTGTGTGCACGGACGAGTGTTTATGCTTCTTTCGGTGAAACGCAAATGCGTTAAAAGCATCTAAAAGGCGGAATTGCATTAGCACTACAACAAATTTCTAAGTATTAACATATTTCAGAGCTCCGTCTCACGCGCCTTCTTTTTCTTCATCGCCTCTTTAAACTGAAAATTTAAAACTGCGTCAAAGATAGAAATCCGTGAGATATTGATAGTCGTAGAATCTTAAATTCGCTATAGCGCCTGAAATGCCAGTACGCTAATAATATCTTCGATTCTTAATGTTAATTAATGCTGATTCCGCGAATGAATATAGATAATCTCTTAGGAAGTTCTAAACTCAATCCTTACACACTGATCCTGCGCCACGATGCACTATTATTTAGCTGTTCAGCCAAGCGTACAATGATTTATGCAAAACGCTTGAAAAATCTCTGAATGCCGGAAGAGTTCTTTAGCTATTCCAGACGCGCCATCGTGACTACATACGCAAGAGTTGCACAAGTTTTCGCGAAACTCATAACACACATTCGTGGTAAGTGCTTAAGTTAACATTATGTCTACAATTATGGAGCTTCGGTGCAGTCAAGATTCTTATTTAAATATTTTACATACGTGATATTTCTCTTAGTAATAAACTTAAGTTGTCATTAAATTAATATAACTCAATATTAAAATTTGGACTAATTATAGGAAAACAGCGGTACCAGTGGACGCGAGATATAGCGAGAGAAATTGTACGACGCATGATCGATATGGAGATACGAAGGTATTAAAAAATGGCTCGCAAGAGAAAGTAATCTATGAAGATATATTCTTCCTAGAGAGAGAGTGACCTTATAATTGTTATACGTATGTACATTTTTATTCCTTTTGCTTATAATATTAGAATTAAATCAAAATAAGATTATATTATCCTAGAGAAATTTTTTTCTTAAAGTTCTTCATAAAATTTTTCAAAATTTCAATAAATTTTAGAATTTTTCAGAATTTTTCTATATAACTTTTTTCAAATTCTTTGTATATAGATCTTTTATATAAATTGAAACACTTTTTAGAAGGTGCTGAAAATGTTTCCCGGTAAAAAATTTTTCATACATTAATATGTATAAATATGTATAAACATACATAAATATTCATAAACACATATAATCATATATGAAATTCTCGTATATTCATACGTCCCTCTTTCTTTAGTAAAATTACTTTTTAGTGTAATAGAAATAGTAATGTGGTCAAACATAAAAAATAATTAAAGGGATAATTTTCGGATTGTTCGTTTTAGAAAAAAAACAAATTTGGATAATACTAAACAAAATTGCTCATACACAATTATGCATAATTTTATATTTAATTATACATAAGTAATTTCTTTAAATTTCTTCAAAATTGATTCTTTTTTAATAAATAGTATGAAAATTACCCTTTAATTATTTTTAAGTTTTCACATTACTATTGTTATTTTTATTACATTAAAAAGTAATTTTACAAAAGGAAGAAGGATGTATGAGTATAAAAAAAGTTGTATGAGTATATTTCATATAAAATTATGTATATTTATGAATATTTATATATGTTTATACATATTTATACATATTCATGCATGAAAAAACTTTTTACCGGGCTACATTTTCTTTACATATATGAATTCCGAAATTCTAAAGTTTTAAGATTTCTCATTCTATAATTTTCAAAGAAAACTAACAAAATTTGAAAAAACTTAAAAAATATTTTTTTTTAGAAATCTTCATAAATTTTAAATATAAAAAATTCTTAAAAATATTATGAGATATAAGAATTTTTGTCATTTAAGATATATACATACGTCTTTTTGAATTTGATCTTCACGATTAGTGATTCCAATTAGTGAATTTTTTCATTAAACGATAAGGCAAGATAATTACTCTGTGATCATAATTCGCAAAGTAAATCTCAATTGGCTTCAATCAAGGTAATAAACTCTAATAAATTTCCTCGATGTGTATACAGAACATTGATCAGATATTACATGTAAAACACCTGATGTTTAATTTAATCGCTCGGCGATTAAAAAGCCCAGCAATACCATGGATTCGGTGACCTCGCTTTCGCTAGATTTCCTGATACAGTAACGGATGTCTGCATTCTAAATGGGTGACTTGAAAGGAATGAGATATATTTAATTCGTTACATAAGTTATATTATAGATTTCTATAATTTGCAAGGTCAGAGATCAGTGAACCTTTGAAATTCCTAATCTGTCTCGTCTGACTTCCTTAGAAATCTAATATAATATTAGCTAATTTAATACTGAAAGGTAGTAATTAATTATTACTTATTTTAAGTATTAAAAGCATTGAACACAACTTTCTATATAATTTCTATATTTTAATTTTAAAAGCATTGAATGTTTTAATACTCAAAATAAATAATTAATCACTATCTTCCAGTATTAAATTAAATTTCTGCAAAATTTGATAAAATATTTGTAGTGAACTTCAAAATCTATTTCTATTTCTTTTCCAGGATTACAGTAGGCAGCGAAACAATGAAGGCAGGACAACTGCAACTCGTCAAGAGAGCTGTTCATATTCGCGGATGTCAAAGAGTTAAGGTCCGTTTAGCGGTAAAGTGGAAAGTGAAGGTACATACCAACACATTGGCAATGACGTTGCATTCACGATGTGTTTATTTCATTCTCTCCCAAGGTACAACATTTCCTTCTATCGTCCAGACGTACGCACACGTGCGATGACACATGTGTGCACTCTTTCGCTCACATAGATATATACGTTATACACGCGTGAAATAAATCTTATGTAAACGCGAGTGAAACCACCGACGTATCGAATTTGATCGACGCATCCATGTCGTTTTTCGATTTCTACTTTTTTTT
>NW_017305977.1:361532-396303 GCF_001594115.1 Trachymyrmex septentrionalis | reverse complement strand
TTTTTTTTTTTTTTTTTTTTTTTTTTTTTTTTTTTTTTTTTTTCATTCTAAAACCTAGCTCACCAGGTTCATGAATTCTTATCGATTCTTATAGATAAAGATCGAAGAATCTTTTAAATGAATCAATTAATGAGACTATAAAACCACGTCTGATTAACTATTTTTCAATTAGATGAATTCATATATGCACGTTTATTTCTGTAATAAAGTATATACAAATATGGAATATGTACGATATATGTAAGAGCGAGTTGCTTAATATGCAATTATTTATTGGATTGTTATAATTAAATATTTTTTTATTCGCACATGATACTATAGATAAAAATAACGGCTACGAAGAGAAAGGCGAGGATAGAAACAAGAAAAGGATACACTATCAAAAAACATAATTCCGTGAGAGAAGGCTGGGATACCATCAGAGGAAAAAAAGACGAAATTAACAATAATGACCTGTTAGAACTGGTCAGATACAGTTCCGAAGAGCAGCATGACTGCATAATTCAGAATGTCGAATCTATACACACACACACGCGCGCGCGCGCGCACACACACACACACACACACACACAAAACTGATATATGACATATACGTAAATATCTACATTTTACATTATGTTATATGAATTATATTCAGTGTTCGCTGAGGATCGTTTAGAAATTTCATAATTTTTGGAAAGCAACTGTAATCCATCTCATTGATCTATTGAACATGATACGATAATACACCGAGAGTATTACAGGTGAACGGTAGGTAAAAGGAACTTAGTAATTGAAACCGATAAAAATTCAATCTTGAAATTTCGCAATTTCCTACACACACACACACACACAAGCGCGCGCGCAGAGGATAGAAGCATTCCTATTATAACGATTTTTATTGTACGGAGAAACTACTGGGAAAGAGTCTCGTGTGATCCATGATGAGAATTTCAAATAATTTTTCCTATTTTCTCACTCTCCCACATATGCGTACACTCCGATCTTTCGAGATAAGAACATCGATGGAGAGAAAGGTGGTCGACGTAACGTGAAAAACACCGTAGGCACGCCTACCTGCAACGATGGTCAAGACGGCGCAGAGTAGCGCCGCTTCCTGGAACCTCATCGTAAACCGCGCGCGACGTCTCAGTGTTCCCTAACTGATGGTCGCGCGTTCCAATTCCTTCGCGTGTCTTCCCTGGTTCGATTCGTACAATTCACCGTGACCACAGCAATGTATCATCAAACTACCGACTGATCGATCCACCGGGTTGATCGGCTCTCGCAACACTGCGCGCCAAGGATACACCGTCGTCGCGACAGTTCTCGAGAACTGGCCGGCACAGGAATCAGTTCTCAGCTCATTGGTTGACCACTTTCTACCGGAGCGGCGCGACGGTTCACCATCGCATCGGAACAAATCAACGAGGAAAGCTGTCTTTCATATCAGACACAATACGCCGCAAATTCATAATTTGCACCAAGTCTTTTCCGCTCATTTCGCTTTCAAATGGATCGGCGCAGCTCCGTGACGATTTTTCATCGCCGAAAGTCAAACAAATTGTGTTAACACTTCGATAATTGGAACAGTCAAATACCAGGAACGTTAGAATTTTATGTACAACTGTTTTTACGGAAGTTAGAAATACAGTTGTCGTTGGCAACAATTTTATTTAATATTGAAAGAATACTTCTCTTACAAAAATCTAATTTAATAGTAGTCAATTTAATACTAAAAGATTAATTGTGTATTTTGAATATTAAATTTATCACTTTCTTCTAGTTAAATGTTTGTAAGGGTTTATCTTGGAATTCGATGTATATAACAACATCTGCATAATATATAATAATTAATATATTATTAAATATAAATGCTAAGTATGCACATTCTTAATAGCTTATAGTAATTAATTATATATGTATATAGACATTGTATTATATATATATTGAAATATATAGTAAATAAGTAATTCTCATTGAATTAAGCCATTCGGAAGCTCTTCGTTATCACCTGTAGGATACGATTCTGTAACTTTTAATAACAGTCGTTGCGCAGCTTTTTTTATTCTACATAATATCTACGCACCGACATCAACGACTGTCGTTAAAAGTTATAGAATCAGTCCCTTAGAATCAGATATGATATTGATATTCTCTGGGATTTTAACGGCGCAGCGGGGCAGCGTCGCAGAGAGCTCGCTTTTTAACGATTTAGGAACCGGTCAGAGAAATCTCGCGAGCATCAAAAGTGAGGGTTCACAGTTCGATTTTAGCAATCTGCGGTCCTTTTTTGCGTTTTTCTTTCTTCACAGACTTCTTCTTTATAGAATCTTCGCGCTGGACGGTGTGCGCAGCACTCCTATACGGATTCAAGTAGGCCGGATCGCGTTCCGTAATATTCAGCTCCTGTTCGACCAAACGAAACATCGTGATGGTCGATTTATTCAGTAAATACCGTGTCTGATTGGCGAAATTCAGGGACCAGTATATTGTGGAGTTCCATCCCGGTTGTGTCCTCAGTATTCTGTGAGTGATGTCCGGCAAATGCAGCACGATGTCTCCGAAGAGAGCGATGTTCTCCAGAATGCTAGACAATGCTATGATAAATAAGTAAAAGAGACAAGTCAGAATGGCATTTCGATTTATTATTTTTTATGAAATAATCACTATTATATCCTATCTAATATATTAATTTAATATTTTCAGATCCTTACAAGGAGAGGCGTACGGAATTTAGAAAAATTTAAAATTACGGTACGTGAAGTGTATCACCAGACATTGAGCGCGTTCGAGTCGGCTAGCCTGCTTACCGAGTAAATGAACATAATTGTTATTGTTACTTACAGATCCAATCATTCATATTCAATCGCTCGGTAAGCATTCCTAGCTGCTTTGCCGTCTTGAATTCGCCCATTACTTTGGCCAAATAGTAAGATGCGTTTCTCAGTCACTGTCGAGAAAATCGACGTTGAAAAATTCCGAGCGGAATACGTACACTGAAGCAAGTTTCAACAAATTCCGTGGCATAACGGGTATAATGCTCTTGTTTAGTAACCGCTGTCTCTCTAATCAGAATCTGGCCATTTTCTCGCCGGTTTGTGATTGATCCGATATTTTTCATCCATTCCATTTAAATGCACAATAAAAATACATTATGTTTTTACTTGAAATGCATGATGCATGGCCATGGACTTGCTGTCGTAATATTTATGATTAGACACTACTAAATTTTTACGTTTTTTTTAATTTTAATCGCCAGCTAGTCATCTGAACGTGTCAGAATCTTCCTATAAAAAGAGAAACATAAAGTATGTTAAACAAGAAAAAATTCAGTACTAATTCACGATGCGAAACAGGCCGTATTATTCATAATCGATTAAGACTGTCTTAAATACAATCTTAAGATGTCATAAATCAATCCGAGGACTGTATTAGCATCTTAAAACATTATTTAAGATAGTTTTAAAATAAAAACGGACTATGAATATCGCCCCATGTTTAGCGTTTCATAGTTGACAGCCTTAGTCTCTTATCGACATTCATAGACAGAGACGGCAGAGCTTCAGAGCGAGATGTTTGCAAACTGTACATATCTTGTTATCCCTTCCATCATAAGCAGACTCTGATTATAGAACACTTATTATGGGATTCCATGGGACACTTACTATATTATGGGATTCTAAAGAATCACTCGCCCGCAGCGGACGTGTCTCGACTCGAGTGCTACAAGTTGCATATTTTTGAAAATGTTGCCGACTTTGACCGAGCATTGAAATACTCATTGTATGCCGCCCCGTGGTTTTGGACGACCCGTTCGTTCGTCCGGACGCGCGTTCGCAGTACGCGTAGACGCAGGCGCCCGGTGTTCGGATGGGTTTCGCCATTTTCGCAAGGCATTGCATCACTTTTAATTTTTTGTACCTCTCATAAGAACGTGATCTGACCTGTTTATTATTTCGGGAGTCGGAAGCCATTAAATTTAAGAAGAAGAATTATGGGATTCCGTTCTGAACCGGCGCCGAGGTAGTTGTTCTCTCTGACTCGTCCGGAAATAATTTGCTTAATTGGAATACATGTAAGACTGTGAATTTTGACGCACATCATGCTGTGTTGAAATGGAGGACGCGAGAAACTAAGTGTGCGGAAGATTCCAATATATAGCTGAACCATTACTGGAAAGGAAGGATAATGCGCAGTATTTACTTTCCAAGATGCCTCCTCGTGGCACGTGAACAGATCTAAACAAGGACAATTAATTATCATTTTTCTGGAAATTTACAAAATCGGATCTTTGAAAATCATATCCTGGAGAGTAAAGACTGGCATCTGAAATTTGTAAAATTGAGATCCTGACCAATTGTATCCTGGAAAGATGAGACGGATATCCAGTGAATGCACACAGCAAAAGGCTAATTTATATATAATTTTATAATCTATGATAACTCATTTCACAAAGTATAATCCCTTACATTTGCCTCATCTACTTGTTGAACGGAATCTTAATAAATAATAAATCAATAGTAAGTTTCACTTTATATTTTACAATATCAAAATAGTCCAGAATATGTATACAAAAAATTATATGGTAAATTATGATTATCTATTAATTTGACAAATGCAGTCTGTGATCTTTTAAGATATACATGTTTGAAATTTTGAAACGTCGGAGATTCACTATTTTGTTATTAACTATTTATCTTACACATACAAAGACTGTGAATAAAAGAAAATTTATAAGATAGAAATAACATTGGTTATAAAGTTAGATGATATTAATCATTCTCTCTAATATGATTTTACCAATATTGCTGTGATTCTTAAGAAGTATAACAATGTGTCTCCAACGTCCAATCAATTAATATATATTTTGTATAATTATACTAAATTTATTCATCGTATTATGTATATAACTATTTATAACAATATTTATTTATTCGCATAATTACTCCATTTGATTCATTTGTAAATATAACTCATTATTTTTTATTAAACTTTTACTAAGCTATAAATCATTATTATAATTGGATTGATTTACAAATATTTGATACTTGATGGTTGATGAAATGTTAATGATAGATTAATTCTTCTTGTATATATTCTTAGATAATTTATTAAATTATTAGGTAAATGTCTATTCTAATTAATAGTTGATATGATATACAAAGATTGTTACACATTGTTAAAAAGATCCATCTTTTCTACAATTATAATTGTCGAAGATTGGTGAATCAAATTTTGCGAACTTTATATTAAAATAATAATAATAATAATAATAATGATAAAATATAAGTAATATAAAAATAATATTAAAATAATATTAAAAAAAAAGAAGTGGTAATCTTTTATAATTTTATATTTGATTATATTAGATTTATTTCATAAAGCTTAAATTTAAAATTGAATTGAATATCTGACTTTTGTTTCTATTGAACATTAATATTTAGAGAAGTATGTTTAAATTAGTATATTTTATATAGATAAAATATACAATAAAGCGAACAAACTACCTAAAGCTGTGAATCTGGAATTTAAAGCCAAAATATTCTGTGAATCTGAAGTATTCACATCTGACGTATTCACGTTCACTCTGAGACTCTCTCTTGTAGTCCTATTGAAGAAGGTGATTACTGTTATGCTGTGATACACGAATATTATAAATTAACCTTCGCATATTAACATGCTTTCTATGTCCGCGTGCTTTTGCCGACAAAACATATATTTGAGAATACTAAGCAAATTTAAGCGTAACGAATTTTAGGGAGATATCTGAATTTATTTTCTCTCTAAATTACAAATCACTTGATAAGATTAACATTCCTATTTTCGTTGAATAGATATTCGTATCTGCATATTTGTATATTAATGAACTCTATATTTGGGGCTATTGATTTATGAATTACTAACCATCTATCAAAATTTCTTTGTACGATCTTCACTAAATAAACGAATTAACTATAACCTTCTAATTGTACTTTTTTCTATTTCCTCTTTATACTATACTATAATCTGTTTCAGCTATCAACATTAAAGTGCATGCGTTGATTTACATCCTAATGTTAATTGTTTCTACACATTTACATAATATAATATAAGATTGATATATGTTATACTCTATACTAATAAACATTTTTATTAATATAAATTTATCTTTTTTCTCTACATAACCTTAATGAAATTGATAAATTAATAACAATGTTGACCTTTCAATAACACAAACAGTATCAAAGTGATTAATTTCTTATAATTTTAAATAAAATTTAGAAATAGAAGCTGTAAATTTAATATATATATTTACGATACTCAAAAATTATTTTCCATTTAATACTTGTCAATTATATATTTTTACATTTAATCAACGGTCATTGGATAAAGACCCATACTAACTAACTATCTCTTCTCAATCTTGTAACTAACCTCCTTGAATAATAAATATTTATATTTCTTTATTACTGAATATCTCCTTTCTAACTCTGATATAGAATTGCTTTGGAATTATTATAGCTATAGGCACAAAACAATTTCATACCATAATATTCATCATCAATATATCTAAATTAGAAATTATTCTGAATTATTATTATATATCCAGGGATTTTCGTGAAAATGGATAAGAAGAATAAGACTAACAAGAGAAATAGTAAAGAAAAAGATGTTATATCTCAACATAAAAAATTCAGACTTGAAGAGAAGGGATCAAGTGAATCTAAGGATAGAATGGAGAGAGAAACTTTGAATTCCCCTTTGATGGATCCCGGATCTTCTCCGCGAGCTTTGAGAGGCCTGATAGGCCGGTTTCTGCTTCTGGATACGCAGCTTTTGATGAATTCGCAGAAATGATAAATTCTAATAAATTATCGAGCGAAAACCGTGGAAGGAGACAGTGGGAACCTCATCATGATCGATATAAAAATGTTATAGATCCAAAAAACTCATTTCCTATGGAAAAGAAAAGAGAGATAAAGATTTCAAAGTCTCCTGCTCTTACTTCTTCTGCAGTTTTCCCATTCGAGATTAGGTGATAGAAGCCCCCATGAAAGACTGGAGAATACTGATTTCAGTAAAAGCTATTATATATTAGGTCCCAATTAAAAGATAGTTACACCGGGGAATCGCAAGCCCCATTTTTAGTCCATATATAATATTAGGTTGTTCGGAAAGTAATTTCGTTTTTTTTTTATGAAAATGAAAGACGATTTTTATTTATAGTGAATAAATATTTTATTGAATTATATATTGTCCATTCTGGTCCAATACCTTTTGCCAATATCTTTCTGGCAGTAGCATGATTCCACGCTCATAAAATTTTTGTTCTTTGCTGGCAAAAAACTGATCCAGGTGATTTTTGACTTCCTCATTTGAAGTAAAGGTTTTACCGTCTAAAAAATTTTGTAGAGACCGGAACAAATAATAATTAGAAGGTGCCAGATCTGGAGAATATGGTGAGTGTGGCAGTATATCCCATCCAAGCTGTAAAAGCTTTTGGCGAGTTACCAAACTTGTATGAGGTCTCGCATTATCTTGGTGGAACACTACACCTTTTCTATTGATCAATTCTGGCCTTTTCTGTTTAAGTGAATCATTCAATTTGTCCAGCTGATGACAGTACACTTCAGAATTAATCGTTGTGTTGTCCGGTAGAAGCTAAAAAAAAACGATTCCTTTGAAATCCCACCAAACAGATAGCATCACCTTTTTTTTACGTCAATGCGATGGCACAAATTTCTTTCCGAAAGAACATGAGGAACCCATATGTCGAGCTTTGAGATTAAACCTAAGCGTTTCAAATGATCATGAACGGTCGAATTCGATAAATTTAATCTCTCAGCGATCTCACGAGTTGTTATTCGCCGGTTTGCATCAATTAATGCCTTTATTATGTCTTTATCAGCTTCAACTGACCTTCCAGAACGTGGTGCATCTTCAACATCAAAATTGCCGGATCGAAATTTTGCAAACCAGTTTTGGCACTGGCGTTCTGTCAATACATCTTCTCCATACACATCGGATAATTTGTTTCTTGCTTGAACAGCATTTTTACCTTTTCGATAGTAAAAAAGTAAAATATGCCGAAAATGCTGCTTTTCACTTTTCATATTTGATAGGGCACCAAAAACTACTGCGTAGAATCAATCGAACTTTTTTCATAAGCAAGCCTTGCTATATCAGTTGTCAAAACATATAATGATTATGCGGCTTAAGTGTGAAGTTGGCTGTGAAAAAATACAATTAAGTCCACTGTTAGGAAAAAACGAAATTACTTTCCGAACAACCCAATAGAATCTATCAATTGATCAATCTATTGGTAACCTACATCCTATGTCGATCGGGAAGAAAGTTTGCTCCATGATTAATTTTCAAAAAATCACAAGAATTAAGAAAGTAGGAATTAATATACGCTGGGCAACAAAATTAACGCAACACCTGTTCACTCTGCAAAAATAGGTTGAAGCAAAAGGACCATTTTTGCTTCAACGTTGAACAACTCGATGAAAAAAAATTGTACAGAGTTTCGTAAAAAAGCAAATTACAGGTAAATTTGCTCTTTCGAATGATGTAAATCGCATTTGTATACAATTTTTAGTCCACTCCATGGAACTGCAAATTTTGTAAAAAATTTTGAGATTTTATATCTTTATTTATGTTTGTGTAACTTCATGAAATCTCCATGAGATCGATTTTTAAACAGCGATCTGAAAAATAGACGTTTCAACCTGTAAAATGCTTTTTTTAAACATCCCGATACGACAATTTTTGACGAAGTTATTATATCTTGAAATTTGCATGCAGCTATTGAACAAAATTAGAGTCACTTAAAATCAGAGTTAAAAAAAACCAACTTCAAATTTCACATATCTCCGCGAAGAATGGTCGCGAAGCGATGTACGAAAAAACATTTTAAAGCCATAACTTCTTTAATTGTAAGTAAAGTTTAACATTTTCTCTTTAAAATGATTTTTATCATTATGCTACAATTTTTTTTCACTAAGTGATTTAAAGTGAGTAGTGCATCATATAGTCTTTTCTCTGAAAATTTCTAAAAATTTTGCCGTCGTATTAGCATTACCCGAAGTGTACCACGGGGACGTTACACGGTCAGACTTACACCTCGTGTGTGTGCGTGCATGTGTGTGTTGGGGAAAGTGCGTGATACATTTACGCTTCAAAATCTGGTATTTTCGCCTCGTCTTCAAATGACTTCTTGCAAACGCTCACGCATATTGATGAAAACTCTAATTATGGCTTGAGATATTTCCCACTATATTCGATGCAATGCTGCTTCTAGTTCTTGGAGATTCGTTGGCGGTCTTTCCAAATTGTGTACCCTTCTTTCCATCACACATATGAGATGTAAGTCCGACCGTGTAATCTGGTCCTTTTGCTTCAACGTTGAATAACTCGATGAAAAAAAATTGTACGGAGCTTCGTAAAAAAGCAAATTAAAGGTAAAGATTCGCTCTTCCGAATGATGTAAATCGCATTTGTATACAATTTTTATTCCACTCCGTGGAGCTTCGCAAATTTCATAAAAAATTTTCAGGTCTGATATATCTTCATTTATGTTTGTGTAACTTTATGAAATCTCTATGAGACCGTTTTTTTAAATAGCGATCCAAAAAGTAGAGGTTTTTATCTGTAAAATGCTTTTTTAAACATCCCTATACGATAATTTTTAACAAAGTTATTGTATCTTGAAATTTGCTTATTTTTAACAACGGTATAAAGACTCTTCGTATGTAACATAAATAAAAACAACTAAAGGGCAAAATAAGAGTCAGCGCATAAAATAAAACACATATAATAAAAGACATTAATCAGAGATACAAAAAAGTAAACAATGAAGAACGACGTATATTATAATATTCGGAGAAAAGGTACCATTACAAGTTTCGGCTGTCGGATTGAGCCCTCTTCAGATGTTAACAAAAGTGAATAGAATAAAAAATAGTAAAAAAAAAATAAATAAATAATTCTTGTCGTAACATTCATAGAACGCGAAAATGTGCAGTTGAGTCTAGACGTAGAGCACGACATTATTCATACGATTGTGCAGTCAAAGTGATGTCTCATAGCCAAGTTCTGGTTGATAAAAAAGGAAAAAGGAAAAGAACTCTTATAAAAAGTAAACTTAAATATCTTGACAACCGCAATTGAGATAAAAAGTAAACACTCACCAACAAACATGAGTAAACCAATGAAAACTAGTGTATAAGTAAAAAAGGTATGAACGCATACCGACGAACGGACTGCAAATGCGAGAATCGAACATTTCAGTGTCGCACACAACGTGACCGCTCACTGAAACGGAACGCCACGCACTGAGAGAGGAGACGGTAGTCAGTATCAAAAAGTCAAACTTTGTTTACAATGGGCAAATATGCCTTGTGAAGACCTTCAGTATCCGTTTACCTATTTTTGCAGAATAAACAGGTGTTGCGTTAATTTTGTTGCCCAGTGTAATTGGTATTAATATCTTTTAGATTTTGACACCTTTCAGGGAACTAAATATGAATTCGTGAGTAATAATAAAGAATTGCCTAACAACTGGTTAATTTATATTCCCAACTTCAGAATTTTGGAAACAGCAGTTGTGAAGAAGGTCGATCCATCTTTAACTGTGGAAGACATTAAGGAGGGAATCACGTGGCCGGGTAAATTTTTTGAGATGATTAATGTTGAAAGATTAAAGTATCTATCACATGATTCTAATACACTAATGTACTCAAATTCAATGAAAATAATTTTTAACTCCAGCCTATTACCCGAGTACATATATATCTGGAAGATAAAATTGCGAATTTACCCCTATGTAAATAGGATTAGGAAATATGTTGTTAAATGTTGTCATTGGGGATATTCATCGAATAATTGTAAAGAGAAAGACACTTGCCTCAGATGTGGGAATAATCACTCTTTAAATGAGCGTAAAGCGGAACGAGAGAGATGCGCTAATTGTCGTAAAGACTAGACCAAGCTTTTTATTTGGATTGTCCGATTTTTGCATATTTGAAATTGCTGAACACTGTTTGCGCCTGTGCCAACATACAGACAATTAGCTTAAAGATTGATTAGGCAACAAAATATTAGGAGAGTTGAGGATGTCTATAGTTTTTTGTTTTTTTTTTTTTGTTTACTCGGTAAGGGAGATTAGAAAGGATGATACTGTGATTTTCCTTTGTCCACCCGATTAGGGTAGTGATTCAATCTCGGAGATTTTGGACAATTCTGACCGGTTAGATGGGAATCAGTTCAGGTGGAGGAATAGGGATTAGATCTTTTTTGAAAAAGAGGGATTTCGCTCGTCCCATGAATAGAGGGGCGAACAACTTTTCTTCTCCCAGACTTCTTAGTTTCTAATGATCTGGATGGGGTTTCTGAGACTGGAGACGGTCCCGCCACTCGAGATTTGAATTTAGAGTCTAATAAGCGTATGGATTCAAAAAGGGTGGGAGGTAAAATTTATTTGATCTTGGAACCGAGTGCCATGCCTCGGAATGTTATGAGGGAAACTACTATTCAAATGTATTTTATACTGTTGGAGGATAAGTTGTCCAGAAATAAGAAACTGCGAAACATAGCTAAACTCACAGCGAGTTACTATCGTAAATAATACTGACTGTTACGGGCTCGACTGATTTATCGTGTTTCCAGTAGAATTGCTTATTATCTAAGATCTTATATCTAAGATGAATTAATTTTCGAAACTGGTTCTCGAGTATGATATTGTTGCACTTCAAGAGATCTGGCTCAGATCAAGAACGATAACATCATATAAAGAATACACGACTTTTAGAAACGATAGAGCAAATGATTTGGGAAATGGAGGTGATACTGCAATTTTTTGTAGATCTTTACTGGACCTCTCATTAGTCAATCTTAATGTACCTAATAATAAGGGAGTATATTTACATATAGACTGCCGGATATTAATATGAATAGGGATAATTGGATATTTTTAACTATTTCTTGTCTTTTACTCAGATATATAGTGTTGCAATTTTGGGAGACTTCAATGTCCAAAATGACTTGTGGGGCTCTTCCAGAGATAATCCGGCGAGCAGGTTTTTCATAGTGACTGTTACGAATTCCTCTTTGCTAATCTGGAACGATGCCAGGAGTACTAGAACTTCTGTCGCTGAGTACCGTATATATATTATCGGGTCTGGGTTCAATTTCAAGTTAGTCGATTTTGGAGAAACCACTTAGCAGTGATCTTTACCCTATAATTATTAAATTTCATTCGAGGAACGTTTCGGTGAATTCTCTATCGACCATTTACAAACTCAAATTAATTTTTAATAAATTTGATAAAAACATTTTTAAAGAAGAAGTAAAGAAAGAGGTGAATTTACTTCAATCATGTAACCTTATGGGATCATTTTTATATGAGACTTGATATGATTCTATCATGAGGGCTTTTTTTGAATCGGGAGGAGTTTGTTTGGACAGTCTAGGTAATTTGTTAGATAAACCTGGACTTGGGTTATAATATCATTCAGAGATGTAGTACTACATTCAAAAATAAAATGGTTCCATGGTGGAATGAATCTTGTTCAGAGACAGTCAATAATAGAAAAGAGGCTTTTTTGAAACTAAAAAATTCTCTATCAAGAGAATCTTTAGCCAATTACCGTAAGGCTTCATATGAAGCTAGAAACATTATTGCTGAGAGAGAGATGGGGAGGGGGAGAAGGGAGGGGGAAGAGAGGGAAGAGAGGGGAGAGAGAGAGAGAGAGAGAGAGAGAGAGAGAGAGAGAGAGAGAGAGGTTCCGTGAATTTGTTAATAAGGTGGATCATAATCCACACTCCAAGTCATTTTGGGATATGATTAACACTTTTAAAGATTGCGCTTATAACAACCCTATTAACTCTTCTCGAATGTCGTCTGAAGAACAGTCGGAATTGACTATGCACTCTTACAAACTTGGCTCTCCCTTGGTGTGCTAATAAGTTAGAGGATCCCATCGGTGATGATTTGAATCAGAGATTTTTTCCGCCCTTTGATATGAATGAATTGGTGAATATAATTAAGACGGCCAAAGTCAAAAGTGCGTCGGGATCGGATTTGATTAATATCTTATTAATTTCCTCTTTACCACAAGAAGCTTTGAAAATTCTGACTGATTCTTTCAATCAGATGATGACCCATGGCAAATTTCTAGAATCATGGAATAGGTCAGATACAATCTTAATTCCTAAACCGAATAGCAGGGGACTAAGACCGATATCTCTAACCTCTAGTGTGGAGAAAATTTTTGAACAACTAGTCATTAGGAGATTTGATCAATTGATAGAATTGGAAAATGTGATCCCGATATCACACTACGGTTTTCGAAAGGGACAATCCTGCGATCACTGTTTGGCTCTCATTAACATAAACGCATACAAGGTTTTCATGAGTGTAGGATTACTAGGAGCTCTCTTCCTAGATATTAAGGAAGCCTACGATAGTGTGGACTTGTCGATATTGTTTGGACTTATCAATGGGTTATCGATACCTCTAGGCTATAAGCGTTTCTTTCATCATTTTCTGTCTCCTAATACAGTAAGTTTTTATAACTTTGGAGCATTTTATGGAGAGTGTACAGTGCTCCCTCGGGAATCGGATCTGAGCCCTATATTATTCAACATATATGTTAACCGAATTATTTTCAATTCCACATAATTGCTCCTCTATTCAGTTCACAGAACGACTTCGTGATTTTGTGTAACAATACCAATCCAGAGATAATTGTCAATCACTTGAGATCGGCCTTTGAAAGCGTTGACTCCTGGCTTAATTCGATTAATTTAAATTTAGAAATAAGTAAGACTCAATTCACTATATTTCATAGAACGAGAAAACATACTATACCAAATAACATTCAATTAAATGATAAGATTGTCCTAGTCTCTAATTCGATAAAATATTTAGGTCATAGACTCGCAGTTGAGATGGAGGGATCACTTGGTAGAACTGAAACGAAAATCAGCCAAGTTTGTAAATATATTGAAATAAATAACAGGATTATCATAGGATATTAGACCATCAAGTATCATTATGTTTATTAATGCGACAATTTTGACTCAGTGTGTGTGGGGCTCCTTTTGGTTTACTAGCGCGTCTAAATCATACATTAAGTAAATTAATAACATGTGCAGGACATATAAGTTAGCAGTAGGATTCCCCAAAACTTCAGCAAATATTGTGTACTGGAAATTTTCTAAACAACACCCTTTTGAATCCAGAATAGCGAACTGGCGGACTGTTTCCTTTTAAAATTTATACAGCTCAAACATTCAAATATAATTAATAAAATTAGTCATCTATCATTTTTAATTTCGCATAAAAAAATAGCTAAAAGAAATATTCCATACATATTATATAGATGGAATATTAAACCAGAAATCAACTTGGATTCTGTCAAGGGGATGTGGCAACCCGAATAGAGCCTTCACAAACCTGACTGCATTCAAGGCTGCATCTATTGAAGAGATCCGTATATTTACGGACGGATCATATTCATTGGATAGTAGTACTTATGTGGGTTGTACTTTATAAATCCCATCCATGAATTTAGTCAAGGATACTCGTTGAATCCTATCTCTAGTTCTTTCGTGGTGGAAACATGGGCCATTTTGGAGGTATTAAACCTGATATAAGAGAGGAAAATTATTTACTCTAATATATATACAGATTCAAACTATGGGGGCCTAACTATCTAGACGTTGCAGCCTAAATAGTAAAAATGAGTTAGAAATATTCCAAGCGGACCTAGGCTGCAACTTTTAGGCGGTTAGGCCCCAAGCAAGTAGGATATGATATTTTTTTTGTTCGGGGCGGCGTAGCCGCTAAAATTGGAAAAATTTTTCTTAATTGAATATAATTTATCCCACAGCTAATAAGTACTAGTCTATACACTCCACTGTCTACATGACAGATTAATGGTCGTATTACGTAGTAACACTTTAATCAACTTTAACGCTCAATATCTCGCTTCGCGCAGAACAGTTCCGGACATTTTTCTATCAAATTTTTTTATTTTACACAAAAACACGTCGAATGAGTCTAATTTCATTGAAATAGGAGGTGAGGAAACTCTTCTGAAGAATTACCAAATTTGCTTTTATTTGATAGTTACTATTATTGTTCTAGGGCCTAGATTGGTTAATAATACACTTTTTACAAAAAGGCTAATGAAACATCCACCTTTTTTTGCGTAAAACCTAGAATTACGATTTACGCAAAAAGACTAGACGTTTTATTAGCAGAACGTGTATCATTAACTAATAAGGCCAATGTGAGTTAGCCTTTTCGAGTAAAGCCTAAGTGTATCAGCCTAATTGAGGAACTATCATTGATTTCTCAAAAAGGCGCCGTTTAATTGCGTAAAGACTTTTCGTGAAAAGGGTAATTTCACAAAAAGGCTGCGACATACATACCCCGTTCGGAATTTTTCAAAGTCAATTTTGTTGACAATGACTGAGAAGTACATCTTACTGCTTGACCAAAGTAATGTCTGGGTGATACACTTTACGTATCATAAGTTTCAAATTTTTCAAAATTCCGAACGTCTGAGCCTCTTTTTGTTAGAATATTTTAGAAGTCACATATATGAAAAATTCTAAAAAAGATTCAGAGGGAGGTTTTCTCAATATTTCTGAAAAGTGCTTCAATTTACAAAATTATATAATTATATGTAGAAATTTTGAAAAATTTTCAGAGATTGCCACTAGAACCAAGTCTGTTATTTTGTAATTATTTAAATGGCCGTGAAATGGCAGATTCTGCTCAGTTTCTGCACTCAATCTGCCATCATATTCAATTAGCAAATTCTCTCGATACATTCTGACGATAAAATTTATAGCAAACACTTTGCGAAATTTGTTTTTGAAAGATTTGGCTATCTGGATATAAATAATCATACCATCTTTAACGTTGGCATCTTCTGGAAAGGAACTATTGTACTGTAGGAAACCGGCCTTCTCGAGGACACTCTTACTCGATTCAATGATCTCGACTACCTTCTCAGCTAGCATCGCGATCATTTTGTACAGACGCTCGTAATTGTCCATCTTTAAGAGAGTTTGCACGGCTTCTATGTGATCTTTTCGTCGTTGAGCAAATAATTTCTTAACTATTACAAAAAAATAGTTGACAGATAAAAAAGTAATAAATAATTAATTATAAATTATAAATTAATAAGTAACGATCCGCTGAACACAAAATAATAGTAACATTACATCAGTATTATGATTTTCTACTTAAAAATATGTAACTGTTACGTTACATTATTGTCGAGTGGGAAATTACAACATTGATGTAATGTTACTGTTAATCTGTTTTGATGAAAGTTAAAAATCGAAATAAAATGCAGAATAATAAAATATTTAGCATAAATAAGATAATATTATATATACTATGAGGTATTATATTTTAGAATAAGTAAAGTAAATGTAAAAAAATGTAAATACTTAATGTAACTTAAAGTAAAACATTCATGTATTAGTAAATAGAGTTGTTGTAGCAATGAAGAAAGCGCATTAATAACTCTAGACTTGTTCCTTACCATTACACTGGATTGCACTAAAACTTTTTATCTTGCTTTCGTTAAATTTCAAATATGTAATTATTTAAAACTACAATAGCGTAGCATAAATTATAAACAATAAATAAAGAAGCAAACCACACACAGGATGTTAGTAGCGAGAGTCGTATATTTAAAACATCAAAACTGTTAAAACATAAAAACGTTTCAGCCAAGATATGACCATCGTAAAATGTTTATTAAGCAAAATATTCTCTCTCCTCATCATTACATCTCTTAACAATGCAATAATATTTGCTTGAAAATCACAGAATCCGAAAATTTTTTATGATAACATGGCGATCATTAACACATTTACTGATTCATACAGTATAGAAAGTCATTGCAAAATGATTGCAGATATATCTCATTGCAATGTTGTAATATTACAAATAGATTGCGCAATGTATTTACAACATTGTTACAATGTCATAGCATCATAAAAATGTCCGCCTTTAACAAGATTGCACTGTAAGGTCGTAGCAATGTTACAGTGCAATGTATTTGCAACTATTATTAAAATAATAAAAAAATAATTTTTTATTATTACTAAATATATTGTAATTTGAAATACAATTTGTGATACAAATTTAAAAAATGCAGAAAAAGAACTAATCAATATATATTTTATAATATTATTATATTTTGTACTAAATTACAAATTTTATATGCAGGTATATATATTTTTTTTTATTTGACATATGTAAACATATATTTTACACTTTTTTGCAAATATCATATATTGTATATTTTACGCTTTGCACTTTACACAGGTACGCCTATTTTGTACATATTGTTAACTAGTGAACTGGAAATGATAAGAAATTCCACACATTCTATATCATTTTCTTTGCCCTGATGAAAATTTGTTTCAAAATTTTTCATATAATTTTTTAGAATTTCTATATAATTTCCTCACATTTTTTTATACGAATTGGAACATTTTTCAGAAATATTCAGAAATATTTGGAAAGTTTACATCTTCTCTCAGAATTTTTCATACAAATGAATTCTAAAATATTCTGAAATTTCTCATTCCATAATTTTTAAAAAATATTTAAAAATTTTTCAGATTTTATAACATTATTCATTAGAATCAAATGGCATAAAAAATTATACTTATAAAAAAATCTTATAAATCTTACGATATTTTATAATTAACATATATGCAAAATGGAATGAGAAAAATTTTCACCAGAGATATTCAAAGAATTTTTTTAATGCGTGTATTCTAAAAAATTATGAGAGTTAATTATAAAGTTTGAAAAATCTTGTCACGCAGCGGCAATAAATGTCTGCGTTTAGCAGAAAAAGCAACTAACTTTGCAACTAATATAAAATTCTTCAATATAATTGGTTTATACATTTAAATTCAGGAACTAAGGGAAAGACTAATCATATTAAAAAATTTTACAACAGTTGCAAAGTTGCTTTTCCTCTGAATGCAGTGAATGTTTCAACGAACACTATAATTTATACTACCATGTAGCATGTAATATCACAGAATATCACAGCAATATTGCATTGAATCAGAATTACATATTACGGTGAAATATCACTGATATTACTGATATATTACATATTGATAAATAACATAAAAATATTACAGTAATTTTATGGTACAATAATATTGCTGTAATTTATCAAAGTAATATTGTAGCAATATAACGTATTAAGGTTGTATCGCATAAGATCGACTTGTGGAGGGGATAATCGCCCGAAACGCCAGTGCATGAGGGTACTGTTCGGTGGTGAAAAAAATTACTGTTCAAAAATTGCTGCAGACTGCAATTTTTGAACAATAATTTTTATTTCCCCACTGTGCGCTGATATTTGAGAATGAATTGATAAGCAAAGTGAATATCAGTGAAGTAGTAAAGTAATTTTGTAAATTTTTGTAATTAATATTTGTCTGATTATTCCCTATTTTCTTCGATTTAGGAAATTCGTTAATATTTATCTATAATCTTTAACTTTGTCTGTAATTATATTTATATTATCTATGCGTATTAATTATAACTGATAATTGTAACGCGTTTGATTTATAATTTCGTCCCAGATAGTAACGTGTCTGTCTTGTTGCTGGCTGAGTATGCATTGCTAAGCATGTGTTGCTACCAGAATTGCAGCAACTGAATCCTCATTTGTTGGCAACTTGATGCCTTCGCGATATGATAATTTTGAGTAGCAACTCACCAGCACAGTTGTCAATAATTTTAAAATCGTTATCATTAAAATTCATACTACTGCCATCATGTTATAATGTTAATAATGTTCAGCATCATATATTGTCATATTGCCGACAACAAGATAACATTGATACAGCTATCTCGCTGTTAAACTGCTAGCAATACATATACACATTATTATCTGCATATTAATTGTTACAATGCAGATATATTCGAAATTTGAAGACAAATCTATGGCAAGTTGCCAGCATCACAGATTTGTGCGATTTTATTGAGACACGCTTTGTTATCTGGGGTATTCGATTAATATTTTTATATAATTTACATATTGAAAATAGCAATATTTTGGTCGAACATTTATAATTTTATGTTTTAACAATGATGTTTTAAATATAAAACTTTCGCTATTGACATCCTGCGTGTAGCTATCTGCTTCTTTATTTATTATTGTGTATAACTATTTCTTTTTAAGTACAATAAATATACATTAATTCAGCTACAAAGAAACTTTCCATCCTTTTTAACTATATCTTTTCACATTTTACCCTTAGTAAATATTTTTCTCAGAATTTTTCACATAATTTTTTTAGAATTTTTGTATAAATTTCAGAATTTTTTAAAAGCTCTTATAATTAACTTAACTTTTTTAACGTAACTTTTTAAAAAATTTGTCAGATTTTTTTTTTTAATCAAATTGAAATACTTTTTAGAAGTGCCAAGAAAGTATATTTTCTTTTAGAAATCTTCATATGTGTAAATTTTGATATGTTCTAAAATTTCTTATTTTATAATTTCTAAAACGAAATCTATAAAAAGAGCTCAAGATGAGATATTTTGTTAGAAATCATAAAATCTTAGAAATCTTAGAAATTTTAAAATATTTTAGAATTCACATATATGAAAAATTTTAAGAAAAAATATACTGTAAGTACACTTTTTTAGTATTTTTAAAAAGTATTCCAATTCGTACAAAAATTCTGAGTGTGAGAAAAATGTTCTTTGGGAGCGTATTTAAAACAACGTGCAAGGCTACCGCTAAAAAAAATAGAAAAGAACAGTAAGTGCATCTGTGAATGACAAAGCTAAAAAATGATGAAAAAAAGAAAAAATGAAGCTCGCTTATTATTAACACGTACACAGCTCTTCATCAAGTCTCGATTTGGATTCGCCGCTCTTTCGTGGCTCGCTCGCGGCTGACTTGGCGATTTCCCGCTGCGCATGAGCGAGTATTGTCAACACTGACACAGCCACGACAACGTAAAGAAAAGTGTGCGGCAATCGACTCGTCCATGCGTGGAGCATCGCGATAAAAATCATCCAGTGAGCAACGGTTAGCAACGGTGTTCACCCCACTGAGACACCGTTGGAAGAGTATTAACCAGCGATACCGATCAATAATATATCTTATTCGAACGCAGTCACACTGCAATTCCACCACTGGCGACACTAATGCCACCTGTCGATGTACCAAACCGTCTGGAGCCGTTCTCTCCTTTCGGGCGTCTCTCGGTCCTTCAAATCATTGAGAATCAACATTGATAGTCTCGATATTCTCGATTTGTTGAATTCGTAGCCGGAGGAATGCTTGTACGCGACATCGCAATCGGATAAATGCAGCGTCTTCGTGGCTTCAACGGCTTTGTCGCCGATAACTAATCGTAGTAAGCGCGAATCGGCGAGCTGAGGAAACACGTGTGCATTCTGTTCTACCGCGAGCTTGTCGCGCGCGGACAAGGATCGTCGGCACGACGTCTCTTCCTTGATATGCCTGGAGTGCATCGCTCGCGAAATCGTCGACGTTACACTTTATCCTAGCTCCGATTAACGATTCTACCCTACGCCAGTCAGTGGCGAATATGGCGGCGATGGATGGCGAAGCGAAGCTCGACGCAAGTATCATCCACTACGATTTACCAAACGTCATCGTGTCCCGATGTCTGCTTACTGAGACTCGCTGTGACGAGTATAATCGAAGGATACGATTTCATAGATACATTCTTGTCAAACACACGTTGCTTTCAATGTTTTTTATTACATTCAACAGATGTATGATGATGTCACGTATGTTGTTGATCCTCAACATGTTGAGGGTGAGATGACAGTTGGTACAAAACAGAGGTCGACTTTAGGAGAACCAGAATTTAATACATTAGATGAACCTATTAAAGATACAATTGTAAGTAGATGTTTTGCTAACAAGAGACATAGATGACAATGCAATAATGAAGTATTTCATCCTTGTATAATTTTGAAGCTGACATCAAAATCTATAATGGGGGTTCTACAATGAGTCAGTAATCGGAAGCATTAACCAGTCTTAGGCTCGATTGCACCAATGTTACTTTGACTTTAAGCAAGGCTTAAAGCTCTCTCGTCTCTCTTTTGCTTTAAAACGAGACAGTTTTATTCTGGCTGAAGTAATATTTTTCGCAATAAGTTCTTTACCGAATTAATTGTAGGGGGTTATTTCATATATAGGAATGTCGGAATGTTTCGGCTCCTCATCATATTTATATTATTAGCGTCTAGATCGATTGTGGTTAATATCCGAATGTTTTGGCGCACAGTCACATTTGAGATAATTAAATTTAAAAATTAAAAATATATATTACATTCATAACATCTAACTTTGACCGATAATTGGTGCTCTTTACTACATGTATGTTGTACATTTACACAGTCAGATCTTATGGGTCTGAGCACAAGAATTGTCGTAATACTTACATAGGCCTGTTCTACAATAGAGTCGTAAGCAATATGCTGTAAGAAATTAATCATAGTCGATTATTCTTCTTGCACTTACCTGTGATTAGCCAATTTCTGACAACATGATTTGCCATATATTGTAGAACAGGCATTAGAGACTTGAGTTGTAGACGTAAGTAATGCACAAGCTTCGGCGTATGATATACGACTTATTACCATCTCTTGGAGACTTCTTGTGCTTAAACCTTATCTCTTAGTTTTAAGTTTGGCTTAAAGTCAAAGTAACATTGGTGCAACTGGTGTACCTTAATCCTAGTCGTACAAGTTGGCTATTGGCCAACTTCACTGATTAAGACTTAGGACTACTTAAGACTTCCAACTCATTGTAGAATTCCAGTAATACAGTTACTGATGCTGGGTTTGTGAAACTTATGTTTAATCTATATTGATTTATAATAACAATAATAATTTTATTGCATGCACCTACAAATTGAATTTAAACGATGTTAAAATTACAAAAATAGAAAAGAAAAAATATAAAGTATTAGTAAAAGGAGAGGCGACAGTGATACAGCTGATACAAAGTCTAACATGAAATTGAAAGGCACTAATTATTTTCAAGGAATCAATGGTATAATTAATATTTAAAAAAATGAATACGAAATTTATTTTTCTAGCAGTAATTCTCAAATTTGCAAAGAATATAATTGAGTAGATCATAGTAGACTTACCATTAGCTCTGGAGAGTTAATATTGACAAACAACAAAGATAAAAATGATTCAGTATTAAAGTACCATTTTAAAGACCACGATGTGAACAATAATTGGAAAACTACAACAATTGGAAAATTAAGCATTTTAACGTGAAAACAATTCCTTATGAATTTATATACTACAGTGATTCACTGTTACATTGCATCAACTGTGTCTCTTGCTGAAAACTTTTCAATAGTTAATAATTATATAAAATAGTAATAACTATAAAATTTCAAATAATAATATATATGGAGAGTAAACAAACTTTCAAATTTGAAAAAATAAGATCGAAAATGCACAGATCATTTCATTATGTCACGAAAAAAGCTAATCTGTTTACACAAGGCCACTTCGGTATGCATAGTTCTTATATTCAAGATTATCTTAAGTTCTTGAGATATTACGAACCAATCAGATGGCCACCTTATAAACCGTTTTAAGACATTACTTAAGATGGTCTTAAAATAAGAACTGACTATGAATACCGACCTTTGTAGCGCAACGAAATTAACCGTGCTTTAAAGCAATAAAGTCTGATTATACTAATGATTATAAAAACGATTAACTTTGATCTTGATTTGAATTGCTGTTCATCTTGTTTAATTTTTGAAATTCTTAGAATTTGAGAAAGATAAAGAATAAATTGAATCAAGACTTTTAAAGTTAATTTTACATTCGTAGAAACAGAATTAAGACATAATAATAATCTTTCAATATTACTATTTATTTGTAATGAATTATAATCTAAAATAACATACTGTAAATGAGCACCGCTATATCCGATAACTTTTAAACTTTCATGAAAATTTTTCGTTTGCATAAACTTTAATTGTAATCTAATTAAATTTGTTGCTTTGAATAAGGTACCTCAAGGAAAAAATATTTAAAACGAAATCTCAAAATATTTTTTAAATATTGAAAAATAACACATAGAGATATTTCAAGAATTATATTCAAATTTACTCAATATAATAAACTGTCATTCTTTTATAACAAACCATTGCGCACTGGAGAATTTCCTATAAGTATATATACTTTGACATTTTTATTGCATATGTGTGATATAATTATCATTCTATCTGATATAGTTGAGGGACGTTCGAGCGGTGGGCAAGAAGTTTTTCCATGTTTTATATCCTAAAGAGAAGAAAAGTTTACTGAAAGAATGTGAGTCTATGAATGACAGAACTCTGTTAGTAAAAAGGTGACTGATCATTATACAATACGTTTGCATATTTCAGGGGATTTATGGGGACCATTAATATTGTGTACTTTTATGGCAATGTAAGATATATTTATATAGATGTCATGGATATATATGAAAAAATTACATGTTGATTTACAATTGCACTACATTTAGGATATTGCAAGGTTCAACTGACATAGCAGATAGTTCAAACGATGGAGGGCCTGAATTTGCAGAAGTGTTTGTTATTGTATGGATTGGATCTATGGTTGTTACATTGAATTCGAAATTGTTGGGTGGAAATATGTAAGTAAATGAACTGTAAATTTTGACTTATTTGATTTTAATTATTGAAATAATTGTGAAATTATTATTTATGTATGATAACAAATATATTTAAATTTACAGATCTTTCTTCCAAAGCGTTTGTGTCCTAGGGTATTGCTTATTACCGACTGCCATCGCTCTAATTTTATGCAGAATCATACTAATAGTGCAGCAAAGCAGCCTTCTATTTACTCTTAGGTTGGTGATCAGCATGATTGGATTTTTGTGGGCAACGTATGGTAAGTATAACACCAATTCTAGTAAGATTAACTTATATCTTTCCATTATAAATCATTACCCAAAAGAATTACTATTTTAAAATTTATTAATATTTCAGCATCGATGGCATTCCTTGGCGACAGTCAGCCCACAGGCAGAAAGGCATTAGCAGTATATCCAATTTTCCTGTTTTATTTTGTTATATCATGGCTAGTTATATCCCACACTACATAAAACGCAACATAATAATTAATCTGTTACAAGACTGCGCATTGCTCCGACCTTCCGCGTAAATATCAGGAGATGACAAAAGATAATCAAAAGGTGATGCAATGTTTTTCATACATGATATTTTCCAAGTCCTGCATTTGGACATATTCCAATATTGTGCTTTTGTGAATAATACACAAGTATAATATAGACAAGTATTTATTATTATCTTACAAGGGAAACACCAGGTAACGGGGTCGGAGTTTTTGATGCGCTTTTTACAGGCTGTTCTTGAGCGAAAAAAAAAAACGATATGTGTCCGGCCGTTTCAGCCATTGGCCCATAGTTTCGAAGAAATCGATTTTACGTATCATTTTTTTTTCGCTCAAGAATAGCCTGTATAAAACGCATCAAAATCCCTAACCCCACCTGGTATTCCCTTTGTTAGTCATTCAATATGTCAATTATGATTATATTAAGAGACTTTTAATTATATTTAAATCTCACTAAATGCACACTGCAATTCAGATAAATTCTCAATGTCAATACAAAAATAGATTCTTTCTCCATGAATGGAAAATTTGTCAGATTGGTATATATTTATACAGACTTGATAAGAAAAAAAACGTTGTAGTATGAGTTCAACGTTAATTTAAACTGGATATTTCTTAATCTGGATATTTCTTAAACTTCC
Source organism: Trachymyrmex septentrionalis (assembly GCF_001594115.1). Lineage (NCBI taxonomy): Eukaryota > Metazoa > Arthropoda > Insecta > Hymenoptera > Formicidae > Trachymyrmex > Trachymyrmex septentrionalis. The sequence continues at coordinate 371,469 of NW_017305977.1, read as the reverse complement.
ATAAATTTTTTGATCATTTATTGTTATTTTTTTTACCAAATTCCGATTTTAATTGTAACATTAAATTTAGAAGGTGTAGAAGTTCGAAGTACATTTGTATCTTTTGTATATTATGTACATAAATTACGTTTAAATCATATGTTACAATAAAATAATACAATATAGAATATAAGAAACTTTCATTGTTTATTTCATATATGTGAAAAGTATCTTTGCAACTTCCGTAAAAGTATCTTACTGTCGTAATGTATAGAATAAGCACTCAACGATTTTTGTACTGCGATATAACTCGTCTGTAGGTCTCCAACCTGTATATATATCGAACAAATATGTAGTATATGTTTGGCATCTGTCACAGTATATTGGAAACAATTACCTCGTAAGCTAAGTGCGCGCTATTGAAGTGCGCTTCATACACGTAACTAGCGATGTTAGCTGCTGCATGAAAATATGTTCTCGCCGCAGTAACGTTTCCGTTGCGCATTTCTATTACACCGAGATTGTTGTAAGCCAGAGCATGTCTGTTATCGCTTGCGATGGCTAGTTTCAAACACTCCTCGGCCATTATCAGATCACCCAGCGTCTGAAATGGCATCCATCTTATATAATTTGTTTTAAAACGATGATAAGTTGTACATACAATAGCAATATGAGAGATGTTGTACCACACATCAGCCACATTCTCATCAGTAGCGAGATTTAATGCTCTTTCGAAACATGATATAGTATGATCGTATTGCTGAGCATAGAAGCAACAAAGCCCGAGATTATTAAACAACTCCGCGTTATGTACGCCCATTTGCAAAAGGCGCCTGGAACATATATACGTTTATTTATCGAAATTTAATATTATGTACAGGATTGGGAAACAACGTCGTTACTTGTAACATCTCGTTGCAATTTTTTTCAGTAACGATGTAATATTTCCTTATTTAACGGTAACATTAATGGTAACTTTGTTGTTATTTTGTTATATGGGTAACGGTAACAGATACAATCGTTACTTTTATCACGTATTTATACACGTACAATACATGTGTATGGAATTTGCATAAGCGAATTTCAAAAGAAAAAAATTTGACCATATTTCCATTAATCACGCCATCATCACTATCATAACCACTAAATAGATCCCGTATTGAACTGGTAAATTAGTGATCAAAACAATTTTATGCCTTGTTATTGATTATGTTCTCACATGTATAGTTTAATAAGATTCTTATTATTTAATTTTTTGCAATTCTAAAAAAAAGAGATCAAAATTTGATGAAAAAGTAACAGAAATTGTAACGATTCATTACTTGTTGAATAACGATAACGAATTACTTTTATAAAGTAACTTTCCCTTATATGTATAAATAAAGCGTTAAAGATAAAATGGATCTAATCACTTAGACCCGATTGCACCAACATTACTTTGATTTTAAACAAGGCTTAAATTCTGTCTATCTGTGTCTCTTTTTCGGATTTAAAACGAGATAGATAGAGTTTTAAGTCTCGCTTAAAGTCAAAGTAACGTTGGTACAACCGGGCCTTAGTGAGTTTAAAAAAATAAATCATTGCAAAATAAGAATGTATACGATCTACATATATCTCTTCATGTTTAACTTTATATATATTACATTTAATATATATGTATACCTGTAGTAACGCAAAGCTAGCTCCGGTTGATCATTGTAAAAATGATGCATGCCTATACTGGCAATTGCCTCGGTATGAGAAGCGTCCTCTTGCGCGATTACCTTGTAATATTTCATGGACATCGTCGCATTATTCAGACCCTCAAATATGCGGCCCATCTCCGTGAGGATCGTAACATCGTTCGCGAAGTGCTCGAGGCCTCTCTTACATGTATCCAGAGCAGCCACTGGCTGATCGAGCCGAATATAGACTCTGATCAGTCGCAAGACCGTTTCGATGTTTTTATGATCCTTCAACGCCGACTTAAATTGTTGCTCTGCATCTCTTACCAATCCTAAAGTATAATAACACTTTCCCAGTTGAACTTTCCACCACCAATCTTTATATTGACAGACCTGCGTCGCCTGAACAGCCAAATCCAGTGCCTGTGATATATTCAATGAATATATTTTAATATTTAATTTAAAATATTATAATATCTCTATGTGTGATATCTATCAATATAATGTTTATACTCACGTATCTCGCATCATGTTCGTGATAATATATATATTCGAATAATGGTTTTGCTATGCTTTGCTGATTAGCGTATTTAGTTATGTTTAATCGCGATAATTGGATAAATGGTCCACCAGGTTCTGTCAACATTGACGCTGTGCCAAGTCTTGGAAGAAAACTTCGTTTAATCTTTTCTTGATATTACAATTAAGATTACGCGCATACAAATCACAATTTATAATATACCTAACACTGCGCCCTGAACTTGCTGTAATTGGCCTAGCAGTCATTGCTGTTCTCGGTGTTCTCAATGCCTGCTCAATCGATTGAGACATTGCTGCTTGAGTGGCAGGCCGTATTACTCCAGTAACAGGTCTGCCTTTAAGATATCAATATAGGATTTAATTTTTAAATGTATGAATAAAAAAATAATTAGAAAAAAATTGGAATTTTCTCAGATGAACTCTGACATACCGGATTGTGATTTAGGGCGTACTCCTTGACCAGTGTAACTGGTGCCAGGATTTCTCAACGAAGTACCTGGCCTGGGCATCGTTGATATCGCATAATTATCTAATAAGGTCTCGGCGATTCCCTCTTCCTCGCCTTCAATATCGTCCACGTAAACTTGCAGCGTTAAAGCACGCATTTTTAGAACCCATACGGCCTGGTAACGAAGTCATATGTCACGACTGATTCGTAAAGAGAGAGAATTACTATTCTATGCATAAGGAATAAAGAGAAATATACCTGATCCAGCGGATTTTTTCTCAACAAATCCGTGCATATTGCAGCGCATGTCTCGTACTTTTGTCGACTGAATAAACTCAAAGCGGTAAATAATTCCATGTTCAACAAAGCCTGAATTTCCTCGGAATGGAATATGTATCAATTTCGTAGCATTGATCCGATTGTTATAGAGTACTATACTATACCTTGAGCAATCACTTTCCTTACAGCTGTCGTACAAACATAAGCGAAATTATTGATTATTTCAAGTTATTTCTTTACTTTATAGGCGAGCGGTTTACCCCCATTTTCAGTTCACTAATCAACCAACCAACCAACGTTCTAGTGACTGCAAATGACTTAATTCAATTCCTCATATTATTCTGCGAAAAATCTATATATACTTTATTTTGTTACGTAGTCGTTGAATAGTTAAAAATAATTATTTAAAAAATTTTAACTTTGAATGAAAATTCCGAAAAAATTCTGTAAGGTTAATTGGATTAAAATAAACATTTTTTGTCTCTTAGATTTTTTTTATAAAATCAATAGTTTTTGAAATAAAAAAGTCCTTGAGTCCAATCTTGAAAAATAACTATTTTTATGAATTTTTTTCTCACAAACTAATTTTCTAATGAGTATGAATGAAAAACGAAAATATTTGACCTTTCTTAAACTTCTTAAAGTGTAACGAGAATTTTATTTTATTTTACTCTATAGTGTTATTAACAGAAAACTTTATTATCATAATGAGACTCTAAAAGCACGTCTGCGTCCTGACAAAAATAAGAAGTTTTATGAATGTTATTGTTTGCATGAGCGTTTAGTTCAAGTGTTAAGTCTGCTAAATTCAGACATTTCATTAAAAAAAAAAAAGTACAAAATTTTTCACTGAGAAGTCTCATCTTACTATGCTTTTTATTCTATTCGATATGATTTTTTTAAATGCGAGCAATTGAATTTCACTGTGTCCCTTTAGTGGCGATGTTGTGCACTTGAAAATTAGATATGTAGAAGAATGTTTACTAAACGGAAAAAAATGCTTGTGTTATGGAGTTGAAGAAAACATTTTTTGGGCATCTTTTAAGCCGTTTGTAAACGCCTTGCAAAACGTTTACTAAGACTCAATAATTCGCCATATTGAAACAACATTTGTTGAACGGAAAAAAATGCTTGTCTCATGGTATTGAGAAAAGCGTTTGCTATGAAAAGTCTGACAGTGAACTCTCTGCACGAAGGTGCATCAGCATTTACTGAGCATCTTTGAAAAGTGTTTCTTTAGCATTATAGGACTTTCATGAAACGATATGTACTGTATTTTATAAGTGTTCTGAAAGTATTTCAAACTCAATGGTGTTTTGTAAACGTTTTTATAAAGTTTGAAAACGTATAAACTCTTAAAAAATCGTCATCAAACGGTTGTCAATGTTTTATAAAGCAGCGTAAATAAAGATGATGATAATGATAATAAAGATGATCTCAAGGCATAAAAGTGTAATAAAAATATTAAAAACTCGTGTGTTATAAATGTTTATATCCCAGAGCAAATATTTCAATTTTCAAACAAGCGCTGTGCCCAGTCGTAATGCCAATTCACAATTCAGCATTGAAACATTTGATGCATTCAGAATGACAATCGCTCACTAAGCGCTCAGTAAGCTCTTTCATTTGATTGGTCTATATTTTAAAATCTAATGGAATATGCCAATCAAATGAAAGAGCTCATTGAGCGCTCAGTGAACGGTCATGTTTCTGAATGTACCCATTTAGTACGAGATTCCACCGCGAGTTTGTGCACCTATCGCGTATGCAGGTGAAATGTAAAAAAAATGGAAGTTCGTGTTGAGGGCAACACTAAACTGCAAGGATGTAAAAAAAAAAGTAGTCAGGAATATCATTAATAACATTTTTGATTAAAAAATTTTGAAAAAATGACTCATCATATATTTATAATGACCCATCATATGTTTATAAAAGGGCTATCGTTGGAAAGGAGGATCTGTACATTACGAAAATGGTAGGGTGCGACCTTTAAAGTGGTCACAACTTTCTGGCAGCCAGGATAAAGAGAGCGAATAAATGGAACGTATATGATGAACACAAACTCGCACGCATACATTCAACCATCAGTTATTGCGTCCTTAATCATAGTCCGGAGCCGGGCTCAGCTCCTATCTTGAACTCGCTTTCGCCGGCTGGAGCCGGCGAATTTTCTAAAACACTAGCAACCCTCATTTTGTAGCAGTTTTTTAAAGGCAACCCTATTCCGTAAAGAGTAAACATTAAGCTACGACCTAGTGCAAAAATTATTGAACTATGCAATGGGTATATTTAATGAACAAAAATTCATTCATTACTCACCTTCTTTATCCTAGCTGCCAAAGGGTTGTGACCACTTTAAAGATGGCACCCTACCATTTTCGTAATCTACAGATCCTCCTCTTTCCAACGGTACCCCTTTTATAAACATACGCGATGGATCATTTTTTCAAAATTTTTTAATCAAAAACGTAGTTACTAATATTCCTGACCACTTTTTTTTAGATACTTTTGCGGTTTAGTGTTATCCTCAATACAAACTTCGATTTTTTTTACATTTCATCTGCATACGCGATAGGTGTACAAACTCGGGGTGGGATCTTGGACTAATTTGAGACCGCTCACGCGCCGTAGACGCGACTTCAAAGCTTTATTATAATAAAGTTTTTACTGTCGATAATAGTACAGATCGAAATAAAATAAAATTCTTGTCATAGTCTAAGAGCTTGCGCACAATATAACTAAGAAAGAATATTCCTCCATTATGCGCAGAGCCTAAGATTGGCCGAATATATTCGCTTTTTTTTCATATTGATTGAATGATTAATTTGTGAGAAAAATAATCATAAAAATAATCATTTTTCAAGAACAAACATTTTTAAATAAAAAACTATTGATTTTATCAAAAAGTTTAAGAGACAAAAAGTGTTCATTTTGATCCAATTAAGCTTACAGAATTTTTTCGGAATTTTTCTTCGAAAAGTTAAAAAGTTTTAAAAAAAAAGTGTATATATATAGATGTTTTTTCGCAAAATAATATAAAGAATCGAGTTATAAGCCAGCCACTAGAACATTGATTAGTCACCCAGATAGTAATGTGTCTGTCTTGTTGCTGACATGTTTACTAAGTATGTTGCTACTAGAATTGCAGCAACTGAGTCCTCATTTGTTAGCAACTTGATGATATGATGATACCTTCACAATATAATAACATTGAATAACAAATTGCTAACATTTAAAATCGTTATCATTAAAATTCATACTATTTCCATCATATTGCCATAATAATATGCAGCATTATACAATGCTGTCATATTGTTGACAATGCAAGATAACAATGGATGCATACAGAACGTCAACCGCTCACTGAGCGCTCAATGAACTCTTTCATCTGATTGGCATATTCCATTAGATCCTAAAATATAGACCAATCGAGCGGTCGTGCATCTAGAAGCTAAGTGAGTTCTTGTATCTGTGTGGTCTATATTTTTAGATCTAATGGAATATGCCAATCAGAAGCACAATTGCTCACTGAGTTCACTGAGCGCTCAGTGAACAATTGTGCTTCTGGATGCACCAATTGACTGCGTTCAGCGACTCAACAGTTGAATGAGAGCTCGCTGTATTTTTTTAGATCATCCAATCAGCATTAGATCTGAAAGAATACACCAATAGCAGCGAGCACTCATTCAACTGTTGAGTCCGCTGAACGCAACAATTTATGCAGCTCTCTTGCTGTTAAACTGCTGCAATATATATATATGTGTGCGTGCGTGCGTGCGTGCGTGTGTGTGTATACACATTGGCTGCGTTCGAAAACGTCGCTCGGATGCCTTCGATGCCTCATCGGAGTCATCATCTGTCCTTGTTTAACATTAAATGTTAAACAAGAACGGATAATGGGCACGTTCAAGTCGACAAAGCGGCTAGGTCTGCTCGCCAAGCAATTAAATATGATTGGTTGGATCTACAAGTGAGAATCAATTATGCTCATTCGCTCGGCAAGCATGCCTAGTCGCTTTGCTGTCTTGAACTCGCCCAATGACTCCGAGGCATTGGAGGCATCCGAGCGACGTTTCCGAACGCAGCCAATTGTCTGCATGTTGCTATAATGTCGGTATATTCGAAATCGTTGAAGACAAATTTATGGCAAGTTGCATCATACATAAGCAATCATAGATTTGTACCATTGTGCTGCTTAGTAAACGAGAATGGATTAAAATGGATAGAAATTTTTTCTATCCGAATGCGTAATTTAAATAGCGAATATTTTTTTTTAATTTAATTGGATTTAATTGGATTCAATTAGATTCAATTGGATGCAATTGGATCGAAAAACTGCATTTCTATTCAAAATTTTGAATTGAACAGTATTCACATATTGAACACAGATGCACAGAAAAAGCTAATATTATTTTTAGATTGAAAGGCATAGAGATATGATAGGAATTACATGTTCCTATAAATGAATAAAAATGCATTCAAGATTGAAAAGCATTTTAACATTCATGAATCAATATTTCTGAAAATCTGAATCCATTTCATTTCATTTCAATCCATTCTCATTTGCTGGGTAATAATAATTAAGATAGTAATCGATGCAATTGGTATGATTGGTATTTGTTTTTAATCATGAGAAATGAATATATATCATGGCGAATTTTATTTAATTGATATATACATCAATGATATATCAATGATACATACATATACATCACATACACAGTGGAAGACTATGGATATATATTAATATTTCATGTAATCCTTGACGATATTCGACGATTTCTAGGAACGTGAATGGATAAAATTATCAGATATATTCCTGATATGCTTTTGATATACGAAACAAATTTTTTCATTTATTAGAAAATTGTAATTGCGATGGCATTTATTGATAAAAATCGTCCAAGGTAAGTGAAAAAATAATCAACTGTTATTGTGGCAATTTATATATACATAGTTATTATTTATTATGTATATGAGCATTACCATTGTAGTATACAAGAAGCATTCGAACGATTTTTCGGGAACAAAACTATACAAGAGCAATGTACCGAGCAATCTTTGACACGTTTACACAATGTTTTTTTGGTAACTAAATGTTTTTCTTCGCAAAAATGCTTTTTATGATTTTTTTTCTTATAATTGGATACAGACAACAGAGAATGGGGAGGTGGATTCTTCTCAACTATATGATGCTTTTCGTAACATCCTCGAAATAAAAATATCGCAGGACGAATTTCAAGTTTTCTTCAATAAAGTTAGTTAATCTCTACCTTCTTTCAATTTAAAAAAAATGTTTTTAAAAATATAATTGTCAATTCAGATAGATACAAGACTTAAAGGCAAAGTAATATGGGATGAATTCATTTCTTACTTGCTGATAGAATTTCGGGATATAGACACATATTTGAGGTCGCAAATGTTGGAAACACCATTAACGAGTTTACCCAAATTGTTAAGAACGCGTCATCGTACTCCTGTGTGCAGAATTACATTTTGCCCGGAAGTTTTGCCAGTATGCGGTCAACATTAAAAATTTGCCTGGTGAAACATTTCTTAGAATTGTTCTATAATTTTTCAGTTAGAATTCCATATAAATTTCAGAATTTTTCAAAATTTTTATACAATTTTATTAACTTTTTACAAAATTTCGCCCCGATTTTAATAGGCCCCGCATATTAAAGTAAGCGTTTTTGGTATTAAATGATAGATTTTATGATGACATTTGCATCCCTATAAACTTCAGTCCTCTATCTCGAGCCGTTCAAAAGTTATTTAGGTGTCTCGGTACTTTTTCCTCGCCCTGTGCACACACACACACACACACACACACACACACACACACGCACACGCACACGCACACACGCACACGCACACGCACACGCACGCGCACGCACGCACGCACGCACGCACGCACGCAAGGTGTTTTATTTTAAATGATATAATCGATTATCTCACGAATTAATGATTTTATTGAAAAATTTTTCGAACGAAAATTGCATGGCTTGAAGAAAAACACATGATGGAAATGTGGACCTTGACCTTGAGTGACCTTGTCAAAATCAGGTCAAGGTCATTAATATTTTTTGAAATAGAAACTCCTATTTTTTTATTATATAGCTTATCTCAAGAGCTTTTCAAAACACTATAATAAAGTTACTTTTCATTAAGTACTTGTTAAATTATAAGGCAAAACCGATCACTGATCCTCCCAGCAAAGAGAATAGATTAAAATGGATTGAAGTTTTTTCCTACCCAAATACATATTTTAAATAGCGAATACTTTTTTTGGATTTAATTGGATTCAATTGAATTCAATTAAATTTAATTGGATGCAATTGGATTGAAAAACTGCATTTCCTATTCAAAATTTTGAATTGGACAGTATTCACAATGCACAGAAAAAGCTAATATTATTTTTAGATTGAAAGGCATAGAGATATGCTCCATGTAATTCCTATAAATGAATAAAAATGCATTCAGGATTGAAAAGCATTCATTTTAACATTCGTGAATTAATATTTCTGAAAATCTGAATCCATTTCAATTCATTTCAATCCATTCTCGTTTGCTGGACGATTAAGGTAAGATCGGGACTAATCCAGCCAACTAAGGCAAAGCCGATCACTGATCCGACCAATTAAGGCAAGATCGGGACTGATCCGGCGAACTAAGGCAAGACCGATCATTGATCTATTGATCAGTATCCTGTATCAATGGCCAACTAAGATAAGACACATGTCCGCACGCGTGAGCATATGCCAAGTAGTATGGATAAATCGCGAAGACGTGTAAGAATCCCGCTCATACGCGCATGCGTACATAGATAACGCCGGCAGTAACTTTTAAGCTCCATAACTCGGAAAGTACTCAATGAAACGTAACTTCATTATAGTGTTTTGAAAAGCTTTCAAAATAAGCTACAAGAATATATAATAAACAATAGGGATTTCTATTTAAAAAAACATTAATGATCTTGATCAGATTTTGGTCACTCAAGATCAAATCCACATTTCCATCATGTGTC
>NW_017305977.1:343208-361432 GCF_001594115.1 Trachymyrmex septentrionalis | reverse complement strand
ACATCTTTTCTAGAATTTTTCATATATGTATATAAATTCTAAAATATTCTAAGATTTTTACATTTTTGCAAAAAAACTTTTAAAATTTGAAAAAGTTTAAGATATTTTATTAGAAATCTAATCTTTTCCTTTACACAGCCAGCCCCAAATAACTTTCAACTGATCTTGACCTTGATTTTGACCCTCAAGGAGATTAAGATCATTGACCTTTTCCTCCGTTCATTATTCATTAAAAAGTTATGAACAAAACAATTTTTATTAATAGTAAACAATTTTTAAACACAAAAGATACATATTTCAGCATATTTTCCCTCGATAGGGGGAGGTGGAGATGAATCTTACGTCGCGTGGAAAGTTGTGCGCTGCTTAGCAGGAGGAGACGTGGAATAAAACTCTCTTCGCGTAGAAAGTCGAGCGCCCTTTGGCAAGGGGAGAAGTGGGATAAAACTCGCTTTGTGTGGAAAGTTGTGCGCTTCTGGCAGGGGAGAGATGGGATGGAACTCGCTTTGCGTTCATCGAGATTTACCCCATGCTGAAATATGTACCCTTGTTTCTAAAAAATTACGTTTTATTTATAAATCTAGTTTTGTTAATAACTTGTATAATAACTTTTTTTTTAATAAACAACGAAAGGTAATAGGAAAGGTCAATGACCTTGACCTCCATGGGGGTCAAAGTCAGTTGGAGGTCATTTGGAATTGACTGTGTAAAGGGAAAGTTTTACCAGAAATCTTAATAAATTTTAAATATAAAAAAATAATTACAAATATTGCAATATAAGAATTTTTTTGCCAGGACTATGCAAACCAATCATCTCTTCTTTTATTATATTGTCTTTTATTATATTGTTGTTAGAGAAAGCTCACTCTCCTGTATCAATAGTAATACTTTTTTACGTTCTGAAATAGATTGGAAAAACATATTTCTTAATTATGTTGGAAAAACATATTTTGATCTTAACAAAAAAGAGTTGATCGATATTTGCATCGATCACTCTTCCAAAAAAAATGTTATTTGCTTCTGTCTTTTACAGTTATCGCAGATTTATTATGTCAATTTTTAGGATAGGAGTACGAGTTTTCGCCGAGGTTGTTATCTAACTGTTAGTCGAGAGGGAGCGATTAATTACTGGTCATTAGATCTTAACTATGAGCGTACTGTGCAGTCCAAGAATCGTTAGTACTTCTTAACTCCTCTCTCATCTTCAGCTAACACTTTTGTCGGTACCTTTTTTGCAGCGTTCTTAAAAGTACAAACTACTATTATAACTGATATGATCGTGCTACCGGATGTTCAGATAGTGTGTACGAGTTCAACAGAATGCGATTTGAGATTTTACGACGTCGCGGCAAAAAAATTTGATCTTCGCATACTGGTCAGTGATTAACCCAAATTTCATAGAATTTTATCATTCATCATCTATCCACTGTTAATTGTAATTAATAATAAATGATATTTCTAGATATCCAGTTTGGAAAATGCAGTTGTTTGCATGCACTATTACTTTAGTAGAAATATGAACGAAAATTCTTATATCGTCTTAGGTGATACGAGTGGGTCTATTATAACCATGGCCTTTAATCCTACGGATAGAGGACCTTTCAAGCAATATACTGCAAGTGACTCGATCATTTTCCGTTACGACAATGTCATTAAAGTAAGTAAAACCTGTTGGACGTCACTCAGGATCATGATTTTGACAATATATATCAAGGTCAAGGTCATCGGAGAAGCCTCCTCTAAAGTGAATAATTATTCTATAAAATTATTGCACTAATTTCAAAGTAGGTTCAAATTTGATTACGTCTTATTCCAATATAAATTAAAGGTTTGCTTCATAGATGTAGTTGAAGGCTTTGCTGAAAATTACTTTGCTAAAAGATTACTATAATTAGGGGGAGATACAAGGATTAGATGTCATAGAATTAAAAAATATACATACAAACTGGACGAGCCAGGTAGCTTATTATGGAAGCTTACGTGCATTTGTGTCGAGTAGCCAATGCTCTGATTGTTCTTTGTGCGTTTTCGATATGAGTGGGACAAAGATGCAATATAAATTTCAAGTTCGCATGGGAATATCCTGTTTCACGCTCTGCGATGGTATCCTTTCGCTTTGTAATCGCAGATACGGAGATTTTGATGTAAATCAGATCCGATTTTAAAACAATGATTTTTTCAGAAACTCGTATACTGGTAACAGGTGGACCAGACTGTGTGATTCGCGTTTGGAATCCGTTTAACCCCAGGAAAGCAAATGCTATTTTGTCGGGGCACCGATCGACTATCTGCGCGCTTGTCATAACTAACACCGGCAATCGCATTTTTTCCTTGTCAAAAGATAGATGCATAAAAGTATGGGACGTTTCAGCTCTTAGCTGCATTCAGGTATAGAAAAATTACAATTCTTAGATACAATAGTCTCCTTTCTGTTAAACATTTTAATTTTTTTTATTATTTAATAAATCATATTTTTCTTTTAAATAATAAAAGATACGTATACATTTCGTAAACAGACATACAACAAATTACCTCGTAAACTGAGTGAATACACTCCGATGACTATAGTGTTCAACACGCTGACCTGTACGATGATTATTGCCAGCATGATGATAGCTGTTCTCGTTTGCGAGCACGTAATTAACGAGGAAACCTCGGACGGCTATACGCACACTAAAGGTGTCAGTTGTGTCCTCTACAATCAGCTCTTCCGTGTGGTAACTTCCTCTTTTATTCGAAAACCATTAATAAAATCATTAATAAAAATTGAATTATTTAGTAAAACAGTTGCGCAATTCAATAAAATAACATACAATTGCACAGTTTTAATAAATGATATATATTATTTTATCGGGATATAGATTGTTTCTACGGGATTGGATTCATGCATCATCGTATGGGATCCATGGTACGGACGCCGTTTACGTTTGATATCACACGCTCACAGTGTTATACGATTGGGGCAGTATGCCGACATCGAGATCACAGCGGCTTGCTTCGACGATTCGGAGCAATTTTTAGTGACTGGCGCAAGAAATGGTTCAGTGAAAATGTGGAATTACAATACCGGAATCTGTATACGCGATATGATGGTTGATCATCAATGGTACAGCGGATATTAAATAACTGCTTTTTTTTTTTACAAATTATGTGACATTCCATAGTAATAGCGTTTTTCCTAGTGCAACATACATTTAAACAGTATGCTTATTCTTTTTGGCTGATCTTTTGCACAACTTCATCCTTCTTCTTCTTTCCTCCTGAAGAGAAAAGAAGATGAATTGGTGCAAAAGTTGAGCTAAAAAGAACAGGCCTAGTGTACCATGTTTCCGTAGCTACGGTGTAGTGCAAGTTTTATATACAAAGTAGGATTTTGCTGCATTATCTCAAAAGGGTGGTGTAGAGCCAGTGTGACATTTAAAATTAAAAAATGGAAGTCAAGCGGGATTTTAGCACAATAATGAAGTTATATTGTACATCATGGTGTGCACCGCTCTAGTACAGTATAGCGCTTACATGCGGCTGATACAGTGCAAGGCTACACCCAGTGTATCCCAAGGGAAAACGTCATAAATTACAAAAAGTATTGTAACTAGAAAATTATGACATTTTCGAAAAATTATTTATACAATTTTCTTTCCAAAAGTTTTTTGTTGCAGTTATAATTGAAAACAAAGTTACTTGAATTATAAATAAAAATAAATTCGAACACTCGCACGACAATGGCTGCGTTCAGCAAAGAAAGCAGCAAGTAATTGGTTTATACGTTTAGATCTATAAAGAACTGAAAGCAAAAACCAATCGTATTGAAGAATTTTACAACAGTTGCAAAGCTATTTTCTCTGCTGAACGCAGCCAATAAATCAATGCATAATATGAGAATGAATAAAAAACAAACAGAGCTGCGGCAGATTCAGAAGTGGGATTTGGGAGTGCAGGTGACCTTTTGACAAGTGATTAATATAATCGAGAATCTTCTGAAGTTAGTCACGTAGCACTTTTAAACACATAAACATGGCCGCTTGATTATCGAAATATCTCCGTTTTTTGGTGGTATTCACAGTTGATTCTTATATTTAAGATTAAATTTTAAGTACAGTATTTAAGATGTTATGAATCAATTAGAGAGCTGCATTAACATCTTAAGACATTACTTAAAATGATTTAAAATAAGAACGGACTGTGATACCTCCCTACTTTTTGATTTTCTCTCATGTAATCAACTTTTTGACAATAAAATATTATATTCTGTTAACTAACATGGCAATAATATTATAATTTATAATCATTAAAAATATATATTTATATGTTTTTACACTTTGCTAATTTCACACATAGCAGCTTTTAGTATACACTAATCCAATGTAATATAAAATCCAATGTAATATAAGTTTATATGCATACCGCGTTACATGCAATAGTTTTTATGCACTCCAACAAGCACGTTACTATAGTAGAATCATGTTGGAGCATGCGACGTGAATAAATCTAATTCGCTATTAGAGAATATCTTCTAATGTTATTTTTCGTCAATATCATGAGCGATATAATAAATTTTCATTTTATATTATTTTTTTCTGCAGTGAAATAACAAACATCACATGGTACGAAAATCGAATTCTGTGCTGCGGTTGGAATAAACACGTGACAGAATTGTCGATTTTTGAATCTGATATATGCAAAAAGAATTGGACGACCAGTCACACCGATGACATTCTATGCTTGGCTGCGAGATATCCACAATTATTAGCTACCGGATCGTACAACGAAGAATTAATTCTCTGGAATCTTGAAACGAATCAGCCTTTTAGAAAGTATCAAGTGACTGATGTTAATAGAAGGTGATGTCAACTTAATATTTTCATGAACAATAATTGATACAGTAAATGTCAGCAACTTGTAATCGAAGGCTAATTGACTCAATAGGCACACGAGAATGACGAACGCACAGAAAGAATTTAAAAAATTGAATGAGATCAGTGGATCCGTCAATCAGCAGATTAAGTAAATAATAATGCGTTTATGGCTACGAAAGAAAGTTTCTTTTGTCGAAGTGTTTTAAACCGATTCCTCGTGAAACAGAAAATTGACTCCATCTGTCCATCAAGAATCAGCATTGAACATTGTTCGTGTAACTGCGGTACGCGCGATAATCTTTCTAGCAGCGCGAGAAACGAAACCCGATGTTGGCACATTGTTGGTCGCCCTCGACTCCGGTTTGATACAAGTATGGACACATCATCCTGCGGCGGGATTTTTAGGGGCTTTTTCAGTCATACATACTGTCGGTGACTGTGCCACATCCTTAGCTACCGATCCTAAAAATCAATTTTTTGTAACAGGTTTTGGAACTTTCTAAAGATTTGATTACATCCTCAACTTTTCACAGTTAAATATTTTTTCTAATGTCTACAATTTTATTCCTGGAATTTCCCCTTAAAGGTCATAGTATAGGGTATATAAAAGTTTGGCTTCTCTCTAATTACATGCTACCAAATCCACCGAAAATTTGCATGCCACTACTGAGATTAGAATTCCCATTTTTATGGAAAGATAAAATAGACGGAAGAGCGAAGAGAGCAGTACAAAATCAAATGCTGCCACTTCTGCTGTCATCTGTGCGTGGTCATACGCGGGGAATTACTTCTCTTCAAATCATTTCTAGCGCACGAGTGATAGTCAGGTATATATAATTATTATAAAGGTTTTGATACAGGCGCATCACTTTACTAAAAAATTTAAATAAATAATAGCGGTAGCGCAGATCGTACAGTACGTTTGTGGAGTTATGGAGGTCGTTATATATCAACACTGGGTACGTTTAGAGATTGGATCCCGATTCTGCCTACTGTACCCGTGCAAAAATATTTCGAAGATTATAAACTTCCAGCAGACATTAGGAGATTTGCCAGTTCTACCACTTTAAAGGTAAATTTGAAAAAAATTAGAAAAATATATATACGGGAACGCAATGTATACATTTGGGATGATGCACAGGTACTTCATGGTGGTATGAGATTACCGATAGAGATCGAGGAAAAGGAAATCGACATCTCAAAAGAAACTCTCGAAGAAGAGCAATATATGTTGTACGGGAAGGATTTCGATAGTCTTGTGCTCGAGACATATTATGAATCACAGTTGCCTGAAAACATCTATCAGAAATATCTGCGATTAGACAATACTTTGCCATACGTGAGTACATGCATATACAATTATACATACTTCATATGTATTAAAATATATATTTTGTAAGATTCATTATATGTTGTTATATGATAGCGGATTCGGTTAGACGCACTAGTGCATATTAATAATCTGTATAAAATGCAAATATTTCGAGTTACAAAATACAAATTTTACTTAACAACACAATAAAATGTGTTGAGGATTTCATTGTTTAATCCATTTTTATATTTATATTGAACACACATTTTTACGTAAATGTGTACGATGGCTTTAATGTGCACGAGTGCATCCAATTCTTCGCTGTAATGCAATTTCAACTTGTAGAAATTTTACATTTGTAGATACCAATTTATACGTATTTACCAACCTATTCTTTAAAACCTGTCGAGACGCAGAAAATGCTCCTGCTTGAACAGAAAATAGAACCTATGTATGGATTTTTATTTTTATTCGAAATCATTGAAAATATATCATACAGGGTGTCCGTCGAATATTTTGATATATTATATATATATATTTTTAAAATATTTATAATTACAGTAAAAAGGTATACTTAAGAAGAACAATGAAACCACTGCGCTCTTCTGTAATATAAAGAGGCAAAGGCACTTCCACAAAATGAAATCTACCGCAATGCTCTCCATCATTTGAACCTTATAAACTCTTGCAAAATGTCAGTATATATTAAAATAGTACATATTTTACACATTGTATAAATTAAAATGAGAATTAATTTACTCACGTTGGTAAAATTCATATTCATAACAATTATTTTTTTATCTAATTATTTACTAAGTCGATTATTTAATTATATGTAGGCTTTACTTCTTCTTCAGCAAATATACGATAAAATATAAATAAGTAAAAAAAAATTAAATTGTCAAATCATGAAGACCTACTTACATACATCATCATTCTATGAATATTGGGATATAACAACGAACAACGCAACTTCATGTTTGTCGAATTAAAACAATTTGCCTTAAACATTATTACATTTCACATGCATACAATACTATACTTAATGCCTCTGATTATATCCACATGTATTTCTGTGATATTAATTTTTTAAAGGCAATTTTCGTTCGACAAACTCGGGTTCCATCATGGAAATACGCGGTGGCGTTTTCCAGATTGCACTGGATGTACGCTTCAATCGATTTCTATCTATACCATGGAATAATTCAGTCAAATCTGGCGTGCACTTACGAGTATTGAAGAATTTATAAACTATTCTTTCGGGAATGTATTGTTGCATCGCAAGTTGTGCTTTGCGGATGTGCGCTGCAATTAAAAAAGAAACATATATTCATATTCTTTTCTTCTTACTTTAATGATGATTTAAAAAAGATGTAAAAAAAGTACACGTACCCTGCGCCCAATACGGTATCTCATGCTTCGGTTTGCTTTCATCGTCTGATTCATCATCATCAGGTTCACTATCTAACACATAATTCACAGTACCTTGATACTTATTATTAGTCTGTTGTTTGTTCTGCAAAAAAATCAAGTAAGTGATTTATCAGTTTTGAGTGAAAGTAGGATTGAAGTTTTGTAGGATTGAAGAATTTTTTTTCTGTCATAAAAAAATAACTCACTTTAGCTTGGGCCGCAAGTAACTGATTTTTCTGTTTCAAAGCTTCGGCAGCGGCTTGTTGGGCCCTTGCTTCCGCTTCCCTACGTCTTTCAGCTTCTTGCTCTCGACGTCTTTGCTCGGCTAATAGACGTTCCGTTTCCTCTTGTTCTTGTAACCTCTGCAATCTCTGTTGCTCTTCCAATTTGCGACGCTCTTCCTTTTCCTGTATTCGTTGCAATTGGGCAAGACGCTTCTTCTCTGCTTCCTCACGATGCCTTTCTTGATTCAAAAGAGCTAATTTTGCCTTCTCTTCCCTTTCTTTCTCAGCTTTCTGCCGTTTCTCTAATTCTTGCTTCTCTTTAGCTTCTCTTGCTAATTTGTTTTTGAGTTCCTTCTCTTGCCGCTTCCTGTATACAAAGTATATATCGAGATATTGTATCACCTGCATATCTTTTAATTATAGCATTATGAAATTTTTGTATACCTTTTCTTCTCCTCCGTCTGTAATCTCAAAGCTTCGTCTTTCTTTTTCCTCGCGTCTTCCTCGTGTCGTCTCTTTTCCTCTAACTTTTCTACCGAATTGGAAGTTGTAATAGTTTTTGATGGTTGAATGAAAGACTCCACGCCAGTAACAATATTGGTGCGCGAAGCGGTTATAACTTTTGAATACTGAAATAAAAGTATGTAAATAAATAAATATGACAAAATTTTATCTTTCTTAAATTGCACTATAGATCTGTTCCTTTGGCTGAACTTTTGCACCAGTTCATCTTTTTTCCTCTTCTTTCCTCCTGGAGAAAAATGGACGAGAGAACTGGTGCAAAAGTTTAACAAAAAAAAAAATAGGTCTATAGTGTAATTTAAGATAAAATTTTGTATTAATTTTACGTTCGAAAGTTTGTTTGAAGGGGTATAAAGACAATTAAGAGATAGTACAGGCTGCATCAATTTTGTCTTGCTTAAAGGTGTCGTTTTCAACTGTTGCATTTTTAGGTTTGGTTTATCAGTTTGGGTCAGTAATTTATTAATTCGTTCCGGCAGTTGTTCTTTGTTCTGAAAGAGAAAGTTTAATTGTTAATGGGAAATACAGCAATAAAAGAGAATAAAAGAAATTAAAATAATTATAAAGTATAAATAATCACAGATTCTTTTACCTCTTTAAGTTCATCATTGTTTTTTTGTCTTGCTAACGAAATCTTCTTAGCTTTAGCGAGCGACTTACGAGCTAATATTTGCGCAACATTTTTCTCTGTCGTTTTCGTTTCTGTCTGCATTTCCGCAGTGGCCATTGCACGAGTTTTCGTTCTAGTTATTCTGGTTGGAGCACCTGTACAGTCGACAGACTTCGGACTATGCATAACTGCTTGTTCAAATGCTTCAACCCGTTTCTTCACAGATTCTTTTGCATAAGGACTAAATAATGCATTCAATTTATATGTTTTACTTTCTTGTGTAACCGTGGACACATTTGCGTTTTTGAAGGTTTTCACTGGTGTATTAGAGGTTTCATCCTCGCTAGATATTGCTAACACATCTTTTGTCTCTTTTTTATTAGGCTGCTTCCTATTAAGTTGCTTTTTCGGTCTTTTCACTTCAGGTGATGATTCATCGTCTGTAAGCAATTCATTATGGTCATATTGCGCAGGTGTTTTGTATGGTTGCGTATTGTTTGGCAGTGTATTTTTAACATTTTCTGTTTTTTTCAAACTACTACTATTTTTTATGTTTATTGTCTTCTGAATCACCACTGTTTCATTTAATTTTGGTGGTTGATTTGGTAAACGCTCTAATACCACAGTAGCATTCAATCCTTTTTCGGACATATACAGGCTATGCTTTAGAGTTGAATTCATAATTGGAACAGGCCTTCCTACAGCATCTTCATACATAGATGGTTCTTCGATATCATCTATATTGGGCATAATAGCGTCATTGACTTTATTCACTTCCTTATTCTCAGAACTCTTAGAGCTTCTTCTACTAGAGTATTGTAGAATTGGTAATTCAAAGTTATCTTCATTGGCCTCCTTAGCTTTTTCAGTAATTTTTGATTTTTCAATTGTAGGCTGAACAATCTGTTTAGAGTTCTTCCTTGTCACTCTTTTTGTGGTTCCTTTTATACCTGTTATATTTTCTTCGACTTTACTGTACTTAGAAACATTTTCGTTGTTATCTTCATCAGAACTGCTTACATTGTATTTCTTCCTTTTAATGTGGCTTTCTCTCTTTACCTAATATTCATAAAATCATATATTATATAATATTTTGTAACTTAAAATCAACTTGTAATACCATAAGTATATTGAAAACTATCACTACTTACTTTTTTTGCAGAATCATTAAGAATGAAACTTTGTTTCTTGATATTATCCTCTGCTTTTTTGGATGCTCCTCTTTTGGTTCTACCTCCCATTACCTCGTTCTCCTTTCGCTCCTCTTCATTGATAGAATAAAGGGAACTAGTTGGCGAGATGTTTTCCTGTTGAAATACTTCGTCCTCGAGTATGGTTTCGATACGCTGGGTCACCTTTTTTCGCAGCATCTTCGGCGTTTTTGCCACAAGTGGACCGGACGACGGTTGTGACAAATGCGTGAACAGCTCATGCACGTAGGACATATTGTCTGCAAGAACCTCGGCAAGACGATTCGACAGTTCAACACCATGATTGTGAATAAATAACATGTCCTTGCGAATAATATCTCGGATCTCATCCTTCGATCGAGAATTCATGGCGCCGGAGGAGATTCGTTCTTTTATGTCAATCTCCGCGGTAGAGACAAGAGTGTCAGTTTAATTTAATTTTTATCTAGGCAATATGAATCTCAGCAACATTACGACATTGCTGCGGAAGAGCACTAACAGCAACAAAAATAATAATAATAATAGTAATAATAATCACACAACACAAAACTATAAGATTCGGATGAGTTATGTACCAAACGCTAGTTACTCTTTGGCGGGCACATCGATGATCGAAATGAATCAGAATGTCCATCCCCAGCCAGCCACCACAAGGATAACGACTTTTTCTGTTTAATTTAAATCAAGCATTGGCGACATCTGTAACCGCCATCAATTCCATCTACGTCCGTGAATATGTACATACACTGTTGTCGCTACTGTCGCCTAAAGTCCCTAGAAAACAGGCTGCGTTCAACGAACTCAACAGTCGAGTGAGCGTTCGCTGTTATTGATGTATTCTTCTAGATCTAAAATGCTGATTGGATGATCTAAAAGAATACACCAATAATAGCGAGCGCTCACTCAACTGTGAGTCTACTGAACGCAGTCAGAAAGTCCAAAAGCACGATTGCTCTTGAGCGCTCAGTGAGTTCTTGCATTTGATTGGTATATTCCATTAGATCTAAAAATATAGACCAAACAGGTAAAAGAGCTCATTGAGCTCTCAGTGAACGGTCGTGCTTCTGGATGTACCCAGAGTCTGAGAATATAACCATACATACTTGCATAACCGTATAAATGTATACATAAAGAAAATTATTCAATCGCGTTTCTTTTATAAAGACACACGTAAAATGTGATAGGATAATTTTTGTTGTGCATGTTTACGAGTATGTGACTATGCAAGTTTGTGTGAATATATCCTGGGCCCCTATTCTTAAAAAGTATCGCATACAAAAAACTAGGGAAATACTACAGCTAAAAAACTAGGGATATACTGTGCGTTACATATACTATAGCATTTCCCTAGTTTTTCATATGCATCACAGGCCCAGTTTCCATTGAGGATTTAAATAAGATCAGAATATAAGAACCAACCAATTACAGTCGAGTATTCTCTTGTTACAATCGAACGGGGAATGCTCGACTGTAGTTAGTTCTTACATTCCGGTTTAAATTCTGGGTGAAAACTAAGCCACAGACTTTTATTATAACACTAGACTGCTAACTCCCCATTTTTCCTGTTGTCAGATAGTATGTATTACTTGTGGCACATGCGCATTGTAAAACCGCGTATACACAGAACACAATATGTTTTATATATTTTCATATTCTCGAAGAGATTATATATACACACAGAATAAACAAAATTAGGCTTATTCAATGTGGTTTTGCACTAAATAAAGGAACTTGAAATAAATAATGGTACACATGGTTCATGTAAATAATAGTTCGTGAAAATTAAAAGTTAAATTGTCATCACATCTTCTTATATACTTAAGAACCAATCACAGAGAGGCTGGTCAAGTGACTTATTGGCAACTCTTTTTTTTATACATGACGGTTTTTCATTGCGCATTCACTGCGCGCAGGCAACATTTTTTATATAAGAAATACGCAATACTTCTCAAGAATAAGGTGCCTGAAAACTGTGCGCAGACTTTGCATAACGTATAATTTCAGATCTACATGTTTTAAGCCTTAAGTCATAAGAAATCAATCAATTGGCGATCGAATTCGAGGAAAATAATCGACTATGATTTGTTGATTTTTTTATGGCTTAAGGCTTAAAACTCTATTGTAGATCCGGAGTAAAGCTATGAAGCATAAGAAATTGAACAAATTAGAGTTCTTTATTTTAAAAGGAAAAAGGACTTCGATTGGTATATTTTCTTAAGCATTACGTGTTATGCGTTATGCAAGAGTCTGTGCTTCTCGCTTAATAGCAATAGACTCTTTCATAAATTTTCACGAACTGCTTTATCTGGCTGTTTCAACGACAAAAGGATCACGTGATCAAAATTTATAAAATAGTGGAGGTGACCTTAAGTCTGTTCGCGTTGCTTGCACTTTTTGCACTCGGCATTTTTACTTTCTTTTTAAAGTCAAATATATATTTATCTCATTTTAAGTGCAATAATATTTGAGGATTTCATGCAACGTGAACAGACCTCTTCATATCTTTTTGATGCCTTCACCTAGAAAAAAAGAAAACTTGACCAAAATATGTCCCCCTTGAAACGGTTACACTTTTGTTGAAACTAATTTAAAACATTTTTTTTGTACCATCAAAAATAAGCGAAATATTCAAGATGTTTGATTTAAGGGGACCACCCTTTCATATGTATATATATGTATTTATGTAGATCTTTCTAGGGTCATTATAGTATTTCATAATCCAATTTGTGTTAGATGTAAATAAACCATTAATTTTGAAATCTATTTTTTATTAAAAACAAAATGAGTTTTTTTGTGTTTAAACAACTTATTTTATTATATTTGGAAGGTTTCTCAAGTTTTCCTGGATAAATAAATATTTTTCCATGAATCTACGGACTAAATTTACTTTCTAAATGGCAACTGCACAGGTTTTAAAGGTGTCCATTCAGAACCAATTTTGGCCATTTTTACACTTTTTCCTTTAATATTTGAACGACAGATTTAATACGTTGTTCGTCTTTTTCACGTGTCACTTGCAGTATTAACATGCTGAATTAAATAACTATTAAGTTATTCTAATTGTACCGAATCCTTTATCTGGATAAGTAACAAAAAAAATAAATTAGGTTATGTATAGTGCAGTTAACAGTGGTCAACACAGTCGACACAGTTATGATAGCACTGTTAATAGCGTTTGATTTTTTTGACTTTTGTAGTTGAGTGTTCAAAGTACAAAATTTTAGCCTCTGGAATAATGGCTCTTGTACACCAGCGCGATGCGCGACACGCGATACACGATGCGCAAAATCCAAGTTATCTTTACTCGAGTGAATCTATGTATTATTTTATTCTTGTTGTTTACCAAATGTTAAATGAAGATAAATATTATATGGGTGAACCCGGATAAATTTCTGAACACAGTCCATAAGCATATATGTAATTTTTTCAGTAGAGGTTGTAAAATGTTTTGTTATACATCATGTTATTTATACATTGTATATATTAAGGTTATAGTATATAAGAGAGTATCAATCATGAAACTTTATCCCTAAAATAAAAAGTAAAAAGTGAAAATTTTTACCATTGAAATTAATGAAATTTTTTACTTTTCACTTTTCATCCTAGGAATAAAGTTTCATGATTGATATCAAAATCACATTTTTCAATTAATTCTGCTTTTTATGTAGCCATGCGCAGCTCGATTCATTCGCTTGTCACGTACGAAAAATGTTCAACTTCAATTTTGTCCAACTTTTGCTACAACGTCACGATACTTGGAAAAATTATACACTGGGCAACAAAATTAACGTAACACCTGTTCACTCTGTAAAAATAGGCAAATTTCAAGATACAATAACTTCGTCAAAAATTGTCGTATCGAGATGTTTAAAAAAGCATTTCACAGGTAGAAACCTCTACTTTTCGAATCGCTACTTAAAAAAACGATCTCATGGAGATTTCATGAAGTTACACAAACATAAATGAAGGTATATCAGATTTTTTTATGAAATTTGCGAAGCTCCACGGAGTGGAATAAAAATTGTATACAAATGCGATTTACATCATTCAAAAGAGTGAATCTTTACCTTTAATTTGCTTTTTTACGAAGCTCCGTACGATTTTTTTTCATTGAATTATTCAACGTTGAAGCAAAAGGACCATTTTATTATAAAGGGTGTTTTTTTAAGCCCGATAGAACTTGAAATTGTAAAAAATAAAACAAAAAATTAAATTTTAATAAAAAAATTTTTTTTATTTCTTTCAGTATACACTGGCAAATCATTATGAATAGACTCACGCTTGAATCGGCTTTCGCCGATTGGGCTCTAGAGCAGTTGGCAACTGACCCGTTGTTTTATCGACAAATTGTGTTCAGCGATGAGGCTCATTTTTGGCTTAACGGGTTTGTTAATAAGCAAAATTGCCGCATATGGAATGAGAACAATCCACAAGAGATCCTACAGACTCCATTACATCCAGAAAAATGCACCGTTTGGTGCGGTTTACACGCTGGTGGCATCATCGGACCTTATTTCTTCAAAAATGAGGCCGGAGCTCGCGTTACGGTCAATGGAGATCGTTACCGCACCATGATCAATGATTTTTTATTTGAAAATATGGATGACATTGATCCGGACAAGATGTGGTTTTAACAGGATGGTGCTGCGTGCCATACGTCGACCTCAACCATCGACTTATTGAAATCAAAATTTGGCGATAAGTTGATTTCGAGAAATGGAACTGTCAATTGGCCTCCAAGGTCGTGCGATTTGACCTCTCTCGATTATTTCCTCTGGGGCTACGTCAAGTCACTGGTTTATGCTGATAAACCAGCAACAATTGACGCCTTGGAGGACAACATTGTTCGTGTTATTCGTGACATACGGCCGGCACTGCTCGAAAAAGTCACTCAAAATTGGACGTCCAGAATGCGCTTCGTCAAGAACAGCCGCGGTGGCCATATGCCCGAAATCATTTTCAATTGTTAATGCTATACATTGATTTTTCAAATAAAAAAAAATTTTTGATTATAATTGCATTTTTGTGCTAGTTTTTACAGTTGTAAGTTCTATCGGGCTTAAAAAAACACCCTTTAGAAAGTAATAAATTGATTGTCTACGAGGCAAGTGGTAAGTCACGTGACTGTCTTTCGATTGGTTGGTCATAAGGATAAGGTGTTAACCACAATCTTTCGACAGGACAAAAATTTGCTTTTATGATCATAGCTGTGTGACGTTTTACTCAATTATTTCTGCGTAGAGAACGACAATGTTGTAGCGACCTCCACAGAGCTCCAAGACGAGACTTGCTAGGTTTCGCGAAAGTACCTCAGTCACGTGAACTTGTTTTAAAGAGCCATCTGATTCCAGGGCGTCTAAGGCAGGACTCACACTACATCGCCTTACTGATGAGTCTAGTAGTGTGAGTCCGAGACGAAACACCACGACCGACCAAACAGCTTTGAGTCTGGCCTCCTTAGACAGTTTCCTCCTTTATCGACGTCCATTATATATAGCAACTCGCTACAATGTTTTGCTCTGACGCACTAGCCAATCAATTTATTGTTTTTATGGCTTTACGATTTCGATTATACCTTTACGTGCAATAGCCTTGGGCCTGTTAAGCCTATTCTACAATGACCGTAATGTAAGACCATAACATGAATCGCAACACGCACACGCAAAACGCACACGCAACGCTTGTCAAGGCAGCCAATCAAAAGCGTCAATGATACTATCAACTATTTATAATTGGCTATTACAAAAAACGTTACGTATGCGTTTTACATGAACGCGATTTAATACATCGACTTTAATTCATCGGTTTTTCTAAAACATAATCAAGTTCACAGCGAAATGAACTATTTTCATTTCTCTACCCCTGCAATAGATGTTTTAAGCCTTAAGCCGTAAGAAATTGAGCAACTACAGTTGAATGCGAGAAGAATAATTGATTATGATTTATCCATTTTTGATGATTTAAAAACCTATTGTAGATCCGGAGTTACATTACGTTAACTCATAAGAACAAATGATAAGCGCATTGATGTAATCAGTGTTGATAAGTTGCACATACTTGAAATGAAACGAAGAATTAAGAAAATTGTTATATAATTGTTAAGGAAATTGTTAATAATTAGATAAATTGTTTATTTAAGCAACAGAATACTATTAATAATAATTGTAATTACTTACGTCAAAGTTACGGTTAATCGTGCATCGGGCGAGAGAGGTTTCTGATTGTTACATGAATTCAAGTTGACAAAGCGGCTAGCTTGTTCGCCGAGTAAATGAGCATAATTGGTTGTTACTTATAGATCCAACCAATCATATTCAATCGTTTGGTAAGCATACCTAGTCGCTTTGCCGTCTTGAACTCGTTCATTTTCTTAACTATGGAATTACTAGTTCCAGTAGCTTTTTATATTGTTTAGACTCGAGTCGAGTGTAAAAAATTCTTTATAATCAGTTAATCTAATTTCGCGAAACAGGTTAAATAGGAAACTCTATTGTCGTCTTCTTTTATTGATTGGTCTGATCCATCAATGTCTAATTTTTACTTTTTGTGCTTGCAAAGCAATTATTTGAAGCGCAATACTTCGTAAGGCCACTTTATGGGTTTATTCGGCATATTTTCAAGAATTTTTTTTCAGTAGTAAAATGCAATTAATTTAATCAAACTTTTTACACTTTATTTGTCACTTATTCAAGATTGTATAAAAATTTTTTTAAACGATTTCACGCATGCGCGGCTTCAAAATGGCGGCTGAAGTGAAGATGGAAAAAAAAGTTTGGACCCTGAAATCTCCAGTTCTAATCGTCTGAAACAAAAAATCCAAAAAGATTCTTAAAATATATGTTAGTGGCTATATCCCGTAGTAGAATGAAACGATTTGGGCATTAAAAAAAAATGGCGGACTTTAGAATTTTTTCACCCCTTTTTTACCCCTAAAATCGTCTAAAAAAGGGGTTAAAAGTAAACGAAAAATTCTAATTCCACTAGGGGCTAAAACTACATAAATTCTGAACAACCCCTGAAAATTTCAGCCCGATCGGTTAAATAGTTCTCCCAAAATCGTGGTCCAAAGGTCGAAAAACGTAGTTTCGAGAAAAACGCGTTTAAAGTTTTGTGTTGACAATTGTTAGTAAAATTATAAAAAAAAGCTTCTTACGCTCAATTGGCGATGCCTGCTCCATACATTATGCCTTCCTGCTCATCGTAGTAATCATTTTGGCCAGATTGCATGTTTCTGAGCTCAGTTCTTCGCTCTTTTGATGAATTTAGGCTTTGACGGTTCGCGGCTTGGATGCGATTGCGGTCACGTAGTTTTGCGAGTTCGGCTGCATTTCTTCCGATGGTAACTCCCATAGTCTCCATAACTTTCAATAACGGCTGAAAACCTTCGTTAAATGTGCATGCAGCACAATAGCTCGCAATCTCGACGATTTTTTTACCGGCGAACATGTTTTTAGGCACTAAGTGCCAAACGCACGAGTTGAAAGCCTCGTTTGAATTTTGCGTATCAGCTCTGATACATCGTTCTAATAAATCCTCCGTTATTTTTTTACAATAACATCTTCACCGTAGGGAGCAATATCTTTTAGCTGTTTAAAAGTTTTTGTGTCGCCATCACCTACATACTTTTCATAGTAAACGTTATGCAGGCTCACCGATCTTTCGAACATTTCAATGACAGAGTTAACTTCCATTAATCCAGCACTGCCTTCATGATTAATATCACAGGTTGATTGGTGCTCTTCGTACCATACATTGAATTCGATATCATCTTTATTGCCTTTCCACATCGAACACTTTTTGCACACACTCGATTTCACGACAAGGTCGAGAACTTTTCCGGAATATTTTCCAATTAAAGTGGCCAAACCAATGAGAGAAGAAAAACCTCTTCGAGCCCACGAGCCATCGCCAGAAACTGTGAGATGATTTTTGACGTTGCCAGCATTTTCATTTTTCTGTTGCTCTTCCTCGACTGCTCTTCGAAATACGATGCTTGCAACAGTCTTTGCTGCTATCCAAATGTGTTCAACTAAATCGTAATAAGTACTTGGACTAAATCCGTGGCTCATATCCATCAGTCCACAAAAATTGCTTATT
>NW_017305977.1:328269-337429 GCF_001594115.1 Trachymyrmex septentrionalis | reverse complement strand
TCGAATTTCTGTTTCACATTTACACTGCACGACTAATTGAAATCCTAAGCCTTTTTCCGCACGTTTTGAAAACCGTATATCGCTTTTACATGTCTTACACATAACAATGCCTTGTAATGTAACAAACAATGCGAAATTCACTATGTGATAATGCAAACCAGGATCAACGTTCACTTCAAAATCCGGATTGTTTTTTGTAATTTTACGAGCCGATGCACTTGTGTCACTTGTATTTCTTTCACTTGTGTGTTTATTACCACGAAAATATCTTTTTCTTTGACGTGATGGCCTACTATTCCTGGTTCTTTTTTTATCCATCGTTATGTATATATATTAGCGTTTACGGAGCAATATACACACGACAACAATACTTTTCACGAAAATTAACGTTCGGCTAGTCTCACACGATGCCGACAATGCGGGAAAATCAAGCCTGACCTGAGAAACCGGCGGCAAAGCGAAGCGAACCGTTACAGTGGATATACCTGAAATGATATCTGTGCGCTCAAATAAGTACTTGCTTAGAAGCGCCTCTAGGACTTCTTCTCGGTCGATAATCGATTTCTAACTATTTGTACACTAATTCTACATACTTAAGGTACCCGAAAATGATGCTTTTGGGAAATCGAAAATTTTGAAAAATAAACCCATAAAGTGGCCTTTAAAATAAAACGCGTTATAAAAGGCCTAACTTTTCAAATCCATCTTTATACTTATGATGAATTCAATCACACTACACTGGATCAGTGCATATTAAAAGCTGCTTTATATTGGGTGGATCCATATATTCGTTCGCTTTTTGAAGGCTAAAATGAAACAAGTTTTTTTCATACAAAGGATGAATTTTAATCAATAATATATTCTCCGTTTTTGTTGATGACCTCTTGCCATCTTTCCAACAATTTCATTATTCCGCTCTCATAGAAGGTCTGGGGCTTAGAGGCGAAAAACCGGTCGAGGTACGTTTTCACAGCTGTCTGATCAGCGAACGATTTCCCGTTGAGGGAGTTTTGCAGGGACCGGAACAAGTGATAGTCGGATGGCGCAAGGTCTGGTGAATACGGTGGGTGAGGCAAAACATCCCAGCCAAGTTGCACTAATTTTTGCTGAGTGATTATTGCGGTGTGGGGTCTGGCGTTGTCATGGTGGAATATGACACCTTTGCGATTGATCAGTTCTGGACGTTTCTGTCGCAATGCTTGATTCAATTTCGTTAGCTGCGTGCAGTAGATCTTCGAATCGATCGTTTTTCCCTGAGGAAGCAGCTCGTAAAACAGCACACCACGATGATCCCACCATATGGATAGCAAAATCTTCTTCGGATGCAGGCCGGCCTTCGGGGTGGCATTCGGCGGCTCGCCAGCGGTTCCCCACGATCTCTTGCGCACTATGTTGTCATAGATGATCCACTTTTCGTCGCCAGTCACTATTCGTTTGAGAAACGGGTCGCTTTCGTGCCGCTTCAGAAGTGAATTGCAGATGGATATGCGGTTGGCCAGGTTCTCCTCGGTCAGCTTGTGCGGCACCCAAACATCGAGGCGGGACACGTAGCCAAGCTGTTGCAAATGCCTTTGTACGGTTCCATAACCTATTTTAAGTGTCTCCGCAATCTCTCGCACCTTTAGCGTCCGGTCTTGCTCAACCAGTGCCTTGATATCATTCGAATCAACCTCGGTGGGCCGACCGCTGCGGGGTCCATCTTCAAGACTCGTATCTCCGGAACGAAATTTGGCAAACCATTTCTGAGCGGCACGTTTTGTTAAGGCATCGTCCCCGTATACGCTGCATATCTTTCGGTGGGCCTCCGCAGCTCGCTTGCCTTTCTTGAAGTAATAAAGCAAAATGTGCCGAAAATGCACCTTATTCTCCGACATGTTCACAGGTCTATAGCACAAACAAAACTAATGCCAATGAAACCAAATTTGACAGATGAAAAGAGGGGACTGTCACCTTTCCAAAACATATTTGGATTGCCCGATTAGGCAACCAGAACCGGAGATATTCGGAAAAAATTTGCACTACTAACAAAAAGCGAACGAATATATGGATCCACCCAATATAAACTATCTCAATGCAGTGATACAATATAATTAACTTTGACAATAAAATGATACACATATATTTTGCTAAATAACGTGATAATATCATTAATAGATAATTAATTTGCAGATAATTCGTTTGAAATATTTATATACTTACATTTAACTTTGCTAATTTTATGCAAAGTAGCTTTTAGTATGCACTGACCTAGTGTAGTGCAAGTGACCGAATTTGCTGTTACAGTTAATAATCTCATAAACAAACAAATCGGCCACTGCTTTCATCAGTTCAAAGTTTCTGATTGGCTGTTTCAACAAGCGTGTTAGTTTTGCGTATTGATTTATGTTATAGTCTTATGTTACAGTCATTGTAGAATACGTTTTACACAATAGAGTTGCAATTCGTAAGCTGTAAAAAATTAACCAATCATAGTAGATTATTTTTGTCATATTCAATGTGATTGGTCAATTTCTCACGGCTTTAGACTTAAAACATTTATTGTAGATCCGGACTAAAGCCTATTCTACAATAATCATAAGCGTAATTGTGATTAGAGTTGTAAGAATTGACCAATCATAGTCAAATATTCTCCTCACATTCGACTTTATTGGTCAATATTTATAACTACAACCACTTACAACTACGCTTACGTCTATTGTAGAATAGGCTTAAGGGAGCGTTTATATTGGCCGTAACTGTATGCCGTATGCCATAATCTGTACAAATTAACCAATCACCTTCAAATATTCTCTTCTTACAATCAAATGAAAGGGAAATATTTAAGTGCTCTCAACAATTCAAATTTGAGTTAATTCCATTAAGATCGAAAAATATGATAGACATAACCACCTTGTAGAGTACTTTCAAAATTCATGACAACTCAACGCTGCTTGTGCACCTAAGGACTTCGATTCTTTCCCTCAGAAATTTTTACAAATTTAGAAGTGATTACCTTTCTACATTAATGCTCACAGTCCGCGAGTAATAATACGACTAAACCTTACATCCGTGTATAACTAAATTTGACGGAAAAACGAAATAACCTGAATTTTCGGAAGATTTTAAATAACTTTAATATTTTTATTCCATCTTCTTGGAAAATTTACTGCCACGACTGAAAATCTAGTTTTATGTTATGCACTATAGATTTTCAATACTGGCAGTAAATTTTGAAATGCTATATCATCCATGCTATATCATCATGAACTTTCATGATTTCTGTTCTCTCTACTCTCTAGGCTCGGCCTATTCTTGGTACGCAAGGTAATAGATGTCTCTCGGTTTCAACAGATGTTGTGTATATAAATATATTATTATGTATTATGTATTATTTATTTATATTGTAATAATTTAGGTTTAATATATGTTATAAATTTATATTTCGTATATGTTGCATACATCTTAAAATATAAAAAATATTGGATAGAAATAAAATAAATATTTTTTATACTTATACATGTTTATTTATATTTATATATAGTAATATATATGTTAATGTATAATGCAATAATATAAATTATATATATATTAATGTAACATTTGTATAAATCATTAATGTTATTTCGTGAGATTGCATGCCTATTATCAGCTTAATACGGCCTATTGAGTTGAATCTCAATCTAGAATATGTTTGACAGCTATTATGAGACTTCGTAACGGCTGTGCTATTCATACAGACAATTTCGATAATCACATCTATTAAACCGACAAAGAATTGAATATTCTTCGTGAGTATCCTAGCCTGACTCCTTGGTTTACAGATCTTCTCGAATGTCGTCTTTGCGACATAGCTCAACCAATAGATGAGTCTATTGGAAAGTCGGTTTAGTCCGTAGCGTATCGCTACAAAAATCTTTCGTGGTAATGCATTTACCTGAAAAATGTAATAAAAATCTACAAAGCAATTGCTTTTTATTTAGTACAATTCGTGAAACTTATAGGGAAAAGAAAACTTATCTGAAATACCACGTTGGTTGCTCCTGGAGGCTTGTTGAATAATATATATTTATACTTTCTTGTACTTTATGCTAAGATCCTTATATTCTATTATCACTGTTTTTTTCTATGGAGATATGTGTGTGGAATAAAAATACTAAAGTTATTTAAAACTTCCGAAAATTCAATTTTATTTTGTCTTTCCGTCAAATTTAGTAGTATACAGACGTAAGGTTTAGTCGTATCGCGCACGGATTGTAATTAATGTAAAAAGGTGGTCACTTTTAAATTTCTAAAAATTTTTGAGGGAAAGAATCAAAGTCTTTGGGTCATAGAAAGGTTACAACACCTTTTTTTCTGTGGGTTTTGGAATGCAGCTTGCTCACCAAGCGATTGGTTCTTATTTATAGATCCATGAGTAAAAACCAATCACTCGGGAAGCAAGCTGCATTACAAAATCTATCGAAGAAAAAGTATTGCAATTCTTCTGTGACCAACAATATTGCTGGATTTTTACTGGATCCAACGTGCGTCGTACTCTGCAATCAATTAAAAAATAGGATTTTGCTTCATATCATCAATACAAAATAAAATTCTGCTTTCTGATTGGTTGCAAAACGTCGTACGATGCACATTGGATCCAGTGAATCTAGCATATACCATAGTTGCATTCGGAAATATCGTACGGATGCCTTCAATGCCTTAATGATTAATCAAACGCCTGAACATTAATGTTAAACAAGGACAAGATAATAAATTCTAGAGAAAATCAAGAGAGAGTGGAACGGATAGTGATTCTCTTTTTTGATTGGTTCCGCCATTTATAGTGTATGTATATACACTATATACAGTCATGGACTGAAGGTGAAGTTCCATGGAGCCAGCATACGGTGTACCGACGTATGGCATAAAGGAACTAAGCCAATTATAGACTTTATGCTCATTTTCGTTACGCATGAATTCACGCTGATTTTTTTAGCATTTCAGCGTTACGCCTATTTTATATTAAGCTGGTTCTACATTAATCGCATTGCAGCGTCGCAAACGTTACGGTCCAATAAACATCAAGCTAGTTCGACTCTAATTGGACCGCAACGCTTACAACAAGCTTGCGACGCAATGCGACTAATGTAAAACCAGTTTTAGACGCAAACCAATTATAAGTTTGTTGCAACAGCCTGAAGCTTGCATTTTAAAATTAACACTTTATATTGGCTGTCGCAACAAATTTACGATCAGTTTGCGTCTAATGTAGAATAGACTTTATACACACACGCACAAGTTAAATATCGCAAGCAGATTTGAAGGCGAATGCGAGCAGAAATTGGCTCACAAATAAGAAATTGTTTCTGTATACATGATGAAACAATCTGCAACAGTTTTTCAAATGGTTCTGGTCGAAAATAACTGAAAATTTCCTTACTACAATACATCGTGGTAAGAAAATTGAGCCAAACATGTGTATCACGGATGAGAGCCGCGGTACGTCGTTCGTACAAAGCTTAATTTTTTTTTAATTTGTAAGAAAAAGTAGGGTAAAGAGTTAAGAAAATTAAGTTTTGTTAAAAAATTAAATAAAATTTTTTCGGAGACACTATATTGTGTAGACTGTTATATTTGTATACGGTAAAGTATTCTCGTAATAAAGTATGCATGTGTGTGTGTGTGTGTGTGTGTGTGTGTGTGTATTATTAAATTGCAACTTTACATTTCATTACAATTTTCATGCAATATATTCTTTTTTCATACATAATTATTCAATTACAATTTTCATATAGTATTTAATTAATTATTATTTTTAATTTACTTATTACTGTTTAATATTATTATTATTAATGTGTAAAATATTATCTTTATAAATATAATAAGTTTATTAACATTATATTATTATATAATTCTGATTTAATAAACTCGCTACACTATAAACAATTTTCATGGCATGATCGAATTATGTTTTTCTTTTTTAGAAAAATTATTCTGTAGCTTTATAAAAACTTAAATTTATAAAAAAGTGCCTTTCCAACTCACAACATGGCGACGAGTTATGTAACCTGAGACCCACTACATCAAAGGTGCCAACGTTTCTATACTATATGTACTTATACTGTGTTAGGATGTCGTCACATACAGCCCGTAATCTGTAATCCGCACCGGATGTCCGCAAAAGTTACTAGGGATTGCGGCGTATTTCTCACGTAATCCATAACTACGTAAAAAGAGAGTTCTAGTGCAGTCTACTGCAGGAACAGAAAACAGATCATTTGTTGTATTCACGATGATTTCTACATATTGTATAGTAAATATAATTTTATTAAATACTATTAGATATCTGCAAACTGTTATAAATATGAATTATTAATAAATATGTTTGACGTCGGGGTGCAATTGCGTTGCGTGCTTACATACTCCTTATGTCCCATGGAGTTGCAAAATGCGAGCGTATAAACGATATTTTTTTATTTAACAAATTATTGTAAGACAGCGACATGATCACGTGTATAATTTCCAAAATAGTAACGTTTCGAAAGGGAAAGGAATGTTGTCAGGATTAATCCGAAGGAGAGATAATCTAGGAAACTCCTTGGAAGGAAAGGGCATATAATTCTCAAGTCGTGATATACGTTATTCACTATATGAGACACACACTTTATTCAGAGTCTTGTAACGGATTATATCCTGTACAAAGGAATCGCTCAGGATCTTGCTCCTTCTGCCTCACTATCGCAAGTCAACCAATCTCAAAAGGGTATTGTCGACGGGCCAATCGCAAGGCACGGCCAATTGTGTGCGATAATGGCGGGTGATTGGAGCGCCGCCAGCGATGAGGCGCGAAAACTAAACTTATAATCTATGATCGAAGGAGCTATCTTACAATAAAATATCGTAAGATTTCTAAGATTTTTTTTAAGTATAATTTCGGATAAAATGTTATAAATCTAAAAAATTAAAAAATATTTTTTAAAAATTATGGGATGAAAAATTTCAGAATTTACTTGTATGAAAAATTCTGAGAGAAGATGTATACTTTTCGAATATTTATGAGTATTTCTGAAAAATGTTCCAAATCAAATAAAAATTATGAGAAAAATTTTCACCAGGGACGATATCTATTTTAGAACTTAACACATAACAAAAGGAGATCAAACAAAAATGGAATTATACGCTGATATTTGTCAACTAGAAAATTATATAAAAATATATAAATAACAGCGGTATAAAGACTCTCTATGTATAAACAAAATAAACAAAATAAATGGCGAAAAAGAGTCGTCGCATAATATATATAATTAAAGATAATAGTCATAGATACATAAAATAAAAAGTAAAACGGCGTATATTAAAATATAAAACAAACAAGTTTCGGCTGCTGGATTGAGCCCTCCTCAGATGTAAAAAGAATATAATATAAAAGACATAAAAGAATACAACAAAAAAATAATAATAAATCGATAACATTCAGTGACGCAACATTTTTAACGCGCGGAAATCAGCAAATGTGATGGATCTCGACGTAGCTTAATGTTGTATATGCGATGGGGCAATCAAACCGATGTTAAGAAACATAGTCAAGTGCTGACTGAAAAACGGAAAAGGAAGGGAACTCATAAGAAATAAGTAAACTAAAAACTTAAAAACTTAAAAACTAAACACGCCGCAGATAAGAAGCCAAGTGCTCACTCACCAACGCATCCGAACAGGAAATGAGAACCGCCGCAATGCATGACAGGTGTGAAAACCCATGACAATGATAGGGATGTAATCGTCGAAGTCAGACATGTCAACATCGCACGTGACACCGACCGCTCGCTAAAACGGCACGCGACGCACTGAGAGAGGAGACGGGTCGACAGGATCGAAAGTCAGACTTTGTTTATAATCGGCAGATATGCCTTATTAAGACCCTCGGTGTCAGTCTGTAAATTAAGACTGTTCTTCTGTTTTTTAATATGTAGCATCTCCGAAATCAAACGCTTTCT
The DNA here is from genome assembly GCF_001594115.1 of Trachymyrmex septentrionalis. NCBI lineage: Eukaryota > Metazoa > Arthropoda > Insecta > Hymenoptera > Formicidae > Trachymyrmex > Trachymyrmex septentrionalis. The sequence continues at coordinate 329,477 of NW_017305977.1, read as the reverse complement.
ATACGAAGGCTCCTCGTCTAATATCAGAACATTGTCCCATTGAAAATCGTGATTGTGACTCAACCTATGATCGGTGATGACAGAGCGGGCAGAAGCTTTATGTCTAATATGATTACGATGTTCGGCAATCCTGGTTTTTAATTGCCTGCCCGTCTGTCCAACGTAAGAAGCGTCACAATCATTACATAAAATTTTATAAACAACGTTGCTTTTCGATGTGCTGGGACAAGAATCCTTCTGGACTCTTATGTATTTGCCCATTTTGTTAGGGCTGCGGAAGGCCACCCTGATATCACTTTTGCTTTTATTCAAAGATCTAAGTTTCTCCGTATGAAGCGGAATGAAAGGCACCGTAAGCCAAGAGGTAGACTTATTAGTTAAGTCAATGTCAGTCGCGGTATCGTATAATCTGTGTCTATTTCTAATCAAATTTTTTATTCTATGATTGATGGAGTCAAAAATAAAGTCTAGTGGGTAGTCATTCAGAAGTAAAATGTCAATGATGGAGGTCAAATTTTTTGTGTGACCTAACGTCAGATAATAAAAAGGCTCTGCCGATTAATGAAAAGATGCTGCCTTTTTTCTGCGTCAATGGATGATTAGAGTGGAAGTTTAAAAATCTACCTGAAAACGTTGGCTTACGGTACCAATCGAAATTAAAGCGATTATTGTTGACACAGTGACGTCCAAGAAATTGATCGTTTTTCCGCCTCTCTCTACGGTAAACTGTAGGCGCGGATGGAATGCATTAAATCTCTCTAATAACACGTCGATCTGAGAGAGGGGCAACGTAGTGCATATGTCATCAACGTATCTATAATTGAATAGAATGTCCAAATTCGCAGACATCAAGGACACCGTCTCCAATCTCCTCAACACTAAGTCCGCTATCACCGGTGATATTGGAGAGCCCATGGGGGTGCCAAAGCTCTGCCTGTAAAAAACATTGTCAAAGACAAAAAACGAAGAGTCCAGGACAAACCCTATCGTTCCCAAAAATTCTTTCTTGGGTAGAGAGCAATCCCCGGAAACCGCCGGCCAATGTTCGTTAACACAGTCGATCGCTACATCCGTTGGCACGTTCGTGAACAGAGAAGTAACGTCCAAAGACGTTAACTCATGTGTCCCCGTAAAGTGCACATCCCTCAGTCTCTCAACCAGTTCAAAACTGTTTTTCATATAACTGTCAGCTCTCGGGATGGTTTTAA
>NW_017305977.1:315634-326556 GCF_001594115.1 Trachymyrmex septentrionalis | reverse complement strand
GTGAGTGAGCACTTGGCTTCTTATCTGCGGCGTGTTTAGTTTTTAAGTTTTTAATTTTTTAGTTTACTTATTTCTTATGAGTTCCCTTCCTTTTCCGTTTTTCAGTCAGCACTTGACTATGTTTCTTAACATCGGTTTGATTGCCCCATCGCATATACAACATTAAGCTACGTCGAGATCCATCACATTTGCTGATTTCCGCGCGTTAAAAATGTTGCGTCACTGAATGTTATCGATTTATTATTATTTTTTTGTTGTATTCTTTTATGTCTTTTATATTATATTCTTTTTACATCTGAGGAGGGCTCAATCCAGCAGCCGAAACTTGTTTGTTTTATATTTTAATATACGCCGTTTTACTTTTTATTTTATGTATCTATGACTATTATCTTTAATTATATATATTATGCGACGACTCTTTTTCGCTATTTATTTTGTTTATTTTATTTAAAAATATATAATAACAAAGTGATCTAAAAGACCTCGACATTCATTTGTTTATAACTTAATACATAAAAAAAGAAACGAACGGAAATAAAATTACAGGAACGTTATATTTGTAAACTAACAATAAGTGAGGAAATGATAATGAAAATGTGATGTATTGGTCATGAATCTCTGTTTGTCGATTTTTATTTGTTTATAACTTAATACAAAACAAAAGGAGATCGAACAAAAACGAAATTATACGCTCTTAGTAAAAAAATTTTTTATGTATAAGTATATATAAACATGTATAAATTCACAAACGTATTGTGACATGACGTTTTAGATTGTGTCGCGAATAAGTCAAGTGGATCCTCTGTCCCCCTGGCTCGTGAGAGCAAGCGAATTTGCGTGCAGCTGACTTTCATGCGCCATTTTAATTAATTTATTTTTCTTTGTTTTTTTGTTACTATATTTTACGAGAATCTTTAAGTAGCGATAACCAGAGCAAGGATCGATAGCTGTGTGCGTGAATTGTTTCAAGCTGTCTCACCCAGTTGCAGAGAAGAAAACCGCAGAGAAAAAAATCGCTGAAGAAGACCGTCGAAAAGGCTCCGGACTACTCCCAGTGGCGGAAGTACACAGGTCGTATCTTTCATTAATTTGGCTGTCTGCGTTTGTTATTTGCGTCCTTTAGTGCCGATCCTGTTTTACAGAAAGAAAGGATGCCGAAATTCCAAGATGATGCAACTTCTCAGGAGGACAGCTTCCTAAAACGCCCGTCAAGGAGACCACAGCGGTCTAAGATTCAAGTAAAAGGAGTTGCGTAAGGCAGGAAGAATTCCATACGAAAAACGAGAATAGTCAATCAAGAGAAGACTACCCTGGCGAAACTCCGCGCTAAGCCGCGCAAAATTATGTGGTTATCGCGGGCCCACGCGATTCGCGGGGTTGCGCGATACGGCTGTTGACCAATCAGACGCCGGAAGGACCTCGCGGTCTGCGTGTGTCCCCTGTCGGGCCTGTCGAAATCATTTACGTTGTGGTACGAGCCGAGTCAGTAGCAAGGACTTAGAATCCCGGATAATGTATTGGTACTGTTAAAAGGGCGAGAGAATCCAACTGCCGAGCTATTGAAGGGATTGAGAAGGAGGATTGACCGGTGAGACAAGCGTAGAAATGATGTAAAGCTGCCGATCCCTGACATTGTGAGATCGAGTGAATCACACGTGCCGAATTCGAGCCGACAGACTATGGCCCGTACAAGAGCTACCGCGAGTAATTAATCTTTTGGTTGCCGCGTGCCATTCACTCGAATCGCCTAGATTACCGTATTCTCTTTTCGTAATGCTCGCCGCCCCCTTACCATAACCTTGTCGCTGTGTTCCGTTTTGCGCGTAATAGTATGTCGGATAATCGCCATCTTGTATTGTACGCCGCAATATTGAGCCGTGATCTTTCTGATTTCTATGTTGACGGGGCCTCTCGGGGTCCCGGATAATCTCGTATAAAACTAAGGAGATCATTTGTACGACGTTTTGCAAAAAAGTTGCGATTCTAACTGTAAAATTTGGGTCGGTTAACGAATTTGTAGCGATTAATAGCATGTTCACGTTCTTTCGTGTACTTCAATAGTTGATTATAGCGAGCTCATATTACAATCGAGACAAGAATTATTGCAGCTGCCGTCTATTGTGTACTCGATAAAATCATTGCGATCTTCATTAAAGTGTCAAATATATTGTTATTCTTTATTATTAAGAAGAAGTAAGTTTTATACTTTCTCTCGCTTTCCGATTTATTCCCGCTCCAAGTAATTTACCATTTCTGCCCATTACTGAGCAGTCGACTATCATCCGTTGCAAGTGAGAAATGTTGAGAATAATCATTCGTAATTTAAAAAAGTAACGAAGAGTGGCACGCTCACTCGTCTTTGACGCCCAACTTAAGTTAGAGAAGTTTCGCGATAATTCAGTGCATAGCTATTGACTTTGAGTATCGAGATAAAATCACTTGTTGTCAAATAACGATAAAATAAAACACGATGAAGTTGTGCAGACAGTTAATTGCGACAGTTAAGACTACGATTAGAGTATATAATTATATATGTGCATATATAATTGTTATGTCCAAACTCCGCACGCATGGAGCTGAAGGATGAACGCAACAGGAACCGAATTTTTGATCGATTTAGTCGCGTCCAAGATCCGAAGCGCAGAAAGAACTTTACTCTAGCGGTAAGGTTAACGCTTTTAAAAATGCTTTTTTATTTAAGATAGGCTGTAAAAATGATCCAGTTTGTACTTGTGAATATCCATTCCAAGATCTGAACTACATTTTTTTAGGCTTGTCCTAACATTAATCCCGAGATTAGATTGGAATTGATATAGTTTCTTGTTTCTTGACTGAAATTTTCCCTCCTTTTTCAATCGCTTATATAATTACTCAGGCTAATATTAAAGCCATTAATTTTTTAGTAATTTTTGTTAACAAAAATAATTTTAGACTATGATCCTTTTTGTAACATTAATGTTATACTACTGTGGGCAAAAAGTATCGATAATTTCAAATTTAAATTTCTCGGGGTTTCCGATAGGGACAACCGAATTTATTTTGAAGTTAGCAATTCTGTCAGTGACAGAATGCGCCAAGGTACACGTCAAAATAGTCATTAGTGTTTGAGATAAGCGTCTGTTTGTAAGCACGTAAAAAGTGATTTGTCGTTTTTTGAAATGTCTGAAATTATGGAACAACGCGTTGTTCCATAATTTCAGACATTTCAAAAAACGACAAATCACTTTTTACGTGCTTACAAACAGACGCTTATCTCAAACACTAATGACTATTTTGACGTGTACCTTGGCGCATTCTGTCACTGACAGAATTGCTAACTTCAAAATAAATTCGGTTGTCCCTATCGGAAACCCCGGGAAATTTTAATTTGAAATTATCGATACTTTTTGCCCACAGTAGTATATACGGTTTTTACCTATATGGATACTTACCATCTTTCGTCTCTAAAAAGGATAAGTACGGCTGGCTGGAGTCTCTATTCGTTCGAACGAAGTAAATGACTCTGGATTAGAATCTGGAAAAGTAATCTGAGTTCTATTTTGAAGCCGAACTTTTATCCTCAAAGAGGTTCTAAGTTAGAATCAAGTCAACTCATGGTACTATGATCCTACGATACGATCGAAAATCCATATAAGGGGAATAGAAGAAAAAAAAGAAGAAGAAGAAATAAGAGTAAAATTAAAAATAAAATTAAAAAAGTTGACTCAGCGAAAAATAAAAAAATTAATATGTTGAAAAGGTGCTGTGACGTACTAAATTGTAAAAATGAACAAACAAGTTCCAATATAAAGAAAAGTCTTTTCAAAGCACTAAAGGTTAGTTTTAAAAATTTGTAAGATTATGCTCTTTTTTTGTTACATTATATTAATAATTTATATATGTTTTCTTATATGTTAGAATAAAAATCTTTTGCTCCAATGTATTAATTAATCTGAGAAAGCCTCTGACTAAAAACAGTTACGTTTGCAAAGACCATTTTAAGGATGACGATGTCATTAAATGGGATGAATCACAACTTACTGATGGTACAATACGAGGTCTGGCTATTAAATAACGAGACTGCGCGCGCAGAAGGCGTCCTAGAGGGGTAGGGTGGGAAACGAATGCAGCGTTGGATAGCTGGAAGTGTCTACTATTCCAGTACGAAAACACGTTTTTGTCGCAGTAGTAGTATTTTTTCTATAGAGGTTAGAAACGAACTTGTTTTTTTCTCGTGCCGATAACAATGTGTGACGAAAAACACGAGCAACGGATCAATGTGAAATTTCTCGTTAAATTAAAAAAAACTCCGACTGAGTGCTATAAGTTGTTGAAAGAGGCCTATGGTGAGAATTCTCTATCTCGTGCGCGTGTTTTCGAATGGTATAAACGGTTTTCTGAAGGCCGAGAGAGCACCGAAGATGACCAACGTCCAGGTCGACCTGTCTCTGTTTCAACTCCGCAAACAGTGACCAAAATCAATGAAATTGTGCGCGGAGATCGTCGTATGAGCATTCGGATGATTGCTGAGACTGTAAACGCCGATAAAGAAACTGTCAGAAAAATTTTACATGACGAATTAAACATGAAGAAAGTCTGTGCGAAGTTGGTCCCAAAAAATTTGACCCCTGACCAAAAGCTCGTCCGTCAACAGATCTGCTCAGATTTTCTTGAGAGGTTAGATGAAGAGCCTGAATTGATGGAAAACATCATCACTTGCGATGAAACCTGGATATTCCAATACGATGTTGAAACTAAGCGGCAATCCATGCACTGGAAAACTCCTGCATCGCCAAGAATGAAAAAAGCAAGGATGTCGAAATCAAAATTTAAAGCCATGCTAATCGTTTTTTTCGACATCAACGGCATCGTGATGACTGAATGGGTTCCAGAGGGTCAAATTGTAAACCAAACTTACTATTTGACAGTTTTGGCAACACTGCGAAAGCGTAAGAAACGGCCGGAGTTGTGGAAAAACAAGTCGTGGATCTTACACCAGGACAACGCACCTGCCCATAACGCGCTGTCTGTGAAGCGTTATTTAGTCGCTAGAGGCACTCCCAGTGCTCGAACACGCGCCGTACTCGCCTGATTTAGCACCCTGTGACTTTTTCCTGTTTCCGAAGATCAAGTCTGCCTTAAAAGGAACCCGGTTCGAGTCGATGGAAAAGGTGAAGCGAAAATCGGCGGAGCTCCTAAATGCTCTTACAAAAGAAGACTTCCAGCATTGCTTTGACCAATGGAAAAAACGAATGAAACGGTATGTGGCGAGGGGAGGGGAGTACATTGAAGGGGAGCATTCAATTGTAGAATAATTTTTAAAATAAAACTCTTTTTCATAAGCAGTCTCGTTATTTAATAGCCAGATCTCGTATATCGTTCTAAGCGAATAGTACTTAGATTAAAATTTGATGCAATTCCAATGATGGCAGAAAGAATAGACGATTTATCGAAACAGCAGATGGAATCTAAATGTGTATCTTATATTGCTGCAGATAAATGTTAATACGGATTCAGCATTCAATGAATTAATAATGAAAAATCCATGATCCACTGCTATTAAAAATACGGAATTCAGTTTCAAAATTCTGCAGTAAACATACCGTAATTTGCCATTGTCAAACGAACATTGGGCAACACTTCTCGGTGAAGAAGGCAAATCTATAATCTTTTTGACTGTAAAACAACAAATACTTCGACGAATCGAAATATGTGAAGATTTCTACATTCGAGTATTTTTAGATGATATTATATTTTGATACGAATAAAAAATCTAAACAGTCTAGTTGTATCAGAAGAAGATATTGTTAATGTGATAACATTAATCGATAATATGGAGATTTGCGATAACTTTAAAGAAGTAAAAAGATTGATAAGAAAATAATTAACTAAAATAAAAACAAAAAATCTAATTATAAATAATAAATTAAAATTGTATAAATATGACTGCTTTATTGAAATAATTTATACAAATAATGAAAGCAAAAATAATATTGTATATTTACGAATATTGTAATTGTTTATACAAAATTTATCTTAGTGCTTTATTTTAATAATTGTAAATATCGGGAATTATAAGTAACTTATTTTAAGTACTCCTTTAAAGAGATATATCTCAAGACTGGAATTAATTTTGTTAAACTATCAAGTGTGCCACAGACATTTTAAATAATTGTAAATGTATGAGTAGGACGATGTGATGGATTTTTAAAATGTCAGACACATACTGATCTGCAGAAATTGTGCAAGAAGTGCACTGAAAATAAAAGAAAAGAATTTGTGACTTAGTGAAGTGGATGCATTCTTTGGTGAGGATGAGGCTAGTTTTATAAAAGATGTTTTTAAATTTATGAGTTCCTAGATGGTCCTTGAGTTGTAGGAATTTTGGAACTAGCCTCATCCTCATCAAAGAACGCATCAAATAGCCCAAATCTCCCATAAAACTTTTAAACTTCACCTGTTCCTATCCGCCACGGCATGATATCTGGCAAACCCTAGATCGTATTACATACGAGCAAGCCATGAAGATGACACACACAATCCTCTGAAAGACAGAAACAGAAATACATAAACCTTGTCCCTCACAAAAATCCACAATGCTCTCTACTTAACGTCAAGAACTCCAACAAAGACTTGTCTCAAGACACTGTATCTGCGCTTGCCAAAGGCCCTAATTTCTCACCTAGAAAGATTCCAAAGGAAGAGATTATCAGCCAAATAGAGTCAATCATCTACCGACATCAGAACAAGCAGATAATATCCGCAGACAGGTAACCAATATCCTTTCCAAAGCCAAACCCCCTCCACCTAACATCACTAGACAAGAGCGATTGGCTCTCCAAGACCTTAATAGGAACACAGACATCATTGTGCTTTCAGCCGACAAAGGCAACACGACAGTAGTCATGAACACATCAGACTATAAGAAAAAGATGAAGAACCTTCTTTTGGACAAAGCATATAAAAAGCTTGATAAAGATCCAACTAATACAATCGCACAAAACATCAAGATCCTAGTGGAGAGAAGCAACATTCCCAGTAAAACCAAATCAACATTAAAACCCACAAATCCTCTTCCACCAAGACTATACGACGATATTCGAAAAAGGTTACTTATCAATAATATATTTTTATCAAAATTAAAAGTTTTCCAATGTTTCGAAACTTTATGCGATATTGATAAAGAAAAATCTTTCAATAATGTTACCTTCAAAGTTACAACTATCGGTGGTTTTGATGAAAAAGCTTTAAAAAAAGAATGGACTGCATTGCCATTAGATTTTACAGAAGAAGAAAAATAAAGTTTTTCTATATTAAATTTTGATGATATGTGGAAAAAAATTTTACGCCCAAATAAATATCCAAATTTAACAAATCTTTTAAATGCTGTATGATCACTTCCAAATTCAAATACTGATCCAGAAAGAATGTTTTCCCTTTTAAGTAATGTTAAAAACAAAAAACGCAACAAACTTCATCAACTACCGTTAATGCTACTTGCGTTTTTAAGACAGCGTTGAATGCGAGAGGAAAAACATGCCTAAGTTTGGTGACTCAAATCAGTGTCGTTGGTACGCAGTAATGAGTCTTTCTGGCGTGATTTTTAATTAGTTTCCAACTTTCATTTTTATGTAATTGATTAACGTTCCAATACGAAATTTTTCATTTGTATGCTTCAATAATACTAGCTAAAACTGAAAGTGACTCACTGTGTCTAATACTAACTAGGTATCGAGAACCGATTTTGATTTATAGTAATGTTTGCAATACAGTTTGTGATTTGTGATCAGGGCAAGCGTCTTTATTTTCGAGATGATTAATTATAATCTTAAGATTTTTGATAATAATTAGTTTTTCATATTTTCTATTTCGATATTTCCATTATTTCCTTTTTTCGTTCTTTTTTCTTTTTTTTTCTTTCACTCTTTTTAGGTTTAATTCTGGCATTTAAATTCTCGAGGTAGGAGAGCTCACCATGACAGGATAATTTTTATTCACAGTTTATGTATGTTAGTTTGTGTTGTCTCTGAGGAGGGCTCAAAACTGAGTCGAAACATGTAAGAGCGTTTAGTTAATAAAGAAATTTCACACTTCATAGATATATTATTTGCGTAACGTCTTGTGCGCTTGACTCCTACTGCCCGTATCCTTTCCAGTTCTTTGAATTAAAGGGTGTCCCAAAATTAACGCAAGATTTGAATTTGCCGCCATTTGTGCAGTAAAGTGTTGGCAACCCAAAAAAAAAAAACAATTTAACAGCTAACAGTTTAGGGTTAGTGAAAATGGAGCGTTACACGATAGAACAACGTGTGTTCATTATTCAACAAATGGATGCTGATTTTTCGAGCAAAATCATTCTAAGCGATAAAGCACATTTTCACCTTGATGGCTTTGTTAATCGCCAAAATTGCCGCTTTTGGGGTACGGAGAACCCACATGTGATTGTCGAAAAACAAATGCATCCACAACGTGTCACTGTTTGGTGTGGATTTTGGGCTGGAGGCATCATTGGACCATATTTTTTTGAAAATGAGGCTGGTCAAGTAACTGTTACTGGTGCTCGATATCGCTACATGATAACACAGTTCTTTCTGCCGAAATTGGATGATATTGATGTGGCCAATATGTGGTTTCAACAAGACGGTGCCACATGCCATACAGCTCGTGAAACAATTCAGTTACTGCATGAGACGTTTCCAGGTCGTGTACTCTCTCGTTTAGGTGATCAGAATTGGCCCCCTAGATCGTGTGATTTAACACCATTAGATTTCTTTTTATGGGGTTATTTGAAATCACAGGTCTATGTCAACAAGCCCACAACCACCCGTGCATTAAAGGAGGAGATTCAACGCTGCATCAACGAAATTCAGCCACATTTATGCAAAATGGTCATGGAAAATTTCGACAAACGAGTGCGTATGTGCATGCAAAGCCGTGGAGGCCATTTGCCCGATGTGTTATTCCACAAATAACCCTATCCTATGTACTTTATGATTCAATAAAAAAATAACAATCAAAAGACTAAAAACTGTGTTTTCTATTTAATTCAAATCTTGCGTTAATTTTGGGACACCCTTTATAAGGAGTTTTAGTTCGATTTGTAATAGACAGATTTTTTTATTCAATTAGATTGAAAAACTGCATTTCATATTCAGAATATTGAATTGAGCAGTATTCACGCTGCACAGAAATTGCTGATATTATTTTTGAATTTAACTGAATTTAAAAAACTGTACTTTCTATTCACAATTATGAATTGAGTAGTATTCACAAAAAATGCTAATATTATTTTTAGATTAAAAGGCATAGAGATATGCTTTATGCAATTTCTTTAAATGAATAAAAATGCATTCAAGATTGAAAAGGATTCATTTTAACATTCATAAATCTGTATTTCTGAAAATCTGAATCCATTTTAATCGATTTCAATCCATTCTCGTTTGGTGGATTATCACAAGCATCTTAAAATTCTTTGATTTTGATATAACTTAATATCTGAGTCATTATAATGCGAAATCTACAATAGGAGTAAAAGAAAAAATATAAATATAAATATTATAGTAAAATAAAAAATATATAAATATATAAGTATTATATAAAAAAACATATGTATACTTTGTATATGTATATTAATTATATATAATATGTATGTATAATATTAACGCTTTTTAGATTTTCAAAGTACCTTCAAAGACACCAGAAAAAGTTTGCGGGTTATTGCCATGTTTTCATCCATTGCTAATGCCTAGCAATAGATGAAAAAATACGGCGATAACTCACAAACCTTCTGGTGTCTTATATGTATACGAGGTCTGTTCAAAAAGTATCGCGAATTTTGAATTTCCGCGGGTTCCGTATATTCGATTTTCGATTTTTTTGTGGCGTTATGTTGGTACTCATGTCTCTCACTTATGCCGACAAGTTCGGCCATTTTGAATGTTCAGTTAATTTTTGACAGCTGCTTTGCTTGCACGTGTTTTGGCTCGTCTTCGATTTTTGCCTATTCCAAAAAATGGATCAAAGAATCTGTATCAAATTTTGTGTGAAAAACAAAATTAAGTGCGCGGACGCATTCCGAATGTTGACTGTGGCATATGGTGAAGCTACCTTGGACCGAAGCAACGTTTATCGGTGGTACAAAATGTTCTCAGAGGGCCGAGAAGATGTGAACGACGAAGAGCGTGCCGGACGCCCGAGCACGTCAACAACAGACGAAAACATTGATGAAGTGAAGAAAATAGTATTGGCCAATCGTCGAATCACCGTTAGAGAGGTTGCTGAGGACCTAAACATATCGATTGGCTCGTGCCATTCGATTTTTACCAATGATTTGGGCATGAGACGGGTCGCCGCGAAATTCGTACCAAAATTGCTCAATTTCGACCAAAAACAGCATCGCATTAACATTGCTAAGGAGCTGTTGGACTCTGTCCGCGACGACCCAAATTTGCTCCAGAGGGTCATAACTGGTGACGAATCATGGGTTTATGGTTATGACGTGGAAACTAATGCTCAATCATCCCAATGGAAGCTGCCGCACGAGCCAAGACCGAAAAAAGCGCGCCAAGTTCGGTCGAATGTGAAGGTTTTGCTTACAGTTTTCTTCGATTGCAGGGGCGTGGTGCATCATGAGTTCTTGCCACAGGGTAGAACGGTCAATAAGGAATATTACCTGCAAGTTATGCGCAATTTGCGCGAAGCAATCCGCCAGAAACGCCCGGATTTGTGGAAGAACAAAAATTGGCTTTTGCACCATGATAACGCCCCTGCTCACACATCGTTGCTTGTGCGCGAATTTTTGACCAAAAACAACACACTAATGATGCTGCAGCCACCGTATTCCCCAGATCTGGCCCCTTGTGATTTTTTCTTGTTCCCGAAACTGAAGAGGCCCACGCCTGAAAGGACGACGCTACGATTCGAGGAGATAAAGACGGCATCGA
>NW_017305977.1:297781-315457 GCF_001594115.1 Trachymyrmex septentrionalis | reverse complement strand
TTATTACTATATATATATATACTTGTATATATATATACATATATATTTATAAATATTATAAAATTATTATAGAAATTATTACAAAAAATTAAAAAAAAATATTATTAAAAACGCAGAGTTAAATACAATCAACCCTCTCCGGATACTCTTATCAAATCAACCACAACAGCACGTAGAAAAGAATCGTAACAAATAATGCCATACAAATATTTTGAAATTTCTGAAATAAAAACTAATCTTTCAAAAGAGAAACACACATGTAGTAGTTCAAAATCCAAGTTTCATAGCAACAAGGATTGTAATCCAAATTGCTGTAGAGACATTTAGAGTCATCAAATTGAGTACCACTTCAATCCGATTTATAGCTCTTGCACACCAGCGCTATGCGCGACACGCGACACGCGAATCCAGATTATCTTTACTCGAGTGCATCTATGTATCATTTTATCCTTGTTCACCGAATGTTAAACGAAGATAAATAATACATGAGTGCACCCGAATAAATTTCCGAACACAGTTTAATAAGCATATATATAATTTTTCCAGTAGAGGTTGTAAAATATTTTATTATATATATCAAGGTTATAGTATTTTTACCATTGAAATTAATGGAGAAATTTTTCACTTTTCACTTTCCTAGGAATCAAGTTTCATAATTGATACAAGATCACATTTTTTAATTAATTCTGCTTTTTGTGTAGCCATGTGCAGTTAAACTCATTCGCTTGTCGCGTACGAGAATAAAGGTGCGGCCACAATAGAAGGAATAAGGAATAAGGTTTTCAACCTATCAGATATTGGATATACTGGAATACACGGTTTCTGATAGGTTGGAATCCTTATTCCTTATTCCTTCTATTGTGGCCGCACCATAAGAATTTCAACCTATCAAAAATCATATATTATGGAATACACAGTTTTTGATAGGTTGAAATTCTTAGGCCTGTTCTTCAGACAATAGAGTCGTAAGTGGTAAATCGTAAGAAATTAACCAATCATAATCGATTATTCTTCTCACACTTAACTGTGATTGGCTAATTTCTTGCAGCTTGTGACCGTATTGTAAAACAGGGATTATTTTCTGTTCTCTGTTTCTTTTATTGTGCGGAACACCTCAGATGTCAGCATCTGCTGAAGCTAGATGTCGCGGAGGTACTGCACAGTAGCGACCTCTCCATTATTAACTTGATTTCTACCTAGAGAAAATATACTAGGTATTTAGGAAATATTTTATAAGTTTTTCGAATTGTTTACAAGAAAACGATCGAGAACGTTTACCGATAGGAAAAATTGTAACTTTGAATGAATAACATCTTTTTGACGTTTTCTAATGAAATAAATGTGTGTTAAGACTATATCAGGACTACAAATAATAATGAGAATATATTTAGATTATTCAGTGAAAGGAAAAGAGATCGCAAGATTTGAACGATCAGTATTGATTTTATAGAATAGTTATTGTTTATTATGTACAATTGTAATGTTACACAACAATATGGATTTTTGTGCTTAGTAGAAAACCTTGAGATATTTGTCCTATTACAATAACAATACATGAGACATGTCAGGTTACGTCTTACATCTGTTATGAAGATACAATTTCAAGTTCTTATAATAATTGTACAATTTAATCTTGTACGTGAACCGTTTTGTCAATTGCGTATTTCGCGAGAATGAGCGGAGATGTAGAATGCAACATTACTGCGAGGTATCAAACGGTTAGAAAACACCTGGACAACCTAGGGTACAAGCAGACGCTGTTGTTGGATGCTTTACCTTTGATAGAGGCCTTGCTGGTCGATCTTATTCAAACTACAGACAGTTTAAAACATTTTAAAGCCATTGCTCAGGAGAATATCGAGGTATGTGGGATATGCCATTGTATGCATATTTGTGACAATATTCAGTTTCTTGTGGAGTCTTTGGACTTGTAAAGAGAAACATTTGAATACAGTTTCATTTATCTAACTTCAAGCAGAAGCTAATACTAAAAGAATGCAATCTTTTATGCCTGTTCTACAATAGGGTCGCAAGTCATAAACTATAAGAAATTGGCCGATCACAATTGAATACGAGACAAAAATAATCTACTATGATTGGTTAATTTCTTACACTTAGGGCTTGCAACTCAATTGTAGGACATCGTAATGTTACCTGACGAATAACGCGCTAGTCGTGAATAGTCGTGAATCATATCGTATAATTTTTCATCAAGTATAAAAAAATATTTTTGATATACAATCTAATTTGACGGTATCATATCGATAGGCATGCAGCCATTTGCAATTGTCTGTTGATCCTTACAAATGTGATAACGTGAAATTGGTACGAGAATGCAACCAACTTTATTCAGATGTGATAGAGACTAAGGAGGCGCATCAAAAGCAAGTCAAGGATTTTAAAAGGCAGATATACAAGTTAGAATGTGAATGCAATGATCTACAATTGACATCCTCACGAAACATACATAAAATAAAAGAGCTAGAGGCGGAGTCAGCTGCCAAGTCTAAAAAGATATTGGAGCTTCAAGGCAAATGTCTAAAACCAACTATTATTAATGTTGGTCTTAGTAAGTTGCTATTTTATTATTTTGCTGCAAATGTCGACAAAATATCAAAATATCAGTTTTTAAGTCATGCGATGTATATCTACGAAACTTTTTAGCTGCCAAGAAACGTCCTTGCTTTCCTCTTCGAAGGCCAGTCTTGGAAACTGAGCCAATGCCAAGGACAAAGGACAGTTCACTGCCAAAATTAAGTAGCATGGAGCCTAAGATAATAGATATAATAAACATGGCAGATCACAAAATGAATTGCTTAAATCAAGAGGTAACAAAATTACGAGAGGAGCTTTTATTGCAAACCGATACCATAGAAACCCTTGAAAAACAGGTATACTAAGCATCAATATTTATGCATGTGTTTCTTGAATATGTCATCAATAATTTCTAAAAAAGAATGAAAATATTATGTTAACAAAGTCAGTTTTCTGCATGCTAAGAATTATTGACGCATGGTAATACTATTTTTTTTAAATGTGTTACTGTCATTAACACATTATGAAATAAATATATACTAAGGTTGCCATTGATACATAAGATGTCTTTATGCAAAAGAAATTTTGTTGTTCCTCTTAATTTGTATTTACAATTTTTTAAATATGGTTTTAAATAATTTTTTTTACATCTTTAGTCAAAATGCCACTTAATCATTTTTTCATTAGAATAAAAATGTGAAAAGTGTGAATTTTTACCATTGAAATTAATAAAAAATTTTTTCACTTTTCACATTTCTATTCTAGAGAAATAATCGACATTCTGGTGCTAAAATACTTTTGTATATATGTATATGGCCCTGTATATATTGAATAATTTTAGTAATATTGGCAAATAAACAATTATCTGTTTTAATCGATGGTTTTAGATATCGTGATTAGATTTTAATTTTTCTAAATTAAATTATTATAGTATACGGTATACATTTTAGAAAAACTTAAATCTGAAGAATGAATAGAAGCGTGTACATGCAATTGGTATTAGAAGTGGAAAATTGATTTTTAGCTCTTTTTTGCGATTTGAATGTTCTTTTATATAAGTGAGATTTTACTCTCAAATATCTCCGAAATAAAAAAAGGAGGCAGACTCCAATTTCCCCTCCTAAAATATTCTGTTAGCAGAAATTTTATTGAGGAAAAGATAATGTAAAACCCTGAAATTTTTTATATTTTTTTTTTGAAAACCTAAAATAGTAAAAAATATTTGGCTGATAAAAAAATCCAGATTGCAGATGAAGAGTAAAAATATGATTACATACAGAAGAAACTTAATTTGGCACTCTTTCCCCCTCCTCCTTTATTAATGCATCTTTATGCAGTTCACACTGTGTGATGGCCCTATGTATATATATACATATGTATATATATGTGTGTGTGTGTGTGTGTGTGTGTGTGCGCGCGCGCGCGCGCGCGCGTGCGTGTGTGTGTGTATATATATATATATTAATAAGTTATATATAAGATGAAGAATCTTTTATAGTTGACCACAAAGGAAAAAGAAATAATGCGACTGAGAAAAATGTTGGAAGGTAGTCGTTCTTATGCTGCAATTAACAAGGACTGCATTTGCAAAAAGAAATCTGGTGTTACTCACGATGCTACAGAGATTAATGAAGTAAAGATTCTCCAACAGATCAAATTGGAACTGGAACAACAGCTAAAAGGTAAGGAATTTAGTAGAGTACTGTAGTATTCCTACAGTATTTACTTGCAACATAATTATTCGATTATACAATTATGAAGACATTTATTTCACACATTCTATTTTTCTTGAATGATGCAGAATCTCTAAATAAACAACATGATGCTATGTCTCAGGCAATGAAACTAGCAGCACGAAATGAAGAACTAGAGAAAGAATTACGAGATATAGATCACGTTGCATTAGCTGTAGAAGCCGACTGTAATTCTACAGTTAAAGAGAATAACAAAAGAGTTTGTAGGCTCCAAGTAATTACGATTGCATTAATGTATATTTTTAGTATAATTTTTTGTTTTTACACTCTTATGCTTGTTTAGGAGAAGTTAGAGAATGTCATGACACAAGTACATGTCTTGGAACGCGAGTTAACTGTAGAACGTAGAGAGGTACAAGAGTTAAGAGCAGATCTAGAAGCATGTAAACTTGAAAAACGTAATATTCAACGCACTCTAGAACGTACATTGGATGAAAAGAAACAAATGTCTGATAAGATCAATCAACTAACAGTTATTGGTATGTTAAAATTGTTCACTTTTTTTATACTTTTCCTTTTAACAGCCTGGGCTACTTGTGTCGAAGGTGAAAGTTTAATAATAATATTGCAGAAAAAAGTGTAAATATGGAAAGACTGACTAAAGAAAATAATTGCCAAAACCAAGATATTAATCAGTTGCAATTTACTAATAAAATATTAGAAGAGTATATACATAAAAAAAGTATTGGGCAAAATAATGGAGGGAATGAACAGACGCAAGCAAAAGAAAAGACAGAAAAGAATGATCAGAATAAAGGGATGAGAACATCAAAGAAAAAAAATGGTATTAATAGTAAATTGATTTTGAAATATACAGCCCAGGAAAATGTTAATTATAAATTTTAATAGATCGTTTATTAATAAATATAATTATATGAAAAGAAAATATATTAAGAATTATTTATCCTTTTTAGCATTAAAAAATAACACAAATGAAAACCATGATATAATCGATCATCAAATAGTGATTAACGATAAAGAAATTATAAAAAATACAAGTGGCTTTGATATGCAAAAACGTATTGACGAAGCAAATTTAAAAATTGCATCTGTGAGTCGAAGGAGCTTACTTAAATATTTTTAATTGTTTTTTTAAATATTATATTAGAAAAAGACATTTATTTTACAGCTTCAACAGACAATTCAACGATTGGAAATAGAACGAGATCATTATAGAAAGGAATACATCAATTGTCTGGACGAACAACGTAGAACATCTGACAAAGATACCGTAAATATTAAATATTTAAAATAATAATTTTATTGCTTGTATAAAAAGTTAAATTTTGATTACTTGTAAATTACAGGCCGATTTGTGGACACAAATTTGTGAATTAAAACGTGAGTTAAGTGATAAGGAACAAGCTTTAAGCAAAGCACATCGAGAGAAGGAAGAGCTGTGTCATAAGAAAAAGGATCTAGAAGCACGATTGCAAACTTACAACAATCAACAGAGACAGATGTGTATTCCTTGCAGATCCTGCAGTTTGTGCCAACCCATTCGTATTTGTACCTGTGCTTCTGGCTCGCCAGTATCTACTAAAGACGTTAACACGACAAAAGTAAAGATTTTCAAATAAGATCATATTAAATACATGTGCGTGCGTGCGTGTAAGGTGTGTAAACACACTTCCGATAGTTAAGAAAATTTTGTGATTTTGAAGGGGATATAAAATAGTACCATTGATTTGACCTTGGATATCATTATCAAAGTTAAGACAAGATTATTTTGAATTTTTTAAATAGAATCTATTTTTTATTACATATTCTTGTAGCTTACCTCGAGAGCTTTTCAATTATAAGTTATACTCGAAAAGTACTTAATGAAAAATTATTTCATTACAGTGAAAAGCTCTCGAAGTAAGCTACAAGAATATACAATGAAAAATGGAGAACTCCATTTAAAAATTTCAGTGACCTTGCCCTGATCTTGACAATGCTATCCAAGGTAAAACCAAAGGTACTATTTATGTTCCCCTCGAAGTCACAAAACCTTTGAAATATTTTTCTTTAAAATACACTGTTTAAAAGATATTTGAAGTCGTTCAAATGAGGCACCCAGTATATATCTTATTCTCATTTCAATTTAAATTTTTACAGACGATGCTTGAACGTCTTGAACGAGAGCGAGATACAGCCAGAGCGGATATTGAACGACTGATAGATGAACGCGATGCGTTACGGGAGAAACTTGAGGTAGAAAATGGAGATCATTATAAGTTAAATTAATTTCACCTTTCTATTTTTTGTTGATTGTTCTCAATATATTTTAATCTTAATGTAGATACTAAATAATATGCGAATCTTAACTTTCGTACTTTTGCTAATTATATCTAATAACTATGTGTGATTAGCATAATTAATGCTGACTTACTATTTCTTGTTAACGTTGTGGCTATGGCAATCTAATGTAAATGCATGACTCGATGATATTTGGATATAGATAATGTCGGATACACACAAAAGCGAACAACTTCGACTTAAGGAAAATTTAATCGAGGCGGAGAATCGCTTGAAACATATAGAAAAAGAACGACAAGATCTGTTGGTGACTCAGGGCTCAAGAAGAGCGACAGTGAACGGTCTCGAGGATCAGTTAGATGATGTACAAGAGGAACTGCGTCGTACAAAGCAGGAATTAATGGCGCAACGAACGCAATATTTCCAACTACGGTAATATAGATTAAATTTTATTTGTAAAAATCGAATGTAATCTTAATCTTCTAAATTATCTATTGTAGAACATTACAAGATCAAACGGATCAAGCGCTTGGAGACGCACAGGGCCAACTGTCACAAACAGAATCGGAATTGAACAAGGCTATGGATCACAACAGAAATATGGAGCAGCAACAGCTGCAGTTAAACGATCAAATCAAAGAACTGAAGCAAGAAATAAATACTCTGCGCTCAAGTATGACACTCTTGGATCAAGAAAAAGATCGGTTATTGGTAATTAATTAAAATATTGTAACAAATTAATCTTTTAATAATTAGCTATTGTAATGATTTATAAAATCAATATTTTTTAAAAATTATTTTTAGATGGTATTGGACGAAAAGACAGAGAAGATTGCTGCATTGGAACGAGAATTAACGCATAAAGATCAACAAAAGGAAGCGATGCAAAAACAAATCCGTGATTTACAGCATAAAAATGAGTAAGTACATTTTTATTTATTTACAACTTCTGATAAGCGTCTTAGAAAAAATTGGCACTTGTCTCTCATATCTTTCATAAGTAACTTTAGTTTTTGTAAATACATAAATGATATTTACAATATGATAAAGAAATCCAAGATCGGTCACATTTTTGGATGTTACAAATAATACATTATATATTCTTCTATTAAATCAATTTATTCCAGACATAATTGCAAGGCGGTAATATTCGGATTCAACACAATCGTTCTGAAACGCTAATAATCCCTCCTAGATTAAATTAGAAAGAAAGAAAGAAACTCTGGCTAAGGTAATATTTTTTACAATAAATTTCTTTCTTTCTTTCTAATTTAATCTAGGGGGGGGGGGATTATTAGCGTTTCAGAATGATTGTGTTGAATCCGAATGTTATCGGCTCGCAATTATGTCTGGAATAAATTGATTTAATAAGAATATATAATGTATTATTTGTAACATCCAAAAATATGACCGATTTTAGCTTTCTTTATCGTATTTGATGTATTCACATATGCGATCATACTTAAAATTCTTAAGATATTTACAATGTTTAAACTTTAAAATATGAGACGCAATAAATAAAACTTTGCTTAACTATAAGATAAAACTAAATAATTCAGTATATCATGTACAAAATAAAATTAATTATAGTTTTTTAATAGAAAAATTCGATGCATCATGCATGTTCTTCACTAGGCAAAAAATAAATAAATGTAATTCGATGATTCTTATGAATTATATTGTTTGACAAAAAAAAAATACTAAGATGAGACTAGTCGTTTTCCATAGTTTTTTTTTGGATGCTGAATACAAATCTGGTTCTCAAATTATCCAGCATGTTATAATTTAAAAAAATTTACATTTAAAATTGTAAAAAAAGAATATTTTTATATTTTGTTGTATTATAACAATATATGATGTGCAGAACAATTTTATTGTAATCAAAATTAATGTTGTTTGGATTGTCAATCCTCAAAAGGATTTTTTAGTGTCAGTTATGGTTAATAAGATATTCGTAGTTAATATGGAATCTGTTACAGAAAAGTGAATTAGGTTATTAATGGTTTACTAAATAGCTTTCAATTATGTTTAGATAAAGATAAGGGTTTTTAGGCAATTGTATACGCGAAATTGATAAATTAAAAAATGAAAGATATTTATAAATTTTAAATATCTTTTATTTTTAAATTTGTCAGTTTCGTGAGAAATGAATAGATTTTAAATAGGTAATTATAATGGATTCTCTAATTTAACAAAAAATTAATTTCAAAAGACACGCAAATGAGAATAAACTGCGCGGTTAAAGGTGCGATGTAAAATTATATATTCTAAAATTTTACTGTGTACATCATAATATTTGGGCATTTCGACTGTCTTCCAGTAATTTTCAACGAATTGATAACATACTTAAACGTGACGCTATTTTTAGACATAAATTTCTCGCAATATTTTCTCTTTGATCGCATTATGCTGAATTATTCTTCTCAAATCCTGTTGGAGAAGTGTTATCGTTAACGTGGTTTCCAAGAAACTTAGTTTAACGCATATTGTTTTAACACAATTTTAAATTAATGTGAAAATAAACTACAACACTCCTCGAACAGGAATTGAAAAGAGTAGTTTAGCATGATGCGATCAAAGAAGAAATTTTGCGAGAAATTTATGTCTAAAAATAGCGTTTAAGGAGGTTCTCGCATTTGATGAAATATAAGACAAGTCTATAATATACATGTAATACAAAAGTTAATA
Source organism: Trachymyrmex septentrionalis (assembly GCF_001594115.1). Classification (NCBI taxonomy): domain Eukaryota; kingdom Metazoa; phylum Arthropoda; class Insecta; order Hymenoptera; family Formicidae; genus Trachymyrmex; species Trachymyrmex septentrionalis. The sequence continues at coordinate 306,239 of NW_017305977.1, read as the reverse complement.
ATATCAATAATATCTAGAAAAAATTTTCATTGACTTTTGTTGTACCATTTTGATATTTAATTATAAATTTATAGAATTTATAATTAACAATTTAAAATTTACATTACAAGTTGAAAATATAATCTTATTCTATAGTTATTCTCTTTTAAATTGAGACACTTGCGTATAAGATAGCAATTTAAAAATCGTTATAATTATAAAGTAAACACTTAAGTTTGTTCTCATAAAGTTTCATTTAAACTGACTGTTTAAATACAGTTTATAAGAAATTTATATTCTTCAATGAAAAAAGCTAGAATATATGTTAAATGGATGATGGATGCGTGTACATCAAATGAACATCTTACAACTTTTACTTTATCATTTTTTAAATATTTAGTAACATATAAAATTAACAATAATTATGTATAATGGCATAAGATATTAGTAACCTTTTTATTCCATTATTTTAATTGTTTTACATATTCTGAATAAACTGTCTATTGACTAGGAAGTAGCGCGAGAATCTCTTTAAGTATGTTATCAATTCGTTGAAAATGACTGAAAGACAGTCAAATTGTCCGAATATTATGATGTATAAAATTTTAGAATATAGTTGTATTTTGTACCTTTAACTGCGCAATTGACTCTCATTTGCCTGTCTTTTGAAATGAATTTTTTATACATTTTGTAAGAATTCAGACATTTTTTAAGTTTTGACATTCATCATATTAAACCATCTTGAATTTGTCAATTTTGACATCGGATTCATATTCAATAGCCAAAAAACTCTTAGTTTAAATAAATATAAAAGAATGAGCTATTTGTTAAATCAGTGTTCGCAAAGATTTGCACATTTTGGATTCCGGCGAACGCCCCCCACCATCGCTCGAGGCACCATCGAGCCGCCAAGCGCTCACGTGACGCTCTGGCTCAGGAGCGTTTCCATACCAGAAATATACTGGCAGCACATCTTCCGCCAAATTATTATTGAAACATGTTTTATTAAATAATTTATTTCTATTAACATAAAATTTTCTATCCTTTGCGAACACTATGTTAAATCATCAATGACTTAATTCGCAGCTTTTTTTATAATAGACCCCATTTTATAATATGTACATAGTATTTATAATGAATATCTTATTAACCATAGCTGATATTAAAGAATTTTTTTATAGATAAAGTTCTAATAAAATATTTAATTTTGATTGCAATAAACTTTTCCATTATATCACAGATCGTCGTTATAATACGACAAAATACACCACGGAGAAAAATGTTTGATTGAATTAATTGGAATTCTGATGGAAAATAATCCAGAATTCTGGTTAAATCTCTATTAGAAATCTAGTTGAGATAACCACAACATTCAGAATTTTCTTAGTTAAATCTACTAAAATTCTAATAGATTTAATCAGAATTTTATAGTAAACATAGTCAGAATTCTGGATCGTTCATTTTTCACTAGAATTCCAGTTAATTCAATCAAATATTTTTCTTTGTGCGTAAAAGTAATTCTTTTTGCAAATTGAATTGCAAATTTCTCAAAATTGTGATACAACCATTTCGAAAACGCATTCATACTCTCAGCATCCAAAAAACTATAAAAAAATAACTATTCCAGTTTCAAAAAAAAAATTATGTTTTATCTAACAGTTTTATAAATGAACGTAGCGTTCTATAAACGCTGCAATCACTGTGCAGCAATTTATGAGCTATTCAAGTCATTGTTGATTTGATATTATCGTTGAGAAATCTTGCCAAGCTTACCGCTGGTGGTTGGCAACTATTTGGTGAGATCAGATTATTATTCTCTAACTCTTCCATAGCTTCACCAGAGCTCGGGACAATCCTCTTGTAACCAGGTCGGCATTCGCATCTAGTTTTCAGTCGCAATTCTTCTTGTTGCCATAACACATATCGATTATTTTTCGGTATTCTCTGAGCGACTAACCATTCCCCCTCAATACACGGGCCTTGTGTGTACAACTTATAACAGGTTTTCTTGATCATTACCATTCCTGGCCTGTTCTCGCAATCATCGTTATCATTCTTTTTGCACTTGCCAGCGTCTCTCATGATATTGGTACATCCACATACGCCATTGTAACTAATTCCATCGAGGGACGGTCTCACGTTGTAATCGTATAACACTATCTGCCCGTTCGGACACGGTCCTCTTGTACCGATCTTGTAGCATGTCTTCTCCTGAGGAAAGTATAGTCTACCGCGTTTGCATGGCACGAGAATGCAGGTTGACGAATTTATCAACATATAGCCGCTCTCGCAGGGTCCTCTCGTATGCAATCGATAGCAGAATCCGTCTTTATATAACACATGACCCGATTTGCAAACACATCTAGCTCGTACAATATCTTCCTGTGATGACCTGACGTCCACTGTCACCGTAAAGTGATGTCCTTGTGGACATGGACCAACGCTGTCTGATAATTCACATTATGAATTAAAAAATATTTTACTAAGGATGAAGACTTAAAAATTAAATTGAAGGAATGAGTCAGTGCATGCCAATCACAAGTGTGTGTAAGAATTCAATAAGAAGAATATAGCGGTCGATCTTTATCGCTCGATCTTTATCTCTTGAATCTATTATAACAATGTTAATTATATAATTAACAAATATTTTATAAAATTAATTTTATGAAAAATTTGAAGAAAATTTGATGAAAAATGATTCATATTTGTACAATAATTTTAAAGGCATAAAGGAATTTATGTTAAAGAAGATAGTGTCCTTCGTTTCCATTTTCTCAATTTCATTATTACATCGAATTTTCATTTTTACATTTTAAATTATTAGGTTGTATTATTCGACTATGTTAAATGTTTTACCTAACTGATAGCACATCCTGCTCAGTTCGTGATAGTGAGGTAATTGAGGGTGGCAGCCACATGTTCCACCCGGCAGAAACAATTCTCCTGGCTCCGAACAAGGACCTTTGGTATAGTGTTCGTGGCAACCACCGTCATTTCCTAACCAATAATATCTGGCCAATTCGCCACTTGCCGAACATGAACAAATCGCTAGACCGTCCTCGCCTGTGACAAGAAGTTCGCCACGTGGACATGGGCCCCTGCTGAGCTTCGGATAGCACTTGCCGTCCTTGGGCCAGTAAATCTCGCCTTGTTCTTTGCAGATTTCGGGATCACGACAGATTCCCCATCGCTGTTTCGTACTAAAGAGGACCATCATGAATATGTATAGGTGTTTCCAGTTAATTATGAAATGAGATTAAAGAGAGAGACTGTTTTTGTTACGCTAATTTATCAAGCGCGTCGGGTACAGGTGCAAAGAATTGACCCTTGGAGCAGGATGCTCTCGTGAATATCGGATGGCACAACGCGTCCTTGGGCGATTGAGCGGTTCCTGGAGGACATCTACATTCCGCAATTGTTCCATTGCCGGCTGCTGGACCCAGTTCCATGGTTTCCGGGCACGGGGGGCCGATCTGCCATATATATAAAAGATCATAAATGACTCATGAGGGGATCCTAACGTCACGTTAAGATTAAATTGGTGAGGATATGACCTATCCTCAACAACCGACGTGTGTCACAAGATGTACTACTAAAAAATAAGCGAGAAAATTAAAATTATAAATGTAATGTCCTACTGTACTTACGCACATCCTGTGGACGAATAATTTTTTAGATAGTTAATACCCTCAGTATATTATAATTATAACCCTCAGTACCTACATCTCAAAAAAGTCCCTATCTACCCACATCCGAGTATTTGTAACCTAGCATTTTTTTGCTTATATCTCAGATTGTAGTGCATCAATTTTAATTAATTTTTTTTTAATCTGTCGTTTGAAGACTGACAAAAAAAGAGTTTTTTTTTTTAGTTAAAAAGTCTAAAATGTCGTAGCATAAAAGATATTTTGCAATAAGTGAAAAGGGATTGGAAAAGAACATCTGAACTATGAAAATCGGAGGAGTTACGCTAATCCTTTATGTGTGAGTACAGTGTTAAAATAATTTATGAATGTAACAAAGAAGATTAATGATAATTAAATATTATTCGATACTGTCGAAAATAAATTTAAAAAAACAGAATGTGGATTGACCAGCTGTGCATTGTGAGTAACTCGCTGATGCTGGAACTTTATTCAGTCCAACTAGCTCTCTAACTACTGAGCTACTTCGGCTCATTTATCAAATTACTGGATAGTTTGCGGAGCAAAATATTAAGAAACTTGAGCAATTGCAGAATTTATAATTTCAATTGTCTTGCTTATTTTTTACTAGTATCTTACTACTTGCGTCACAAGTCAGTTGCTGGGGATACGCACTGTATTCTCACCAAGGATATGTCCCATTTTTTGTTTACAACGCTTTAGCATTATTTATTCTTGTTTAATAAATAGACAATATGGATGAACTGATATGTACTTATAGCGTGTGAACGTAAAAACGGAACGCACTCTAAGTTTGATCAAAATCGGTGTCCCCCAATATTATTCTCTTCCCTCATTAGAAGTAAATGATTCCTTTAATGTCAATTTTTACCAATATAAATTAACTTTAATCTCGGTTTAATTTAATTGCTCTTTTTCTGATTCTTAGAACTAGGAAAAAGATAAAAAGTAAGTTAACCAAATGGCGATCGTGGCGCAGAGTGTAGACTGTTTTCTGTGCCAAAGATTCAAGGTTCAAATCCACCTAAAACCCAAAACGTAAAATTTTATTTGATCGCCACCTCTCGGAAGACAATGGTAAATCTCCAAGAGTATTTTTGTCATCGCTATACGGATCAGCGTTAAAAACTGTAGATCCCATATGTCAATGTACACTCGCCAATACACATGGCAAGCGAAACGTTTTAATGCCGAATTGCTTCTTTCTAAAGATCGTGCAAAATGAAAAAGATTGGAAGAGGTCGATATCCAGCAGTGGATGAAATCAAGCTAATATAAAATAATTAAAGTTTTTATTACACGTATAAACTGCTAAATAATAACAAATTAAAATATAAGGTCTATTATATTAATCGAACAATGTTAAGGTGGTAAACAATAATATCTTTTATGATTCTACGATGGCATATTTAATAGAACGTTTTGAGCTTCACTTAGTTCTCCTCAGCCGTATGTAAATTCAAATTACTATCTATATTTTAAAAAAATTTGCAATAATTATCTCACTTTCTATTATGACCTTTCGTTTTGCTGTACGAATACATCATAATGCTCCTGAATTGATAGTCATAAAGTCAAGATATAAGTCCAGTTTTTTTTGGAAGCCAATTTCTCGATTATCAGCGAGAAATGGAAGAGTCAATTAATTAAAATTTATGGAGAGTTTAGATGTTTAATGCATCAACGTTAAATAATGACCTGTCATGTGTTATTTTTGCTGTCTCTTTTGATCGTTAATCCACGAACATCTACATTACTATTGACTATGGAACTTTTGATTTTAATTAATTGGCTTTCAAGAAACTGGATTTATACCTTGACTTCATGACTGTCAATTCAGGAGCATTATGGTTTTTGTACAGCAAAACAAAAGATCATAATAGAAAGTAAGATAATTATTGTGAATTTTATAATAAAATATAGAAAGTAATTTGAATTTACACACGGCTGAGGAGGGCTAAGTAAAGCTCGAAACATTCTGTTAAATATGTCATCATAGAATAATAAATTATATTATTGTTTACCATTGTCTTAACATTGCAGGCTAATGTAGATAAGTTAATCAAATTAATCTATATTGGTAGAAATATACGTAAATGAATCTTTTAGAACAGCCGTGACATATCATAAATTTATTGCAAATTACAAAGGCATAAATTGTGAGAAAAAAAAGATTAGTACCTGGAATATTTTATAGCATTTCCCATCTGTTGGCCAGTAAAGCAGCAGCCAACCGCGTGGTTGTGCAGCGCAGGGGTTGCTCGAGGGATCGGCCCACGGTGGCGGCATTATCGCAGTCCTCGCGTTAACCACTGACAGAAGGCATATGATGCTCTTTAAAAGGATCCTCATCGTGCTGAAAATTGTTAACGTTATTTCATTCCGCTATGAAGAGAGTTAATAACTGAGGATTGAAAAAAATCAGTTTGTGACAAATATGTAACACAATTAACTTATTGCAAATCGTAAAACAAAGAAAATCACGCGAGCGGAAGATATTACCTCTCATCTTTGATGCAGTCAAATGCAGAAGCAATTTCGCCGCTGCGTCGCAAGTGGAGAGCGCTTCAATAGAACACATGAAGTGACATTCAAAACGAGACTATCGCGATAGCGCGAAATGTCGATGCGTGTGTCATCTTGTGCGTGCGTGCGAGCAGCATGAGTGGGAAAGAGCAGAAATGCGTACGACAGCGAGGGCAAAATGACCATACTTTCACTGTTTCACTATGGCAATGGCATTGTCCCTGGTGGCAGGGCTCAAGATAACGGCATGTGCACGGAATAAGAATAACTAATGCCCGCGTATAAATACTTTCCACATCGCAGAAAGCAAAAGGTCTTTTCTCTTTTTTTTTCTTTCTTCAATCTCATTGACTAAGAAGATTATGCAAATATTTTGCAATTTTGAGCCTCGAAATATAACGAAACAGTTCTATCTATTCCGAACCACCATCTAATCCACTTCTGATCAAATTTATTTAAATCGATATTTGATCAGCTTTCTGAATCTCCTGTTGTATATAGGGGATGGACAAAATGTGAGCAATTGAAATATACTACTTGCTTTTATTAATGAAAGATTAGCCTTTAGTTAGTTACTTTTAATACAGATTCTATTCTTGTTGGAATAGAATCATACAGTATTTGAATAGTCGCCAAAAGAACGTTATTATTCTTTTAGCATCTTTGCTTATATAAGTATTGTAATATTGGGAAGGAAATTTGCTTCTCACTCTATTTTTCAAAATTGCCTTATTCTGTTTTTCAAAATTTCAACTTCTTTCCTGGTTAGCAGTCGCTTAATTTAAGTATCATCGAATTATTGTGAGTAATTTTGAAAAGCAGAATGAGAAACAGATTTCCTTCTTTAATTTCTTACATAATTGTAAGATATATTAGAAGAATGGTAGATATAACATTTCATTTGTGATTATTCAAGCATGGTATATAACTCTATTCTTTCCAACAAGGATATAAAATCTATATTAAATAGAAATAATAATTTATGGACACAACCTTTTATTAATAAGACAAGTATGTAAGCATTAGAGTGGCCCTTATTTTATACTTGATGAAAAAATTTTTTATATATTTGTTTGCCCAGAATAATTCCAAATATTAAAAAAATAATCTGTATTCAAATTTTTATTGCAATCGGATAAAAAGAACATATGCCGATGAACACTTTAACGAGTAACGTAAAATAATTTGGCATTTAAAGTGTGCCCGTCGGTATTCTTCTTATTCGCAATAAAAATTTTTATACAGATTAATTTTTTAATATTTGGAACTGTTCTGGGGGAATTGGGGAAAACAAATACATAAAACATTTTTTTCACCAAGTATAAAATAAGAGCTATCCTAATAAGTATATTTCCTAGGTATTCACATCATTTTGTTTACATGGTAATAACATATTACACGCACTGTTGATTCAGGAAGAAACGCAGCATGTGTTTTTTTTCAAAAGTTAAGGAAGTACTTAAACAGCATAAAGTCTTGTCAACGTTTCAATGTTGCTGGTTGAGCTTTCTTTCGCAACTTTCCACGGCGACTGCGAAACCAAGAGTTCTATTCTTTGCTACAGTGTTTTACTAATTACCTTTTATAAATTTCCTAAAATTTATCTCATCCTTGTTCTAATTAATGTAATGATTCGTTCGACGTATGCCGAAAAAGTTCTCCTAATGCGCCATTAAGATGCTCAATATCAGACAATCTAGTCGTAACTACTATATTCCAACTTTCCTGATAATTTGCACGCTTTTATAAATCGCATGTCATTTATATAAAACGTAAAGATATAGTAAAGAAATAATCATGTTACCGTGTTTCATCTCTCATAGATACAACAAACGCTGTGTGGAAAAGGGAGTTTCCTTTTCCTATTTCTAATTAACGCGCCGCTGAATCGTTTTAGCCGTTGAGCGTAAATGAATAGACGAGATTATTATCTGTATGTTACACTCGTCGTCCATGAGATTCTTCTGATCGATGTCTGCAGGTGCGAACGCATCGTTACATAATCGTCTAATTAGTGATTATCCCTGATCCCAGTGGAAATGAGAGTTACATCAGAACTTTCTCGTTTACAGGATTTCTTTCTAGTAATAAACGTAATAAAAGACACAAGTAACAAAATGTTCAATCTAATTACAATAATCGTTCCATCACAAATAAATAATGAAGTTCAAAATCGAGATATGAGACGTCTCTTAAAAACGTTTTTAAAAATGTAAAGGTGTATAATCTCTGCAAAAAATGATTGAAAGTAGAAATTTATACTTTACATATAAAACTGAAAAAGTCGT
>NW_017305977.1:291085-297681 GCF_001594115.1 Trachymyrmex septentrionalis | reverse complement strand
GTGTGTGTGTGTGTGTGTGTGTGTGTGTGTGTGTGTGTGTGTGTGTGTGTGAAAAAGCTCAATAAAATCATTATATTTAATAATTTTTAATGTTTAAATAAAAATTTTCTTAATTTATCTTAATTATTTCTTAAAAACATATTTATTATATTGAAATAATTTTTGATTCATATTTTAAATCGCCACCACATATTTTGTATTATTTACAAATATAATATAGGAAAGTCTGAATTTTTTTTATAATTTTATTTTATTTTGTTAAAAAATACGTGTATCTTTAAATAAAACATTTTTTTGCAAAAATGCCTTTAAGATGTCTTATGGCTCGATTTTTATATGCATATTATAAAGTGTAGCAATATTTTTTTACTCAAGAATAGCAGAAATTTTTCTATTCGAAAAACAACACTTTGTATTGATTCGAGAAATTGAAGTTGACATACATATATACCCGATACAAATAGAGAAAAGATGTCGAAATTCAGGTACCCGGTTAAAAAATTAAAGGTGTGAATTTTTTCAATAAACATTCTTTCATTAAACATAAAGAAAGAAGTACCAAAATATTCAATAATTACTAAACGCTCAGCTTTTTTTTTGAGAATAAGAAAAATTTCTTTCTTTTGAAAAATCAACATTGTATTGACACCCTGAATAAATAGACATAAGATGCCGTGTCTCTAAGAGACGGCAATAAATCGCATATCATATGCCAAAGCTTTTATATTGTTTATGTCTACAATTTAAGTCTGTCGTATATAGGACTGCCGCAGACAAAATTCCGTAACAGTATGCGTAAAGTGTAAACTTAAGTCGATGAGCCAATCAGGATATTGTTTTAGATGTACGTAATCTGACGGAAATAGAAATAGCAGTAAACTTATCCGTAAAACAAATTTCAACCGATTGAAAGAACTGTTGTAACATTCTTCAATATGATTGGTCTTGCCCTTAGTTTCTTATTGGGTCTAAATGTATAAACCAATCATATTCAAAAATACATCATAAAACATCCATTTTAATGACATCTATTTTATAACACCTTTAAAAATATATATAATTAGGTTCAAACTTGAATTACTTATTTTACAGTATTCTGATTCATTTATTTATTTAAAACATTTTTAACAATAAATTTTTTACATTTCAAGAGTTTTAAATGTCAAAATGTCATTGCGTAGTTATTATTAGAAACATTAAAATTAACACGATGTCAGTGTTACAACACATTAATTAGAATAATGTAATATCATCATAACGTATAGTAATATCACACCTTAGAACGAACGCAACTTCAATTTCAATTTACACTAGTCTCAACTGACTTTAAATCTCTTCTGACTTTAAAGACGGCGGAGAAAAAGTTGAACTTAGTGCAAATTTTTTTTTGCACCAGTTTTATCAATGAAACATAAATATGTGAACTCAGGGTTGCCACAGACCTGAAAAACCGGGAAAGGTCAGAGAAATCGAAATTGGTCATGAAGAATTGGGAAAAGTCAGAGGAAAATGTAAAAAAGTCTGAAATTTTGAAATTTGCTCACAATTCCTTTAAACTGCTCTTATTCGAAATAATTGTTATAATTTTTTAAATATTATATCTGACGTAGTCAAATACGTTTAACACTCACGCACTTTAAATGATTTTAATAAAATAATTAAAATTTATATTTTATTCATTATTTTTATTTGATTGCCCTTTTTCGTCATAATTGGATTTTTTTTTTCAATAGTAATTTATTTTTTGTTGACTTAAATTTGTACTCAAAACTTTATTATGCTATTACGTTTCTTTTGCATTGTTTTTAATAATGTAGGTTAGCTTATTTCTTACAATACTTTATATTCTAAATGTAAAATTTAGATATTTTATATTAGTCTTGAACAATTTTCTATTTTCATCTGGGAAATCTAGAAAAGTCATAGAATTTTAAAATTCATTTTCTGTGGCAATCTTGGAACTGCTTTTCACACTGGAACAATAAAGTTGCACTCAAATATGCACTAATGTTGTAGTTCTCCCAATAGAAAACACTATTAGTATACAAGGTATACGTGACACTGTCTAATACAACATACCAAAATTACCTTTTTTACAAAAAAATAAAAGAAAGGCGCTAAGTGTACGCGTTTGTATGTGTGCTCCTTGAAGAAAAAAAGTTACTTTTTATTCCAAATCTATTCCAAACCTTTTTTCTAAACTATTAAAATAATAATTTTTTTCAAAAATGAAATCTTTAAATTGCGCTAATTGTAAACAGAAAATACATTTCATTGAAACACTAATATTGTATAACTACTTTTAAAGAATAAAACTTAAGTGGTCTTAATAAATAAAAAAATTATTTGTGTAAAAAAAACTTAGCGCCACTAGCAAACTTGATCTAACGGCGCCAAGTTTTTTTACATAAAAAATTTGTTCTTTATTAAGGACCACTTGAGTTTTCTTCTTTAAAAGTATAAAAATGAAAATAATGGATACAACCTCTAATGGTTTTGATCATGACAAATGTTATCCAAGACATGATCCTAAACAATATTCAAGAGGTTTTAGCTATCGGCCGGACATCTTGCGTAATGCTAATGCCGGCGGTACTGTAACTATTGAACGTTATAACTCGAAAAGTACTCAATAAAAAATAACTTTATTATAGTATTTCGGAAAATTCTTGACGTCGGCTATTAGATTCTGGAATCAAAAAAAAAGGGTGCTAGTCCAGTCAAAATAGGAATTGTCTAAGAAAAACTCCGGAGGAGCTAAATTTTTGAAGAATGCTTTATTTCGGCATAATAAATCACGATACAAAAGTCCCCATCGATATGTTGGAAAAGCCGCCATATTGAGAATTAAAAGTATCAAAAAATCGATTTTTGAAAATAATTCACGAACGGCTGGTTATACGAAAAAAATATTTTATATAAAAAAGTTGAAAAGTATTAAATTCTCTATAACAAAGATAATTTGGAATGTTTTCATGAATCCAACCATTTTCGAGAAAAAATGCTGGAAATTAAGGCTTTTGAATAACAATGTACTGTTTTTCACACCACACAATTAGAGGTACAGTACAAAGTAGGTTTTTTTTAAAGTGGTATCCCCAATAGACATAATCCACGTGATATTCTTTTTTTTTAAATCGTAAATATAATTTTAAATAAATATGAATTATAGACATTTCGATATCATTATGTTCTCTTGAAATGTAGAAATAACAAATTCTAGATATAATAAGCGTCACAATTCAATAAAATAAAAGTTATCAGAAATGAAAAAGACATCATTAAGCTGTAAAAACTATTATCTTCGTCTGTCGTATCTCGTCGAATACTCAAACTAATAAAAAAATCACTATAATAAAATCGAATAAAAAACATTGGCTCAGTATTAAATTCTTAAGGATGTATCACACGTACAGTCCCTTAAAAAAAAATTAAATTTGGAAGTATATTTAATATTTACAAAAAAAAACTTAAAATAAACTATACACATATGAAAGTTGTGTGAATAAGATTATATTTTTGCTTAATAACACATTTTTGTAATTTATTTATTTTATTTGTTATTATTTTCATTGTTAAAAATGAAAATTTTTTTAAATGAAAAAAAATTTTTCTTTTTCTTTTATAAGTACTTTAAATATTCAAAATAATTTACGCAAAGTTTTATTGCAATTCACTGATTAGTTACAAAGATATAGAACAAATAAATATTTTGTTTATTTACTGGACAACTAGTTCATGCAATGTAGCTTTACATAAATAATTTTGAATATATAATGTACTTATATTTAAAAATTGAGATTTTTATGATTTATTTTATAATACATTTCCATATATTTTTATTAGAGTACAGATTTAAAAAATACTGTAACTATTTATTAAAACTTATATAATCCAGATAGTAAATCGTCAGCAAATTTGTTATATTATTTTTAAATATGATTTAGAATAATTTTTTCATAATTTTGTTATCGTTTTGAAAATATGTATAAAACAATAAGGAATTAATTAAATTAATAAATAATGGACTTGAGAATAGATTAATAATATTTTGTAAAAATTGGTACAAGATCTATACACATTAAGGTTTAAAATGAGAATGAAAGGTCAAGACAAAAGAGAAAATTCTTTATAAAAAGATACGTTATGAAATATGGAAGCAACATTTATACATAAACAATGTCATTATATAGCGGGTCTAATAAATCAGTATCATTTTGTACATTTAAATCATTTCTTTAGGGGAGAGTGGGGTAATGACGAATGCGGGGTAATGGCGAACACAGCAATCAATGTATTAGAGAAAGAATACAAGTTTTATTTCTTCATTTACCGACAGTTTAGTTGTCACGCAGTGCTAGACAGATAGTGGCAAAATAAAATTGCGCACAGAGTTCAAGGTAAATATAATTGAACTTTTCGTCCTTTTTCAAGTAATTTTTTTGCTAAATTAAACTGCACAGTTGCTGTTGTGTAAATGATACAAATGAGTTATGCTCAAGATAAAATAAGCTCAAATCAAACAATATTCTATGATCAATGTTTTATCTCTATAGCATGAGTCTAACCTTTAAAAAAATTATATTTTGTTATTTTTACGACGTGGGGTAACGAGTCAGATGGGACAAATCCCGAACGATCGCCATTATATCCTTTCCATTTTCACACAAATGTCTGTTGTGTAAATGACTCAGTAAAGATCACACGATCTCGATCTTGCGCAAATTGTAAATAAAAATTTAGTTAAATTTTATTTGTCAGAAGGTAAAAGGAACGTGCTTTCAACTGAGTAATAACATCATAAAAAAATCATAAAAAATTTTTGAAAAGAGTAACCAAATAAAAAAGACAGATAAAATACCAAAGAATAATAACCAAATAAAAAAGACAGATGAAGCACCAAAGAAGAAAAAGAAAGAAAAGAAAGAAAATGTATAGAAAATGACTTTTGTGATAAATAGCTGTGATTAGTACTCTGTTCGTGATTACTTCATGGTAATCGGGAAATCACGAATGGCAAGAGTTTTATTCTGTTATTAAAAATTTATTTTATGTCCAAAAAATCTAATAAAAAATGACGATAGACGATAAATAAATAAATAGTTGGTATATAATTATAAGCAATTAAAAAACTTATTTCTTGGCTTATGTTTTATTTTATTTTCTGCTTAGGTGTTTGTCATTACCCCACTTTTTCCTATTTTTTTATATAAATTGCTTTTGAAATAAGTCGTTTATTAAATACTTTTTTTTCATCTAATATTCGAACCTCATTCCAATTAAAATTATAGTTAAATTCTAATCTGTTTTGTAATACCTGAGTTCTGATTCATATTTCTATTAATATGGTTAATAGTGTTCCTTGGTTCTTGTTTTTAATAGGCGTTTAGTCTGAACTACGCATGATGGACTGCAATTTTTACAATTTATTTTGTAAATTATGTTGGAACGTAGCAGTGACGGTAACTTGTTTTTTTGTATCTTTATAAAGGAGCTTAATTTGTTTATGCCAACGTAAACTAGACGTATTACCTGATTATTCTTAAAAAATCTTATAAATTTTTCGGCAATTATGGGAACATGGAATCATAAAGAATGTGGGATTGTTTGTTATTTTTCTTCTCACTTGTTTTATTTTTATTGAAGTTAGAATTTCACTACCCTGATGAAAATTTTTCTCAGAATTTTTCATATAATTTTTCAGAATTTCTATATAATTTTTTAGAATTTCTGATGAAATGTTATAAAATCTAAAAAATTTTTAAATATTTTTTAAAAATTATGGGAAATTTCAGAATTCACGTATGAAAAATTCTGAGAAAAGACTTCTGAGTAAACTCTGAATTTTTCTGAGTATTTCTGAAAAATGTTCCAATTCATATAAAAATTATGAGAAAAATTTTCGTCCGCGAAATAAGAAAAACTTTGTTTCAATCTTGTGTCATAAATTAAAATGGATTCACGACCTAAAATTTTTTTCGATTGGAAAGAATAAGACTCATTTTCTTTCAATCTCGTATTATGGGCAAAAATGAATTTGAAGCTCTTAGACCTGCATTGGATTGAAAGAATAAGAATTACATCATTTCAATCCTATGTCATTAGAACGAATTACATGGCTTATTTTTTCCGCAAAATTTTTTTTCGATTGGAAGGAATAGGAATCCTATGTCATGGATTGAAATGGATTCAAAAAATCAAGAATTTTGATTTAGCAATGACTAAACGAATATATTTCAATCTATTTCAATCCTTTTCTGGAAACTGGGATTTTTTTCTTAGAAAATATTAAATCAATTTTTCTAAATTAAAAAAAATTTTTTTAAACATGAATGAACTATGATTTGATGTTTTGATTTGTAAAAAAAGTTTTATCAAAAGATATAAGTAAGGTAAATATCCTGTTTAAGGGAATCCTCTCCAATGACCTTCACCTTGACATATATTGTCACATGTATTGACCTTGAATAACCAACAGATTTTAGCCATCGCTTGTTAAAAAGTTATTAAGAAGAAAAATTTGAAAAATGATGTTTTTTTACTATATATAACAAAAATTTTCTGCTTTAAAATATATTTTACAACTGTTCACGCGA
>NW_017305977.1:275304-290702 GCF_001594115.1 Trachymyrmex septentrionalis | reverse complement strand
CTCTTGCAATGATTTATTTTCTCGTTTTTTTTTTGTCAAATTAAGATTACAAGACTGGAAAGTGCTATCAGATGACAAATGGGATAAGAATCAAAAATATTTTTTAGTTATTTTTTTTTATTATTTGCTTCTAACCGCAAAAAAAATTTAATTTTTTTTTAATATTTAGACATATTAAGAAATCATTTTATATATATGATTTAAATACACACATAATAACTTAAATATACAAAAAACAATTCAGTTTCTTAAAATTTTCTATTTTTTTCTACTTTCTTTTTTCTATTTTTGTTAAAAAAGTGTTTTTTGATTGCCATTTTTTTGAAATATATCTGCCTTCTTAAATAATACATTCGGAATTATATAAAAAATAATTTTGATTCCAGTAGTATATTTAATTGGTTTATTAATTGGAAGAGAAATAAAGATATGTAAAATATTCTAACAGATGTCGTGTTATTTGATTCATGCAACTTTTAAGACATAATGTCACATTTTTAACAAAATTATAGTAGTGAAATAAATTACAGTATTTTACTAAGTCCGCGACACTTCTGTGACACGTTATTATATATTATTTATTCGTTATAATTTTACTTTCTTCACCAGATGCACTTTCTCCACCTTCCGTGTCGTTAAATTGTAATAACCTGTTATTACTCGAGTCACTCGTTTTACATGCATACACATGTGGATGTTCGCGTTCGCAACTTGCGCAGTGCTACGAGGAATTCTGGGATGTTTCGAATTGCTTTGATTACCATTAGAATTGTGCTTATATAATAATCACGCGTACTCGCGCGTCTCGGAAGCGTGGTGGATTTACGTTCCCGTAAAAAGAAAGTGTCTGCTAATATCTTACAATCGATCTACGCCGCGCAGAAAATCACGCAATACAAACAACGCATTCACGTAACATCAATCATCCGCGTAGTTTTTTGCTCGATGCTGAATGAAGACAAATGAAGCGAATTCTCTGTTAATTTTAACTTTTTCTGAGTTTTTGGCATGTTCGATTTTAATTTTGAGCCGATGTATATGGTCTTTTCGTTCAATTTCCTCATAATTTCCTTCACTTTTTTCATGCGAAGTTCAAATTTCGTGGGATTCAAGGATATTATGTTACAGACATTGCCAGGTCGTCCTCTCACATCCGATTGCAACTCCGATATATTATAGCGAAAGGATCGTATGAATTGAATATCAATTTGTTTAATCCTTCGAAGAGGATTTCAATCATCGCTTACTTAATTCCGAATTAGACGTACTACTTATCATGAGCGCAATATCAGATATAACACAGAACTTTTAAAAAACTATTACGTATCAAGAAGAAATACAAACCAAAATTCTGATCATGAAATACAAATTCGAATTCTGATCATATGAATATCAGAATTTTGATTATTATCATAATTAAATTTCTGGTTACCTCTAGAATGTGTGATAGATTTAACTATAAGGACTTCGATCAAATTTTTAGCACTGATTAACTTTTAATCAATACTATTTTATTAAATAATATAAATAAAGTTTATTATTAAATTAATAAAATTATGTTGCTAATAAAGCATAAGAGTAACGAATTGGAAAGAAGAGGTCTTTTGTCTTAAATGATCCTGCCGGTCGAGTTAACTGCTTATTAAGTTGATTAGAGTTTAGCCAAAATTGCCCTAATATCCATTTCTTCTAATGTAGATTAATTTTAAATTTCGATTTAATCTACTTTTTGTTCTTTTCTAATTTTGAAAACCAGAACAAGATAAAATACAAGTTAAACCAAGATTAAAATTAATCTATATATTGATAGAAATGGACGTAAATGTCTGATTTGTATCTTTCGTAATTGAATCTACCAGAATTTTAATTAATACAAGATTTTTTTTTCTAATAAAATCATGATATCAGAAGAATGTTATCATCATTAAATGACAAATAAAATTATCACGTTCTTCTTATATCAACTTCTGTGTTCTACCTAGGACTTTCATTATTGAACAATTTTAATTTCGCTGAAACATACCTCATTATCGTCCTCATGATGCTGTCGTTCGCTAACGACAATCACGATTGTACCCTCTGTCACTCCACTATTTCGCGAATTGTCGTTTCTCTCGGTCCTCCGCATTCCATATCAAAATCTCGCGTTAAGCCTCATCGTGTCCCGTCATTGTCGTCGATCTTATCGCAGCAGAAGGCTTGGCGAGACTGACTCGCGTTCGTCCCAACTCCGCGACTCTATGCTGTTACCTAACTTGACCAAAACCGAATCCACCAAAGCGGGGGATGGACTATCCTCCTTCGCTTGTCCAACCCTGTGATTGATCGAGTGCGTACGGGGAAAATCATTCTTGCACATTTTCTCACCTAGACTCCCCCCCAGACCATCAGCTTATCTTTTCTACATAATTCCTTAATGTAATCTTTATAGTTTTATCCCATCTGTTCAGAGTAAAACCTAGATACTTAAATTTCTGCACCTCCTCTATCTCCTTTTGACAATATCTGTACATACGTATTCCTTTATCTCAGCATTCTTTTATTTGGACCAGAATGGAATAGTACAACTTAGTTCTGGCAATCTAAAAATGACTTCATCTCAATCTTTCTGATAGCGTATCATATTTTTTCTTTGCTGAATATGGCTCGAAGTTAAATCAATCAAAACGTACGAAAGAGCGAACGAATTTTTGATAATGTGATGTCAAATATATTTTATTGATTATTAATTTGGCATCACGCTATACTTTCACACACATCTTTCATAATTCTTAATTTTCTAAATATAGTAGTAAATGTCGCTTAAATAGAGAACTGAATTCATCTATTCCCTGAAATAAATTCGCCAATTTCGCCTTCAATTCGTACAAATCTCCCTTTTGTCCTTAATACATCTTTTTTTTCGTACGCTTTTCATGTTTTGTTGCATCATATCTGAGTTAAATGTGATTCACGCCGATTGAATAAACTTTAATTCTTCATTTATAAAATTTTTTCACAATATATACATCGAAATGCAGTGGCACTTTAAACATTTTGTTTGTGAACCTTTTCATCTATGTCCGTTCATTTTTAGATCATTGATACGACATTTGTACTTTTAAAAAAAGGTAGAAAGTTTAATGCGTTATATTCGATGCGACGAATGTGCACCTGACACTTTTGGTGCATTATAAAATTTTGATGCTGTATGTAGAGGTATGTACATCTAAACAAGCATGTGTTTTATATTCGGTTTGGCAACAATAAGATGCCTCCACTTCTCTGCGCGTGCATCTGCGATGAAGGAGACATCAATATATCGCGCGTAGGATTTCGAGATGTCTGAAACGTTGATCCAATGAAATCATTTACGATTTGATTCCACTTATCGAATGGAATTTTGATAGAAAGAATTTGTTGAACGGATAAACATCATTGATGCATTTACATAAAGAGTATTTGCTCTCATATCGTTCAAATTGCAATAACTTTAAATCTGATGAACATTTTAGGGCAACCGTAAAAAAATGAATTCTATAATAAGAAAACCGGTTTCGTCAAATTTATGTCTTTTTTGTTTGCGTAATGTCATGATTATCCGCTTGCCTCTTCAAAGTTTTCTCAAGAATCATCATTGCGACACTTCTACGCAACAACTGTTACATGAGGAAGAGAACTTTCATCGTCATTGGACTTTTCCTGAAATAACATTGTCGATTAGTGATCATTACGGCTTGCGAGCAGTGCGTAGATTTTTTTATAAACTGTTGCATAATTCGATACTGGACCTGAAATCTAAAGCCGAAACCAGTAACGAGAAACGCATAACTATCTTTGACATTCATCCAATCTCAATATGAAGAGGCAAGCGTGAGCGGATCATTGCCATGTTTTTCGAAATAATTGCTGTTACATCAGCGTCTTAAATTACCATGGCCTTGAGAAATTACGAGATCATTCCAAATTGAGTTCAATGATTTTGTCGAGGAAATATAAGGACTTTCCGTATATATTCCATATACATTCAGTAACAATGAATGCAACGTGCATTCTACATCGAGAAACTCATTCGGAATTCAAAATACGAAGACATTCATTATAGAAATATTATATATAAAATAATTTAATATTATAACATATATAAAAATTATTTTTATCTCGTCTTTCTTAAAATGGAAAAAGCTTAAAAATTTTACTTAATTTAATAAACGAAATCTATTTTTTAACATGGAATTATACGATTTCATAAAATTTTAAATTTAATAGAATTATTAAATAAATCTAGAGACAATTAATCTTTTCATTAAAACTAAAAATGACTATCGTTGTTACAATGATATTTAACAATTGCACAAAATTTCTAGTGCAGTTTAAAAAAGCGCATGATTAATCATATAATGCAAAGGTTCACAAACATTACAGAAAATGGTGTTATATGCATGCAATGGTTTACTATGAATAGAGCCTGTTGTTCTATCTTCAGATAAACTGGTAATTTATCTTTTGGAAACAAAAAAGTAAGAGAGTAAGAAAGTAAGACAGTGAACTGAAGTTTACCGAAAAGTGGAACAACCCAGCTATACAAGTACAATAATATCCGATAGGAAAGATAGAGAAAAAAAGAGACGTATAAAGAGCAAGAGAGGAATATCTAATAACCAAGGTTGGGTAATGCTAAATTAAAAGGTTAAAAATTAAGTTAAAAAGTTAATTAATTTTAACTTCATTTAGTTACATTTTAAACTCTTAACTTTTTAACTTTATATACTTATATTTTATCGGTAACTATTAATTTGTAATTTAATTTTTTAAAAGTTAACGTCAGGATTGGTTGGCATTATATGGATCCTATACTCTATATTTATACACATTCGCGTCCGTCGGAATGTATTTTCTAATTTTAAATAATTTCAAATATGTTATTTATGTTTAAACAAAGAATAAAGAGATTTGAAAGCAATCCGTCATTGTGACTTAAAATCATTTCCTCGAAGAATACAGAAGTGCAATTTACTGCTTTACAGGGATTACTTTTTGATACCCCAGAATAATCGTAAAGCTGATCAAAATCCGTAAAATATATTGTATGTAAGTCCTTATTAGTTAAAAAAGTTTATTTAATTTTTCAATTTAGTTAAAAAAAAGTTAACTTGAAATCATGAAATGAAACAAATTTAACTTTTAACTCTTTAATTACTTTTTTTTTATTAACTTTTAATTTAATTAATGTCACTATGGATTAACTTTTATCTTAACTAAAATTAAATTTTTAAGGCTATTAACTTTAATTTAACTTAAATGTAATTTAAAAAGAACTTCTACTAATGATATAATTATAAATAATATTAACTATAGTATACAATTTTGATTATGAAAAATCGACTTTATTTATTTAATAAATTCATCAAAAGAAAAATTTTTTACAGATTTTTTTCTTAAAAAATGCTTTTCTTGTTTTTTTTTCTTCGTATAACACTTCAATTTGTTAAATAAGGGTGTACAGAGAGAGAAATGAAGAATAATTTTATTAAAATCTATGCTAAATGATTGTGTTTATTCGAATAATTTCAAGTACCTTATAGGATTACAATGGTTCCTTCTTTCACCGTCTCTTCGACTCTTTAGCTCTTCTTACATAAGTTTGGTTTCGAGGAAACGTGCATTGCCCTTTGCCTGTAACGGTAATGCTGTACAAACTAGAGAATCTTCCAAAGGACGCACCTATGCCCCTTTACGTGGTCTCGTGAGCTAACTATATGTAACAAAAGCGGTGCATACATATTTTCGAGCTGTTGTGAACTGCTTCTAAAGAATCAAATAATTTTAATTTCGTTTCTGCGTAATTTTTAAGTGACAAGCATTGTTCAATGAGAGCAATAACAAGTTGAAGATTCACTGAGAAAAGTGATTTTCATCGGAAATAACCATACTTTTTCCGATAAAATGCAATTTCCGATAAAATATGAAAATTAAGACATTTGTCTATCGTTAAAATTTTATCGGGTAAACTTATAACTTGATTAAACATTATTTGAATGGATAAAAAAAGGGTATTTTATCCACTCAAGTTTGATATTCGATCAAATATGCTACATTTGATCCGAAAATATCCGATTCGTTAAAATCGTTCAAACAGTACGCGACACCGCATCGCCGCGAGATAGTGAATTTATATATATGTATATTAGATTGACGAGAAAAAAAAATTTTTTTAATCGATCTCTTAGCTAAAAAGCTTTCATTTCATGCTAAAAAACATCCTTAAATTTATATTAAAAAAATATTCAGATTTAGTGTGAACGATTTTTAAATCTAAGTTTCGATTTTTCTTAATATATTTGATGCACAATTAACTAACTAAATCCGGATTTTAAATGTGGTACTATATGTTTTTTTGGTCGCTAAACACAATGTAATAATTCATTTAGCCCTACAATATACGCCTTAAGAAATACAGCCCGATTAATATGAAAAAAATGACAATTTTTAAGAGTTCAAGGTCGATTCTAGCAAAGTTCCAAGCATTCAAATGGATCTTCTCTCAAATTGTATATCTGTTCACCCAGAACAAGATCAGTTGGAATTTTTCCAGGACCTCCTACAGGGCCTAGAACTTGTAAAAATTTTTTTACAAGTTCTAAAGTATATTATCGCTTTATAGTTTTAACATTCTCAAATCAAATGCCAATTTGACGATAAAAACTTTTTATTAGAAAATAAAATGAATTAAAAAAAATGATTTAATTAATTGAAATAAATTACATATTATGGAGTATATTTTTTAAATTATGTATTCATTTCATTTTCTAATAAAAAGTTTTTTATTGTAAAATTGAGGCATTTGATTTGAGGATGTCCAAACCACAAAGTGATATATTTTGAAACTTATAAACAAAATTTTTTAAAACTTATTTAAAAATTTGTTAATAAAATGTTTTTATCCTTAAAAACGTTTTATAATCCAGTTAAATGCAACTTTTAAAGTAAATTATAAAACTGTAGGAGGTCCCGGGAAAGTTTAACTGAATCTTGTTCTGAGAACAGACCTACAATTTAAGGGGAGTAAACACGATCTCACTTAGATCCTTGCTAAAATCGATCTTGAACTCGAAATTTAGTTTTTTTTTTTTTACATTAATCGAGTTGTATTTCTTAAGGTGTATATCATAGAGCTAAATGAATTAATGCATTGTGATTAGCGACCAAAAAACATATAGTACGATATTTAAAATCCGGATTAAGCCATTTTTGCTTTAAATCAAACGTGTATTAAGGAAAATCGAAACTTTGATTAAAAAATTGTTCACTAACAACCTCTAACTCTTAATATTTTTAAATAAAAATTTAGGGGTGTTTTTTTGGTATAAAATGGAAGTTTTTTTAGTTGAGAAGCCGATTAAAAAAAATTTTTTCTTTGTCAATTTTTTTTTCTTTGTATATACAGGGTGTTCCAAATTCATCCAAAAACGTTCATGGGCAGATAAAGCGGACTAAACTAAGTCGAAAAGTCCTATACTATTTTGCAATTTTCGCAGTAGTTAACAAGATATTTTTTACTAAAAATTGCTGAATATTGGTTTTCAATAATTTTTTACTCAAATGCTATAAACTTCACAGAAAAACAGCAAGAGGCAAAAATAGTTCATTTTCTTCTCACAGAACTCTATGAATTTTTTCAGAATTTTTAGTACTGCATTTTCTGATTTTTATTAACATGAACTTTACGAGAAAAGTAAATTTTAGAAAATGTTAAGTTGATAGTATTTATTTGAAAAAAAAATTATTGAAGACCAATATTCGGCAATTTTTAGTAATTAATTTTTTGTTAATCCTAATATTCATGGGTTCAACACCCGATTTTTTACATTGCTATAACTTTTGTAATTTGAAGGCCCGGATTAAGGCTGAAAAAAAACTTTAACTGTCCATAGATATGATAAGCCTGCAAGGATTTTTTTTTATATTATTCTCTGTGATGATGTGAGAGTGCACAAAAGTTCAAAGAGAGTACTTGGGATCCACATGTGATTAGTTTGTAAGTTTTGGATACCTTGGTAGTTTCGGATAGTATAAAAGTAAGTACATGAAAATGTAGAACTAAAAAGAATTATATTTCAATATAATAAATAGTAGAAATTTTATCATTTCTGTCAGTCTTCGGAAATCGCTCGGCCGAGGCGGATTTATTGCTTTAGAGCGAGTGTTGCATCATCCTCTAAACTAAATTTTAATGAACTTAATTATATATACTATAATAATATTTATACACATATACAATCCTTTATCTACTTATATTATTACTCTTTTATATTGTTCAAGTAATATAATTTTATTTATTAATTATAACTTAAAATATGTAGATTCTTCAAAAATGTCGATTTTCGATAGTTCAAATAATTATACTTTTTTGAGCGATTCATATCGTACTATTTTTTTTTTGTTAGTCCAAAGGATCAACTAAAAAAATCGTACGGGTTTTTGCTTAAACATTAAATTTAAAAATTTGAGAATTTTTTATCCAAAGTAATCATTTTTGCGAATTTTTCCAAATTTCTTTGAAGCATTGTAATTAATTGAAAATAAAATATTACTTATTTGATTCGTATTTATCTGTCTTTGTCTGACTTTGAGGTATAAATTTCACACGTTGTAAGCTAAAAAATACGTATTCAGTCCAGAGATATAACATGACAAAGTTGCAGGGTTTCACAAACCCTAGCGAGAAGATAACCAAAAATAACAATACCATACTAGAATAAAACTATTGCGAAAATTGCAAAATGATACAGGACTTCTCGTTTTTTCTGCTCACGAGCGTTGTCGGATGAATTACGGGACACCCTGTATATGAAAGATTTCATAATGCTATGCACTTTATTCTATTCTGATTTGTTAAATATGAGTATACTCATATTTTTAAATAGAATAAAGTGCATTATGAAATCTTTCACTCACGTTCTAATTAATTTTTAAAATGATTCTTTAAAAACAAGTTCCCAAAATAGAATTTCACGATGGAAGTAAATAAGATGTATCTTTTTGACAGTACAATTGAGTTTTTAAATTTATGTAAAAATTAATTCAAGGATTTGCTATTCCTTGGAAATGATGTAATCGAATTATCCGTTCAAAAAGTAACAAACAAGTATTTTATCGAAAATTTCGCTGAACTTATTTCCGATTAAATGTGATCGAATTTTTTATCGGATCAAAATGATTGGAAGTATCCGTTTGTTACTTTTTGAAAGGATTTTTTTTTTAATTTGGATATATGTATATATATTTTTCTCAGCATAGTATTGTTACTATACTAAGCTAAATTCATAAATAATTGTTAAAGCTAATTTCATAAATAATTTATTTGTCTTCAGATCATTAAAGATCAAAGATTCTCAGCGAGAAAAACTTCAGTGTTCAGAAGATTAAAATTATAGATGTTCACGAATCAATACAGTGTTCACAATGCATGGCTGTATCTTCTTTAGAACGGTTCTGTAAATTGAACTTATATCGCTTGCCATCAATTTTGACTTTGTTAGGCAATCATGAAAGAGAATAGTGAGTGAAAGAGTGAGTTAATAAGCTAAGTAAGTTAATGAGCGAGTGAGGGAATGAGAGGGAGGGAGCGATCGCGTGCGTGCGTGCGTGCGTGCGTGCGTGCGTGCGTGCGTGCGTGCGTGCGTGCGTGCGTGCGTGCGTGCGTGCGTGCGTGCGTGCGTGCGTGCGTGCGTGCGTGCGTGCGTGCGTGCGTGCGTGCGTGCGTGCGTGTGTGAGAAAGAGAGGGGGGAGGGGAGGTCCAGTAAATCCTCTTTAATGATGCATTTTCTGACTCATCATTTTAATAGGTTTCGTCGCTTTTGGAGCTCATTTTTTATATGAATGCAGATTTTATTGCAGATTAAACGATTTTCGAACAGTTTGCGCTATTATTATGTGTGCGATTATAGAATAGAAAACTGGATTACAGAATAGAAAATGCGAGTTGCTATTGATCGAACTATTGATGTTGTGCATAACTTTCACATTTAATGCGTTGCGATAAAAAGTGCATCATGTACCGATCATTACCATTCAATCACACAAATTTCGGTAATGGCTACATTGTCACAAATAGACATGAATGAATTGTGCATTTCATAAAACGTATAAAATTAGATTTACTTCGTAATTAAGCCAATACGAATCTGCCAAGTCAAGCATTCTGATGTGAGGAGCATCCTTGCATGCATTAACAGAATATTTGTAGAGCACTTGCAATACTTTCTATGGCACTTTTTCTTTTGCACTATATCGTCATGAACTTTCCTTTTAAGCTACTATTGAAGAAGGAGAGAATAAAACGCATAAATATCTAAGAAGTTAAGAATATAAGCAAAGCGCGATAATTAAATGACGAATAGAATTTGGAGCCAATCCAATTGTGCAGTCTTCCATTTTTTAAAATTATCAAGACTAATTCTCATTACAGAGGTATGCAAATAGTTCAAATTTGAATGGAATTGAGTCGAATCATAATGGATTTGATTTGTTTTCAAATTTGAGACTCGAAATTGTATAAGTTCGAAACTTCGAATCATCGGTAGTTCGATTTTAAATCGATCATCTATTTTGTTTGTTCCATGTATACACAATTCTTGTAAATTGAAAATAATTTATTTTTTCGTTTATTTAAAAAATCTAGAAGATTATTGAATATACTTTATTACTTTTAAATTAGCTTTTAATATAAATCTGGAAAGATTTAATTTGAATTTGATTTGTTTTCGAATAAGAAAGATTCGACTTGATTTGATGATTTGACGTAAAAATTTCAAATTCCGAGTTAATTCATTTTCAACATATTATCAAAGATTTTATTCGATTCGATTCTATCTCATAAATGTTTGATTTACATTTTAATTTCTATTTATAGTTTCGGAATGCCTCGCAAACGGAACTCTTCCATGTCGGGAAGAATAAATGTGGAAAAACTAGTAACTTACTACCGGAATCGACATTTATTCGCAAACATCATTGGTGTATTGCTTACGACAAAACTTCCGCCGTCTGTAGAAGAGAAATTTATATCTCTTATCGTAAGCCTGAAAATAAAAATCACATTTCCTTGAGCATCGCAAAATGCATTCTTCTGTAACATCCGTGATATAATTTCCATTATCGCTTCATGATAATCCGTCCTGAAGCGTAACGGACGAATTGCTAAAGATACGCACGTGATCAAACCATGAGAAACTTGATTATGGAGTCCACAGCATTTCTCTCAGTATTATCGAAGTAATGAGAAATTTCTCGGCGTTAGTTGAAGACGTTAGCGTAATAACGGCTTCCATTTTTTCTCACCTTTCCTGATATTTAGCTCTAAAAATTCTATTAAATCCTATACTCAGATTTAAATAATAATAAATGGAAAATCGACTGATGTTAATAACATAAATAAGCGAAGAAGTGAAAATCTTATTTGCTTAAAATGGATTTTGATGCCTAATAATATTAACATTTTATTATCATCGATTATTAAAATTGGCATTCTGTTCTAATGTGAAATGCGTTCATTAGAAAATTTTTAATTTATTAACCTATAAAGGACATGTCTCTATTAAGTATGCATAAAGAACTTGGATGCAAATCCGCACCAGGCGTTTTTAACATTTTATCTATGACACGTTCGAGGAAACGCTATTAGCGCTCTTTCTGTCATTCTATCTTCATTGTTTAGATGTAAAACAAAAACAGAATGACACGAATAGCGTTAATAGCTCCGAATGCACTTCTAATCTTCTGAAAGATAAAAACAAAGTTAAAATAAAACCTATGTTTGTCAATATAAAATTTTCTAATCAATCGATTGGTAATATTGAATTTTCGAAAAACAAAATGTCATTCAAAACTGTGTGTTAAGTAAAATTGATTTTGTCAAATACCTAAAAGTTGGAAATTTTTTTTATGCGGATTCCAGATGTCATTTACAAGTTAATATTCAGTAATATAAAAAAATAGTTTTTCTTTCTAACCGAACCGTCGATTAGAAGGTTGTCACTGCCCCATGAAAAATGCTTTCCTCGATTCGCATGACGGAATTGATTTTCACTTTCATGCTCAGTTCGTCTTCCGCGGAAGACGATTGCTGTTGCTGCTGCTGCTGCTGCTGCTGCTGCTGAGAAGAACGATAAGAAAGGCGAGAGAAAGTCGTGCGGTATCCGGATATTTTTCGCACGCGCCACGTTGCAGGTCTCGCGATTACGCAAACCACACCGTGCGTAATCGATGCGGATGGTAGATGATCGATGATCCACACGTTTGTCTTCCTCCGCGAGACTTTGATTTGAAGCTCAAGTTTCATCGATTCGTGATTTGTTTCCGCTCGTTAGCTCGTCGAAAGTCGGGAATGATTGACTTTTGATTGACATGCATCAACGTTTTCCGTGATGAAAGCTACAGGTCTCTTATCTAGTTCTTCCGAGAAAATTTTATCTACAATATTTAATGTTGTTATTCAGTTCAATATCATTTGTATACATCGGTTAATTCATAAACGTGACGTATACATGAATAGATCGATATTTCGTCTGCAGTTTTGCTTTCGATTTATTAAGAAATTACGGGCATTGAGAAATCAGATCTGTACAAATAATAATACGAAAATCCAATCACGTAAATACCTCATTTCGAAAGAGTTATGCAAGTTGGAAAATAACGAACACCTAATTCGTTTGTGCTGCCCTTGTCCCCTTTCGAAAACGTATCTTGCGCCATGAATGAATACCTGATCCGTAAACGATCTCAGATCAAACATTGTTGTATGAAATCACAATGAAAAATTATACAATCTAGATTATATTAAGTACACGGAAAGAATGATTTTGCTAAAATAACTAAAAATTGAGTTAAATACAGATCTGAAAATAATTCTGTTCAACTATCGATATGCATTTGATTACACTTCACCGATTGAGCCCTTTAGATACATTGTAGGAAAAAGTGTACTGAGTGATTCTCCACAAGAATTACTCATAAATGGAGAATGGCATTGGTTTTGGAGATACATAATAGTAAATTAAAGTTACATAATGTAGAGGATGATGTTGGTATACTACGAACGAGATATACTACGAACAGTAAAGTTTGTCTATTTGAAGACCCATGTGAAACAGTCATAAGGATGTACGACTTTTCATGCGAAGCGAGGAAACAGACCTATTTCACCCCGTAAGCAGAGGAGTGGACCTCGTTTCGCGTGAAAAGTCGTACGACCTTAGGCAGAAGGGTGGAGAGGGGGAGGGGGAGGGAATAATCCCATTTCGCATGTAATATACGAGTACCTCTTATATTAATTTAATCATTTCTTACATATTATGAAATTTTAATTTATTATATCTTCTAAATCAATTCCCTACTTAACTCTTGTTGGAAATCATTCAGGATATTCTCCTCTATGACACACACACACACACACACACACACACACACACACAAATCTAAAGGACACTCAAATCAGTAAATCTGTAATCTAAACTATATATCTACTGAAC
This sequence comes from Trachymyrmex septentrionalis, assembly GCF_001594115.1. Classification (NCBI taxonomy): domain Eukaryota; kingdom Metazoa; phylum Arthropoda; class Insecta; order Hymenoptera; family Formicidae; genus Trachymyrmex; species Trachymyrmex septentrionalis. Next base: position 277,191 of record NW_017305977.1, on the reverse strand, counting down.
TCTCAAAATAATTGTATAGGAAATTCAAATATGAGCAATGCTACAAAAAATTTTCAAATCTGTGTTGAGCGAAATTTTTTGATACTTCTGCAAAACCGTTCTTTTTGTGTATAGGACTCATTTTACAATAATTATAATACGATTAAACAATAATTTATTATTTTTCTAAATCTACTAGATATTTAATTTTTCAAATAGAAAGAAAAATAGCCTATAAGAGCCACTACAAGGTTGACGATTAAATCTTTTATTACAGAAGGAATACAGTAAACGTTTCACTCTCGATTAAAATCCCCATCAATATACAATAATTGTCTATATATAATTAATGATTGGATCGCAATCAACAAATTTTAAAATAATTCAATCATTAATTAGATATAGATAAATATTGTACATTGATAAGGACTCTCTAATCGAGAAGTCTAATCGAGAACTCTAATCGAGAGTTTAACCATTTGTCGTTACTATATTCCTTCGTAATAAAAGATTTGATCACATGTTAACCTTATGATGGCTCTTATAAATGGCTCTTATAAACTATTTCTGTTTCTATTTGATTTAATTCATTAGAACCTAAATTATTTTCTAAATTTAATATTTAATTTTTCTGTGCTCTTGAACATGCAATAATGATATTATTGTAGAATATGCATCGATCAAAGCGCGGAGCAGGAACGTCAGCTCAGGTCGTTGCAGGTGGAGATGGAGTCGGTACAGCGGCAGTTCGAGGCCGCGTCGGTAGATCGCGAGAACGCAATTCACGAGAATCGGAAACTGCAGGACGATTTGGCGGCGTTGACTTGCGAGATGCGAAACATGCAACGCGAACTGGAAACCTCGCGCGCTGAGTGTTATGACTTGAAGAGACAACTGCAGACTTATGTCAGCGAGGTCCGTCGTGCTGAGGAGCTCTTAAATCGGAAGGTATATCCAGACAGAATCTTATTAACAACATTTGCTTATTTACCTCAATCTTTTTAGGACAATGAGAGAACGGAAATGTTAAACCATTTTCGAAGCCTCAGCTTAGAAGCGACGGTTCTGGAGAATAACAATCACAGTTTAGAGTCTGAGGCGGCGGAGGCTAGAGGTGCTCTTCAAACTGCGAGGCATCAGATACTTGATCTTGAGCGTCAATTAGCGGACAGGGACTGTTTAATAAAGGGTTATGAGACTCAGGTATTATGCTCTCTTTATAGTTGATGCAAGGAAAACACGAAAAATTGTATTGGTATTTTCACTCATTACAACATCTTACATTGCGATATATTCAGCTGAAAATAATTTAATTTAAATCAGGATCAACAATACGATAAATTTTTGAGATGTAAATATCTCAACATTCTCACGCATATAATGATTTCTTTAGATAAGCAATTTGACGCAAAGCGTCGCCAGTATGGAGATGCAGCTGCAGCAACAAATCGAACAGAAACATCGAGTCGAAGCCGATCTAATGGCAGTCAGGGACCTATGTGTTAAGTTGGACCAACAAAAGGATACGCTTACGGAGCAGCTTGGTGATAAGGACATCATGAAAACGCATGTAAATTTACTTACTTTCTATTCCATACATTTCTACTTTTTACACATCGCTTCAGTTTGTCTATATCGCCTTGTTCTTTCTCATACAGTACGAAGCGCAATTGTCAAGACTGCAAGCCGAGCAGAGTATTGTTCAAGATCAAATTACTAGAGATCGCGTGACTGTGGAACGGCTGGAAACTCTTCTGAACCAAGCTAGACAGGAGTCCATTAATGCGCAGACTACCAATCAAGAGCTGCAAAATGAAGTCTCCAGATTAAAGCAGAAAGTTTCCGAACTTCAAAGTAAACTGTATGTCTCATTATTCCTACATACACACACATACACGTGCACGCGTG
>NW_017305977.1:260784-275204 GCF_001594115.1 Trachymyrmex septentrionalis | reverse complement strand
TATATATATATATAATTTCTATTATTTTTATATTATATCATGAGCTTACACATCTTACGATTATAGATCATCAGAATCTGCGGAGCTTAAACAGTATCAGAACCAAGCGGCGGAGTATAGCAAACAGATCGGTGAGCTCCGTAGGCAAGTCACCAATGAGAGATTTGACCGTGCAAGAAAGGAGGAAGAAAGTCGCAGGTATTTTATTACTAAAAAAATGTTTTACAACCACAAGTTTATCTCTTTTCCATCGAATCATCCGCTTTATGCTTTCTCTCGTTTTGTTGAATATTGCCTATCACGATTATTCCAAAATTTAGATGTTCTGAAGAATCCACGATTCTCCCTCAACAAAAATTATTCCAAGATCACAATACAACTCTTCCTCAATCGGATAATAGGACCTCTAATGGCGATGGTATCGCCTCCACGTTCAGGTAGAGCGGGAATGACAGCGACACGCTCAAAAAATAGATTATAATTGATTAATTAGCCAATTACGATTTCCGTTAGACAAGTAGATTGGCTGAGAAAACCGTACAACGTGATTCCCAAATACACATGCGTGAGCGATCCTAGCCAGGCGGGACTGATGAGTCACGATCGACCTATATCATTTTTGCTCGAGTGTCGGTGTTCCTCCTTTGAAAAATGTATCTTCTCCGCCGATTTTGTGCCATGTCCCAGCACGTTCTCCTCGCAACGCAAGTCTGTCGGTGACACAGATAAAAGTTCTAGAAGTTTCCTTAACGAAGGAAATATAGTAAATACCTAGTTAATGTTTCAAAAATGCTTTCCGAGCTTTCGTAAGAACCTTTAGCATTTCCGAAATAATTTTTGCACTATTCGTATATATACACACACACACGCGCTCGCGCGCACACACACACATTTATAGGAAATATATGAATTTTATCGTTTACAACGATCGTCTTTTTGATGCGAGATGATTTCCACTATTAAGAGGATCCTAAAGTGAAGCCCAAATTCTGACGAAGTTACTAAAGGTCACTGTTTTTCCAAGGCATCGACATATCTTTATATACTACCTCACCAATATCTCATACAACATATGATACATGGATTTGCACGTTTGTGTCAATTTTCAACAATTATAACAAATTCGTCGCGATAAAGCGTCTAAGGCCCAGTTGCACCAATGTCACTTTGACTTTAAGCGAGACTTAAAATTATCCATCTCGTTCTAAAACCAAAAGGAGACAGAGAAAGAGTTTTAAGCTGCTTAAGCTTGCTTAAAATCAAAGTAACGTTTGTGCAATCGGGTCTAAGTTTAATTCTAAAAATTTGACGTTATTTGTTCATGTAAACTATGTACGTGTCTATGGATTACTATTTCATAAATACAGGTTGCAAAACTTTTGTATCAAGCAAATATTGTCACGACTTGACAGCCATGTTAGCTTAAGATGCCATGTTACACTAAGAAATGGTAAAATATATATATAAATTTCGAAATTTTTGATCGTTCTTGATATAAATTTCACCTCACACAGACACGTATTAAAATATACTTTAATCCTGGAAAAGGATTTTCGAATCCGTGAAAAAAGAAAAAGTATTTGTTATACAAAAATTATATGATTTAGTCGATAATAGACGACTTTAGGATCCCCTTAATAATATATGCTAATAAATTTTCTGGTGCGAAAAAATAATAAATTATATGTTTCGCGCAACTGACACTTATCTTTTCTGTTTTACTTTTGCAGGTCACTAAATTCATCGCCAGACAGTTTCAATGTAGATTTAAATGTAGTGATATAATACATTATGCACAATGTCTCTTAATCTATAAATATTTGCAACAAGAAGGGAATAATAATAATATATATATTAGTAGAACAGAGCAAAATACGTAAATTGATTTAATATATTATGTCTTGGTAAAATAACTTAGATTGTAATTATACGTTAAGAAAAACATCAAATATTTTTTAATGATCGTGTAAATGTATGCGGATTGCAATATATACGTAGTGTCTGGTAATTATACCGACAACGCTCGTGAGCAAGTAGAGTGGACTAAACTGAATCGAAAAGTACCTTTTTGCAATTTTCGCAATAATTAACGAGATATTAATTTCTAAAGATCGATAAGTAATATCCATCCAGTCTATCGTCAAATGCAAAAACATGACTTGATACGACCGTCCAACGCAAGATGTCTGTTTCGCAGCTTATGCGTTATCAAGGCCACTTGTGGTAAACAACTTTTCGCGTGTTTTCTAGCATCCTACGATGATACATCTTATTTCGCCGCACGCTTATATTTAGCGATAGCCATGCTATTCGATCTTTAAAAATTAAGATCTCGTTAATTATGGCGAAAAATGATTTACCGACTCAGTTTAGTTCACTTTACCTGCCCACGAGCGTTGTCGGCAGAATTACCAAACATCTTGTATATAGTATATTAATATAGTTCATTTAAAATTGATAGAATAGAAAATTAATAAATAATATCGCCAAGAGATCAAGACTTTCAAGAAATGAAAGAACGATTTTGTGATATTATAAGTAAGATTGTTTGTATGTACAGTGGGTCACTGAAAGGTTAGAATAACTTTTTTCCGATAGGTTTCAGAATACAGTCTCACCGGAGCGATTTGTTCTTACTTATGAATCTAACCAGTTACGTACAACGATCCAACTATCGACATATAGTACTGGATGGAGCATTAGCATCGAAATCATCTTGGCAGATCTAGAAAGAGATAGAGTGATACTTGGGTAGTAGTGAATCATATAATCAAGGATCCTGAGGCATTAAATTGATATATTTGTACTCAGAGTTACTTTTGCACAAAGTACACGTAGAAAATATTTTAAGTTTTATTTATTATCTAATAATTAATAATGTAAGTTTAGAATTATCGTATTGCATTAGTACCAGTCAATACTTCTATGATGGCTCCTGACTTTAAAGAATACACTACTGTCCTCCCCCTCTCTTGAAACATAATTCGACCAATAAGATGAGAGTAGAAAGAGAGTTTTGTAAACCATCTACCTTACTCTTTCTAGGTCCGTCAAGACAAAAGATCAAAAAGATTTCCCCGCATGCTTCGTCCAGTCCTATGTGTTGATGCGTCCAACTGCTCTACGAATAAGACTGAGTTCCGAAACCTATTAAAAAAAATTGTTGCAACCTTTCTGTGACTCACAATAGTTGCTTTCCATTTGCATTGATTCTCAGATAATTCTCTTGTGATGTCATAACTTAGTTGAATGGGCGTTCCTTTTGCATTCTGACAAGTGAGATTCAACTGAGTTTTTATTTATAAGGTGCACAAGATATCGAGATCATGTGCTTTAATAAGTCTCGTAAATTCATTTTAAAAGTGAGATTATGAACTTGTATTGTCATGCGATGACTTTTTACCAAAGTACGCAAATTATGACGTCATTAATCTGAATACGAAATACTCGGCTCATTTCAAACTCAGTCTCGCTTGTGTGTAAATGGAAAGCAGCTTATATGTATGTTAAATAGCATTTTCGGTCCGATTGGGTTTGCAGCAACCTGGGTTGAATTAATCTTAATTTTGCTATTAGCTGACGTTATATATTCTACTAATAGAAGAGTACAAAATGTCATTAATTCAATCCAAGTTGATATAAACTCGATCGGACAAAAAAACGCTAAAAGTTAGCCTATTAAAAATCAATTATGTAATGACTCGCCTATTCGACACTCTTCTGTCTGAAAATCGGTGTACATACTGTCGGCATTGCCTCTGATGCGTAATCATTGAAATCGTACACGAAAACAACAATATTGCGCTTTAAAAACAATAACACTGTCCAACAAAAATAATTTTTTTTCTTTACACATAGGAAACTCAAATTGTCCACAAAAATAGAGATAAAATGTAATACAGGCGTATGTGTCGTTCCACGATATCAAATTTACGTTTTTTACATACATTTAAAGTTTTATGCATATTTGAATAGGTTATTATGGTCATGATGCAAGATAAAATTTTGCGAAAATAAAATTAAAACAGCAAAATAATGAATATGAAATATGGAAAATATGAAAATTGCTCAAAATTTTCGATCTTTCTATAAAAGTGGCCAACGTATTTTCCTTGAAGTTAGCTGCATATAAAGCTACGATCCGATTGAGGCTTATAATGCTTATGAATGGTAGAAAGCTGTAGCGCGGTTATTTTTATAATTTTTGGGATAAGAACAGAGCTAAAAATCATAAAGAAGTTCTAGCTGAAATGATTGCTGCATTTTATAAAATAGAAGTTGAAAACTATTATACTACTTTTTGTACAATCATTTGAATTTCTTTCCCGACAACTTGGACGATTTTAGTAACGAACACAGCGAGCGTTTTCATCAAGATATTGCTACAACTAAACAATGCTTCAAGAAAAGGCTCTCATCACGTACTTATAAATATTGCTGATTGATTTGATGCGACACAACAAGATAAATGCCATAGCAAACGTTCGTTGCTCACAAAATAATTTGTTTTTTTGTACATTCAATTAATAAATTTAAAAAAATTTTTAAATTTAAATTAACTTCAATAACTTTAAATTTAATTTCCTTCATTCTGTAGGAAAAAGTTCGAGTAAATATTGCATTTAAATGAAGTCATTCAGAATACATTTTCTCATTAATATCCACAAAGAAAATCATAGAAAGGCTAAAAAAGGAGGAATTTTCGACTAAAATGCATTTTTTTCAACATTTTGCTCTACTCCAATTGCTTTAATTTGATTATTTTCTGATTCAGTGATCAATTTTACGTGGAAATAGATAATTTTCAGACGTAAAATTTTATCTTGCGCCGTAGACAAAATAATCTCTAAACTTCAAACGTCAAAAAACGCAAGTGATATGATATCGTTAAACGAAACGCTGGTACTAGATTTCATCTCTACTTTCATGGGCAGTTTGATTTTTTCATGTGTGTCGCATATGGTATAACATTCCGTAAATTACATTTTTTTTTATTTTCTCGAAACGAAGCAAAAACGAGCATATTTTTAAAGAACATTTCTTATTTTCTCTGGATTCTCTACATACTCCTGAAGTTTGGCCATTTAAATTCGAGATATCCTATATATGTACTCGTATATACATATATACAGAATGTCCTATTTTAAATAATGCATTAAGATTTCTCGGAAACTATGGTATATGCGGAAAAATGTTTCAAACAAAAGTTGTATGATTTGAAGAGAGACATAAGAAGGCACCATTGATTTGACCTTGAGTAACATTATTAAGGTCAGATCAAAATCACTTTGAATTTTTTAAGTAGATTCCTTCATTTTTCATTACATATTCTCGTAGTTTATTTCAAAGAACTTTTCAAAACACTGTAATAAAATTCTTTTTCGTTAAGAACATTTCGAGTTATAAGACTTGAAAGTGTTGACAGTATTATTGACTTTAACATTATTCAAGGTGTCCGACCAACGCCTAAACCCTCTTGAATATTGTTCGGAATCATGACCTGGATAACATTCGAAATCGAAGCCAATGGAAGTTGTTCCTCTTATTTTCATTTTTACGTAAATGATTCAAATTGTTTTTATTTACAAATGGCTAGAGATGATGGCAAATTTGATGACAATTTACTCGATAGATTACGATAAATTAGTCAGTAATTTTTGGAGACTGATAAAATGGTAATTTTAAAAAAATTACAAAAATAAAATAATTTTATATAAAAGCATTTAGCTTTTAGTTATTAAATTTAAAATTTATTTAACTCATATTGTCATTTTAATATTACATATTGGTATACAATATAATGGTATTGTATACCGATATGTAATATTATTTCTTTTAATTATTATATATTGAATATATAATAATTAAAAGACTAGGTAGTCTGTATCTTTATATTTTTTATTTTACATTTAAACTTATAAAAATTATATGAAAGGGCTACGAACTAAGGTAGATGTTTTGTGCTAATAACTTTTATATAAACAAGAGATCTATATTGATGATATGATAGACAATGTTAAACAAAGAAATCAATGTTGATGATATAAAATATAAACAAAGTTTAACAAACGTTTCGATCTCAATCGGGACAACTAATTCTCAATATTGAATAAATTTAAAATAATTACAAAAATCACAATACTCGCATGTTCAAAAATTAATTTTCTGATGTGTAACGGTGCAACTTGATCAAATTCTTGGAAGCAATTTCATAGTAAATATTTGCCATTCGATTTATAAGTTGTTATATGTATCGTTAAAGAATTGATCCCGACAATAGTTGTCTTACTTTCCATTGCGCTGGACTTCACAAAGGCTTTCGATACCGTCAATCATGACTTACTTTTAGTCAAACTCAAGTTATGCGGTCTTTCTCATTCCCTCACTAATCGACTTGTTTCTTACAAACCGCACGCAGCAAGTCCTCACATATAATCCTTTTCTTCTTTTCTCCTCTCTTCGTGCCATTCTCTCTGGAGTACCCCAAGGTTCCATTCCCGGACCTTTACTTTTTAATTTTTTTGTCTCTGATTTGTCTAATATTTCTCTCCTCCGAACTCTTCATGTATGCAGATGATGTAATTCTTCTTAAATCCTTTCACCCATTCGATGCTTTAGCAACCTGTTCTACTATAAATACAGATTTAAAATCTTTTACCGAATTGTCCACTAATAATGCGCTACATCTCATTCCTTCTAAATCATCCTTGCTGATTGTCGGTTCCTCAACATTGTTATCCCGTATTCAGTCCGATATTGCTCTTAACTCTGTTCCAATTCCTCGCTCCTCCTCTATTAAGATTTTTGGTGTTTACGTTGACTCTTCATGGATGTTCCAGTCACACGTGGCCGTGTGTCGGGTTTCTTATCACATGTCTATGTCTTCTTTATCTCCTTCGCAACATCCTTTCCTGCTCTCAAAAATTCCTTACTTCTCAATTACTTGTTATTTCATTATTTGATTACGTTGATGTTTACGTTCGGGCTCTTAATCAACAATTGCTAAATTATGTACAACGTATCCAAAATTCTTGCCTCCGCTTCTCCTATTGCGTCCGTAAATTATGATCATATATTTCCGTAGAGATCTGGCTAGTTTAAAATATAGCAACGTTTTATTCTCCATTTGTGTTGTCTTATATTTTCTCTCCTTCTCCTGTTACGTCCACAGTTCTTTTCTTCGATTAAAATTTTCGTCATCACCATAAGAATTATTAACAAGTAACACCGGTAGACCATCTGTTTCTAATATAAGAGGTTACAATAGCGACGAGCCGAATAACATTTACCTTTTTAAATTAATAATCCACTCGGGACGAAGTTGTTGGATTAGATATTTGAACCAAGTGCCGAATAGGCGAACTTTATCCCGAGGAACAGGAGTAAATAGGTTAAGAATTATAAACTGAAACAGTAGTTGTCTGTAATATAGGGTGCGGCAGAGAAACTTACTTTTTTGAAAAACGCGCCAAACGGCAAGGGGTGAAGGTAGGAAGCTGGGAGGGGGTGCGTCCGAAAGGATAGGTCCTCAATTTTTGTTCCCCCCACAGCCAGTCTCGATCATGCTTTGGACAAGAGAGCATCGCGCGTTTGCCGTCGAGGCATACTTTGGTAATGGCCGCTCCATTGTCGCCACTCAACGTGCCTTTCGAGCGCGCTTCATTATTCCTATGGGGTTATTTGAAGTCTATTGTTTACAACGATCGACCAGAGACCCTAGCTCACCTGAAGACAAACATTCGGAACGCCATCGCCGAAATACCGGTGGACATGCTTCAGAGAGTGACGCAAAACTTCAGAAATCGACTCAATCAGTGCATAGACAACGGCGGCCGTCATTTGATAGATGTAATTTTCAAAAGTGCATGAAAAAAAATTTGATGAGGTGATCTGTAAGAGGAAAAAAGAATTATACCGATATCTGCAATAGTTTCGTTTTTATTAACCTTTAAAAAAAGTAAGTTTCTCTGCCGCACCCTGTAGATGACACATGTGGCTCTCAACTATTGGACATCCGGCAAATGGTCGATGACGGAATGTCTTAGACACATATCCCAGTATTCCATTTCACAACCGATCATTAATCCTAATCCTAGATTAGATCAATAGCACACGCGAGTTCTTCACTCGGCACTACTCGCCAATATAAAAGGAGGTCTTCTACGAACAACAGTCAGTTTAGTCTTCACCACTAACCGTTACTCTGCCGGTCCACAGTCAAATCTCCACCACTAACCGTTACTCTGCCGGTCCGTAGTCAAATTTCTATCACTCAACGTTACTCTGCCAGTCCGCTGCTAATAAAAGTGTTGAGTAGCGATTCGTAAAACTGAGTGATCAAGTAGCCATATTGTGCGACTCGACTGGAGTCTCCACATCTTCGAGTCAACCCTCCCTCTTAGAGTTCTTGGATCGCCAAGGAAATCGGACCATTGAATCTTCTTCACACCTGCAGAATACTAGTAAGTCCCATCTACCAGTAAGACCCACACACACACACACACACGCACGCACGCGCGCGCGCACACACACACACACACACACACACACACACACACACACACACACACACACATACATATATATGAATATATCCGCTATACCTAACTCACGCTAAATCATAGTGCTACGTCTAAACCGTCCCTACAAGGGTTGGCTTAGAAGCCGGGCCTACCGGGAAGCGGAGACTCCTGAACCAAGAGTTCCAGAAGTACCTTGGGGATTCTCGAGATCGGAGTCGCCCAGCCCAGGATGCATTGTCTCCATTACCCTCGTCACCACCGGTTCCGCCGGCCCTACCAACTAACTGCAACCCGTTAGAGGTGATATCTCCCCCAAACTCCTTCACCTCCCCCTCGATCTCCGTCACCCACGCGTTTCGAACACGAACGACGGCGCGAATTTTTCCTGATACTTCTCCTCTAACACCCGATTCGTCGGTTATTTCCATCCCGGTTTCCCGCAGAGGAATTCCGTCCCCGACGAACTCTAAGGACAGCGTGGAGTTCTTAGAGGAAATTCCTTCTCCCCCACCGAGATCCTATTTCCGGATCCTAGAGAGTGACACTTTCGAGTTACTCATTAGTCAATTCCCGCGGATTACCGCATTTATTCCTAAAGGGACCTTTACGATCGACCCTCATTATTTTGATCCACAAGAAATCCGGCAATCACCGGCCAACATTCCCGTTCCTGTATTCCCGTATTTATTCCGAATTCCGCCAATCCATATTTAGTTCCGATAAAATTTTTTTTTTAAATCTTTTTCCTCCCTCCGTTTCTATCCACGAAATAAACTAAACAAAACTTGCGTGTTCATGTTAATAAACTAAACAAAACTTGCGATTTCATCCTAAAACCTGATTCCCTGACAAATCAACATGCATAAAAATGTATTATAGCTATTAAATAAATTATCTGTGTAAATCTATGAATTTTCTTTTCTTTATTAGTAACCATATTAATGTATAAATTAGTTGTAATAAATAAGCCTATTATTGTATATATATAACCTTGTGGTTTTTTTATCTTCTGGTTGGTAATAATAAACAATGCTAATAATTATTCATCTCTCTGTCGTTCTTCAATTTTAAAACCTTAATAAAACCTCGTAGTCGTTAAACCTTGCCTTTTCAGAGATCGCACGTGGTCCATTCCCGAGTTAAAGGGATTTCCTGACTCGAAATTCGGACCGACGATCTCACCACTCGTAAGAAACAGGTATCATAGCGTCTTTACAGGACGTTGACTCATATTCCGAAGCGAACATAAAAAGGGTGCGTTCGATTCGCGGTATTTGCCTCTGTGCGGATATCTGTGAGACAAGAGTCTGACCGTCCTTCCATACTTCATCCTTCCTATTCCCTCTTTTCTTTAAATCCATTTCCGGAGCTTGGACGTAACACTCTAATACTCCTCTATATCTATGATGCCTCCTTTAATTGAACTCTGAACATCATTCCACTTTTAATCCCCTTGTCACCAGATACTAAGATTACTCGTCCTTCCCTATACATCGTTCCAAGTTCCGCGCCGCTTTCTCACTTCAGTCAAATATTTTAATTCTCTTCCTGATTCAATAAAAACCTTTTCCTCTTTTGTCCTCCTTTCGTTCCATTGTCTCGCGTTTTATCGCGTCACTCATAGTACAGGGTTGGCCATATTCGACGGAAAGATGTTTTTTTGTTTTAATCATGGGAAAAAAAACACATTTTTTGCTTTTCATTGTAAAAGCCATTTAATATGGTTCAAGGAGATTTGTGTACATTATTTGTTGAATATGATATCTCTTAAATGATCGCCTTGAGCCTGCATGGCGAGTAGTGCCCGTTTTGCAGCGTTTTCCATCGTTTTGAACAATGTTTCGGCCGATATGGCGGCTATTTCCTGTCGGATGTTGGTCTTAAGTTCGTCTAGGGTCCTTGGCTTGTTGACATAAACCTTTGATTTCAAATAGCCCCACAGAAAGAAGTCTGGAGCCGTTAAATCTGGTGAACATTCAATCTGGTGGCCATTCAAAATCACCATTTTTTGACATCAAACGTCCAGGGAACAATTGTTTCAAAAAATTGATAGTGGCTCGAGCTGTGTGTGGTGGAGCGCCATCTTGTTGAAACCAGAAGTGCTCCATACCATTATCATGAACAATTGGCATCAAAAAATCACTTATCATATCACGATAACGCTCCTGATTGACGGTAACCGTTTCGCCAGCTTCATCTTCGAAAAAGAACGGGCCAATGATCATATCAGCACAAATCCCGCACCAAACAGTCACTTTCTAGGCATAAAGAGGTACCTCGTGAATGATTTGAGGATTTTCAGTACCATAGAACCGAAAATTTTGTTTGTTTACGGTTCCGGTTAACGTGAAATGAGCTTCATCGCTCATGATGATTTTTTGCCAAAAATTTTCGTCAGTTTCAGCCATTTCGATTACACGTTGGGCCCATTCCAATCGACGTGGCTTATCGACAGGTAACAGTTTTTGCGTCACTTGAACTTTGTATGGGAACAAATGCAAATCATGATGCAATATGCGACGTAAAGTGGTTCGTTTTATGCCCAACTGCTCAGATCGACGTGTTTGAGATGTTGTTGGATACCTCTGAACACTGGCCTGTACGAGTGCGATATTATCATCCGATCGCCTTGGTCGCACTTTATTTGGACGCTTGGGATTAGTGAGTGCCTCACCAGTTGAAAATCTTTCATACAAACGATACAATGTGTTCGCGGAAGGCGCACTTTTCACTTTATTTATTTTTCTCCATGCACGTTGAGTTTTAACAATTGACTTGTTTTGTTGAATGTAAATTTCAACAATCTGAGAGCGTTCGCGTGGCGTGTACTGTTCCATGGCACAAATTTCCTTCGACTGACGCTTCAAACGCGCTACGTCGTTACTCGATCTAACATCTCTGTCAAAAGTTACAGTGTTGCCACATCTTTCCGTCGAATATGGCCAACCCTGTATTTAAGCGAGATTGATGTAATTTTGGTGTACGTGCGAGTATATGCGCGTGTGTGTGTATGAGTGTGTGTGTGTGTGCGTGTGTATAATTTCAACTATTGGTTCACCTCTCATTACATTGTCTTAGTTCTGTTTTTTTTTATTCTTTTTTTACTGATAGGTTTTGTAATAGCAGTTTTGCTATTACACAGCAATACGCCTAACTATTTGTAAGCTACTATAGTCTATTATCGTATTTTATTTTATTTTATGTTTATGTCTATAGTCTATTATAGTCTGTTGTATCATATTTTATGTCTATTACTCTATTAATATGTAGTCTTTTTCATAGTGCTTTGCAATAAATTAAATTAAATTAAATTAAATTAAATCTCAAGAATAGAATCAGTACGTACAAAACAATTACATAATTTGAAAATAATGCCTCTCATAATAACTATCTTATAATAACGTATATAAAAAGTATATATTATAAAATAAAGATTAGTCCGCGAGGAAATATAAAGGTAATATAAATATGATACATTTAGATTCTGTATTTTAATATAAAAGTAATATAAATATAAAACAAAAATTATGCAGTTATTAAATTTCGAATAATTAAAAAATAATTAAAATGATTAAAAAGTCAAATAATCTATTTCTTTGTACATCAGTGTAAAAAATGTTAATATGGAGTACATATTCTAAAGAATATATGCAGTAAACAAAACTGGTTTTGCAGTCAAGAAATTCAGAATGGTAATGTTATGTAATACAAACGTTATAATGATTCCGATAAGTTCAAACATAGGAGACAAAAGGATGAAAAGAAAGGGGAATTAGGAAACAAGATTCATGTAAAGATTCATAGCTAAAGATTATAAGGGTTGTGTTCCAAAATTGATTGCCAGCGCTACAGGTATGTCGTCATAAAAAACATGCTACCAACAGCGCTCCAATTTTAGTAAGGAACAACTAGTGCGAATACGCATTTCAAATTCGCCATTTTGCCATTCGCAAACTCGCCATCTTGGATGTAGCTGCCTCACTTTTTCAGCCGTAGCAGGAAATAACGACAAAATTAGTGACGTCTTTACTCTCTCGCAGCACTGTCACAGCGTGCTACGATAAGTGCGTTCGGGGAGACGCTATTAGCGTTATTTGTATCATTCTATTCTTATTTTACGTCTAATAAACAACAAAGATAGAATAGTATTGTTCGTTTTGTCTCTCGGGAGCTGCTTGGGGATCACTCCCAACATACTTGAAATATAGGATTCACATTGCGTACAACATCCGTCATACGACCTCTGACATTCATTTATGATGGAAGGGATAACATGGTGTGTGCAATTTGCAAGCATCTCTCTCTGAATTTCCGCCGTCTCTGTCTACGAATTATGAATGTCGATGAGAGACTAAGGCTACCAACTATGAAACGCTAAACATGGGGAGGGGGATAGTCCGTTTCTATTTTAAAACTGTCTTAAAAAATGCCTTAAGATGCTAATACAGTCCTCAGATCGACTTATGACATCTTAAGACTGTACTTAAGACAATCTTAAATGTAAGAATCGATTATGAATACCTGCTTCGCATCGTGAAATTGGTACTGAATCTTGAATAGACAAACGAATATCGAACCACTTTTGACGTATATCTATCTTCTAGCTGTGTTCCAAAATTGTTTGCCAGCGCTGGCAGCACTGTCAACACCATTCCAAAAATCATCGGGAAGCGCTAATAGCATCTCCCGAACGCACCAGACGATTTTTGGAATGGTGTTGACTGCCAGCGCTGGCAAACAATTTTGGAACACAGCCAGAGAGGTAGATATACATCAAAAGTAGTTCGATATTCGTTTGTCTATTCAAGATATACTTCTATTTTTTAACGTGGATCATCTCAGAAATTAGTTTTTTTTTTATAGAAAAGATTCGGTGTCCAAAATCTCAACGTCTTTTCACTTAAAATCGTGTTTAAATTAAAGTTACTTTGGTCAAAAATTACAGAAGAAGACTCAATTTTTTTTGTGTGAATATCTGATTGATCTACTATACTTGTTTGTAATCTCCTTTTAGTCTGACTAACAACTCGCCTCGCAATTAGTACGTCTACTTTGTAAATCACACCCTCATCCAAACCGGTCTAATTGATCCTTACCTCTATATATAAATTTTTTTTAAGTGTCAATATTGTAAAAGCTGTCGTTAGATTGATGTTAAGTGCGATCAGCATGAAACTTTCAAAAATAGATTTTACGTAAGGAATGGTGAAAAATTTTGAATTATTTAAAAAAAAATCTGTCTTCGGATTAGAATAGTAGTGAAACTTTATTTTTTGTCTGATAGTAGAAAAAATAAAAGAAAATGGATAGTCATTTCCTAAAAGAATGTGGATAGTTTCTTCAAAAATTTTTTGATGTTATTGAGGAAAGTAGTAAAATTCTGTCAATCGTACCAAATATTACTTCTTTTTTATGACAGATCAAAAAATTAATAAAATGGTCAAAATTAATAAAATGGTTCTGTAAAATAACTGTAACATCCAAAAAATTGAATTTGTTATTGCTAACTTCTAATATTGAAATAACATAATTTTTGTTGCACGGATTAGCTTGTCGAAATTTTTGGGTCAGAGAAACGAAAAAGATTCGAGTCGGTGAAAAAAGGCACTATAAAATAAAGAAAAGTAATATAAAAGAAAATAAGTATTTATTTCTGTAATGACTACGATTACTATAGTTTGATAAATACATATTATTATTATTATTATTATTATTATTAGGCGTTAGGAACTCGAAAGCTCATTGCCGCAAATACCAAATCCCGCCACTGTTCCCGTCCCTGAGCCAGATCCCTCCATTTGTGACCCTCGTACCCCATTTCGTTAAGGTCCATTCTAATATTTTCTTCCCATCTACGTCTTGGTCTACCCAATGGTCTTTTCCCATCCGGTTTACCAA
>NW_017305977.1:220638-257719 GCF_001594115.1 Trachymyrmex septentrionalis | reverse complement strand
GGTAAACCGGATGGGAAAAGACCATTGGGTAGACCAAGACGTAGATGGGAAGAAAATATTAGAATGGACCTTAACGAAATGGGGTACGAGGGTCACAAATGGAGGGATCTGGCTCAGGGACGGGAACAGTGGCGGGATTTGGTATTTGCGGCAATGAGCTTTCGAGTTCCTAACGCCTAATAATATTAATAATAATAATAATTGCTTAAGGCGTATATTGTAGGATGACTATAAATAAATTATAGCATCATCTTCAGCGATTAAAAAAACATACAGTACCACATTTGAAATCCGGATTAAGCCATTTTTGCAAATTAAACATGTATCAAAGAAAATCGAAACTTTGATTAAAAAATTGTTCACTACATCTAATTCTTAATATTTTTTGATAAAAATTTATGGGTGTTCTTTTGGCAAAATGGAAGCTTTTGAGCTAAATAACTAATTAATAAAAAAAAATTTTTTTTTTTTTAGCAGTTTAATATGTATATACACGGAATCGGCGATAATGAGTTATTACAATAATTGCTATTATCAATTTCCGCAGATATATTGCGAGTTTTCGCCGTTTTCGATCGCTGAGAATTCAACGCGAGTGGCTTCAATTATGAATTTCTAAAGTCACTAGATTCCTAAAGTACCACAATGGGTTTTTGAGTTTGATTGCGTCAAAATGGCGGAACTGCACCATATGCACTATTTACATTAGGTTTGTTTGCGTTGCATACTCCAATATGCTTCAACATGTTCCTACCGCTCTAACGAGCGTGTTTGAGTGAGTAGGAGCTACGAGTTGGAGGAAGTAAAAGCATGTTGAAGCATACGACGTGAACAAACCTATGGTGGAATTAGACAAGGTGTTATATGCCCGAAAATGCGCAGTAGCAAAATAATGGCGTCCCTATTTGCAATTGACATGAATGTAACGTTTGATGATTCGATTTTATGTTTTCGAGTTTTTATATATTATTATTTAGTTTTTATCAGTTTTTAGTTTAATTTGTTGTTAGTTTAATAGTTTATATATACAGGGTGTCTCGTAAGATGGGTCGGGGCCACATTGAGGGCGGAGAATGGATTAAAGCGAAACACATAGGACCGCCATGTCAAGCTGTGCCAGACAACGAGCGCTTCTTTCCCCTCCCTGTACACCGCCGCCGCTGCCGCTCGAGTGTGGGCCGTCCTACGAATTCGCGCGGAGCGACTTAACCGTATATTAGCTTAGACGGTTCCTTTTCTAATTTGAAAACTATAGCAAGTATCTCAAAATATATCAGAATGATATATAAAATTTTTTTGTTTTCTTTGATTCATTCCCCGCCCTCAATATGGCCCAACCCATCTTACGAGACACTCTGTATATATATTGTATATATGATTATTTTTATTTATTTTTTATGAAAGTCGTACTAGCAAGGGCGATTTTTTATTGATCATGCCGCCGTGTATTTATGCGCAATACAATACCTTATCTAATTCCACCATGATTATTCACACGATGTTTTATACTTACGTATATGTATTGCTTGCATTTTACGGTTAGCTTGCTCGTTCGCTTGTGCAGCTCGCTTGTTCGAAACTTGAAAATTGATGTTCAGAGAGACGGTCAAGAGTATCATCACTGATGATAGTACTTACAATGTCAGGTTACTACGTTCGTCACAAAAATAAACACGCAAAAGCAACAATAACATTAGTGTATAAAGAATTAGGAAATGAATGAACGATTATGAATGCTTAATAAGCCTCAAAATCTATATATGAATAATACATATGTTACGTCCAAGCTCCGCGCGCATGCGAAGCTGAGGGAGTGAACGTAACAAGGAACCGATTTGGTCGTGTCCAGGCTCCGAACCGCAAGGGAGCCATGGGGAAGGACTGACGCAAACCGGGAGGCACTTCACTTCGTCCTGAGATTCCTAACGAGCCGGGGGTCGAACGGAGGACGAAACGGAAACCTCTGCTCGTGCTCCGCTAAACGGACACACGAGCCGACACTTTTAAATTAAAGGCCCCAGACTGGGTCAGTGTACCGGGAGGACGCACTTTAACGCCAACTGCGCCAGTACGGCCGTATGCCCTGACTTTCGGTCATGGAACTTAATCCAAGTGACCGGGGAGAGGGCGAAGTGCAATCGCGCGAGAACTTAAGAATACGAGGAGAGGTTATATTTGAACAAAGACTACTGGGGAGTTAATTTAATAATAGTATAATATAAAAAAAACAATATTAATCATACATTTTTGAATAGAAATAAAAAGAAAATAAATATAATAAGAATAATACAATTTTGATAATCTAAATTATGTGTACAGATTTATACATGTGTAAGTGTGTGTATGTGCGTGCGTGCGTGCGTGCGTGCGTGCGTGTGTAAAGAGTCTCGGAATGCGGATGTTATTTCGGATAGGGAAAATTTGAGAGGAGGAAGGAAAAATTAATACTGCGTAGGATCATAGGGTTGGAGAGAAAAAGGCTCGAGGAGGATAAGAGATAATACTCGTATAGGGACCGAAAACAGGCCATCGGATCCTGCGATCCTCACAATTACCTGGTCGTCGTTGGAGGGGATAAAATAGGTCATGTATTCTAATAACTGCTGGGCATCATGAAAAAGGAGAGGAAGGTGCCCAGCAGGAGAGTAGCCTCGGATTGGATGTATGGGATTGAGGGGATGGTATCGGAGACGGGAAATTGAGTAATCGGGGGTGGTGATGGTGAATGCGGGGGAAAATCAGCGGGGAATACTGGAGATTGGAGATAGGAGAGTAAGAAATTTCAAGTGGTGGGGAGAGAGTTGTAAGGGGAAACTGTACGGCCGGAATCTGTTCCCGGACTGATGACTGAATTGTAGATTGATCTCGCGGATTTATCGCGTTGTTAACTCGGGCACGGGCAGCGAGTCGGCGCAATCGACTGGTTCACGTTAGGCGACGGCGACGAGGGGCGAACGAACGGCGCGAACGGGCTGCACTAAAATTTTTATCTTTAAAGTGAGGTCCCAAAAAGAAGAGAAAAAAAAGAAGGGAAAGAAGGGGAGGGACCACCCAATGTAATATAATAAATTGAAAACTTACTGAGATGGCGATATGTAGGATGGCCCAAAAACGCGGAAAAGGTGGCGTCGGTCATAATATGCTGTGGCTCAGCTTCGTCGAACTCCCCCAATCAAGGAACGCCGTAGATTTTGAGATGCATTGAGAATGCCGTCGATTCTAATAGACGCACTGATTCTACTGGCGAGAAAATCGGGTGGAACTTTTTGAATATCGCGACGACTTCTCGAAACTTAGAAGAAAATCGCACGACAAGTGTAGTTTGAGTAAACTTGGAGAAAAATTAGCGACGAGAGCCGCGGAACCGTGATTTTTATACTAATCGCCCCAGATTACTCAAATTCGAATTGGTGGAATAGATTTCGTTAGCTGATAGTAGGATTTTCCTTTGCTCTTGGATTGGTCAAGATTTTGGGGGAGGAAAGGCTGGGAGAGGGAAGGTTGACAGAAATCTGTAGTATAGGAAAGTGTCCTTCAAAATTTTATGATCTTAAGATTTATGGGAAAACGCACGTTTCGTGCGTCAAGAAGGCGCGCATGCATCATCGCCACGAGACCATCCAGAATCTGAAACACCTGAACGTCGCGTGCCGTTTCTTAGATTTTTGTAATTACGGATTCGCGATAATCGTTCGCGACTTGACCGGTCTCTTGGCCGGACGCTTTCCATACGTATTTATTATTAATTTATCTCGGAGCGACATTCACGAGGAGATACCGGATTCCTTGTTTTAGTTTTTAGTGTAGAAAAAAAAGGAAAGAAGATAAAATTTTAGTATTTCGACGAATTCCAGATCTCTATGAAAGAAAAGAGTCGGGCGGACGTAACACATACTTTCATGCACTTTTCTGCACTAACACTTCGACAACGAAACAGCCTATGTTAGACTAAAAGATACACAAATTAAGCGTTCGTATAGTATTCGTATAGTATTTCTTTTGGTTCATAAATATGGCGCACTATAGTGCAAGTGTATTTCGCAATCGAGTTGATAGTTGAGAATACTCAACAGAGGCGGATAACACTCCAACGGAGGCAAAGCACACTCTACTCCCTTGTCTCGTCTATTCAGCAGAAACCGGTTTCGAACGGTGTTGAGAACGCCCAATGGAGACAAAATACGCTTCATCCCCAGAATTCGTCGGCCGAATTCTCGGCAGGATGCTCGCGTAGCAATTTAGAATTGCTAGCGGGCTTGCGGGATCTGAATCGTAGGCAGGATACCAAGCAAAAAGCCGTTCTAATATAAAATAAGTTATCTTTTATACTCGGTAAATTTTACAAGCGCCGCGGTTTCGTTATACTTCGGTTCAGTTCGCGGATCGGTACTTCCACGTGCATGTCTGTATGCGATCTCTCACGAAGGGCAGTGATTGGTGATATTCGGCTGTCTCCATGTGACTTTGGTTGATACCGGTGCACATTATATTATTATTCTAAATTAAACAAGATGTTTAGTGTTCCTAAAAGTAGAGATCGGCCAATACCGACTCGATCCGTGATTAGTTCCGCCATTGTTGTGAAAACAGATGTGAGAGTGAGAGAAGCGAATATGAAAGTAATTGAAGCGACACTAATTTGCTGTCAAAATTCATCGAAATTGGCGTTGATATATTGGCGCGCATTTCTAAGATTACATGATTTCCAGTTTTACAACATGCCGGGCTTTGGCCGATCTTTACTTTTAGAATCTCTAGGAATGCTGGAGGCGGGGGGCGCATCGTTACAAAGTGAATTGCATTTTCATTGTATTGAATTAAAAATAATTAAAATATTGTTTATTTGTGAGTGAGTAGCTGCTAATGATATTTCCTTTGTTAATTCCATTGATTTCTTTGTTAAACATTATCTACCATATCATCAATATAGATTTCTTGATAAAAGTTATTAGCATAAAACATCCTGCTTAATTTGTAACTCTTTTATATTATATATTTACTATTTTAATTATTAAAACCGATTTTTTACTGAGGGAACCGATTTTTTACTGAGTTTTAAACTTATCAAACTTTCATTTATTTGTGTGTGTGCTTGCTATTTTAGCGACTAGACTGTTAAGGCTCCTGAGTAATCATCACAGCTATATTGAATCGATGACTGACTGTCGAAGAAATAAGCATAGTTTTCATCCATTTTTATAAATGTTTTAAAGCAATCTCATCATTTTGTTTTATCCAAATTGTCTTCCTTTATAAATGGCACGTAATAAAAATGAACGTGTCATTTCTCGCTTCTGACGTCACGATTCAGTATGGCTATAGTGATTACTCAGAAGCCTTAAAAACAGTTTTTATTAAAA
This sequence comes from Trachymyrmex septentrionalis, assembly GCF_001594115.1. NCBI lineage: Eukaryota > Metazoa > Arthropoda > Insecta > Hymenoptera > Formicidae > Trachymyrmex > Trachymyrmex septentrionalis. The sequence goes on along the minus strand of NW_017305977.1, from coordinate 252,359 downwards.
TGCCAATTTTTCATAATTGCTTCCGCTGCATTTGCTACGCATGAAAAGAAATAATAGTAACAGTATATATATTAAAGTTTAACTTCAAATATGTGTCTTTTATTTGCTCAGCTCGAAAATTAATATGGAAAACTTAAAAAGCTAAAAACTTGTGATTATATAGCAACTGTTAGTGCAGTTACAATTAGGACAACTATCATTTCAGATAATTCTTTAGAGAATTTAGAATATCCCCATCACTTAAAATCTTAATAAAAATATACTCATTGTATGTACTCATTATAAATGTACTCAATTTTCACATTTTTTGCAAATATTGCAGACTTTTTCGGCTTCGAATTCTTTGCTGTTCGTTGTTCATTCGGTTGAACTTCAATAAGATGCGGCAAATGTATTTTGTCGCGGAAGTGCATTATCTCATTTAAAATTTTTAACCAATAGCTATTGCTGCCGCAGCGTGCTGCGTATGAAAAGTCTTAGAGAAGCTTTAGAGAAGACCGGATCTACAATAGGTGATTTAAGCCTTAAGCCATAGGAAATTGACCAATTAATTCGAATGTAAGAATAATCGACTGTGATTTGTCTTTCTTATGGCTTGAGGCTTAAAAATCTATTGTAGATCCGGACTAAAAACAAAGACACAATTATACATAAAAAAATAATCTTTTTGTAATTGTACTAATGTCGAAATATCTAAACAAAAATGTAGAACAATTTTAAATAATTCAGTAAATAGCTAGATTTTAAAATATAAAACAAGGAATTGTGTAAAAAAAAATACTGAAATTTTAAATTTGCACCGCTTTCTATTTTTTGATCACTGTATCCTGGGTTGAGTGGTAGCAACTAATTAAAACGTTAAAAGTTGAAAAAAAGTTAATGATTTTTAACTTAATTTAATTAATTTTAAATACATTAATTTAACTTAAATTAGTTACTTTTAAACTTGAATTTATTAATTTTTTTAAATAAAAAATTTTTCTATTTCTCTTTATATTTTTTTCTATAAAATTTTAAACAGTAGAGAATTAATTTAGACTCTATAATAATAAGAGTCATGCCGTACACTAGCCAGTTTTTATTGGCTCATTCTTTAGTCCTGTTACTCATGTCCGAGCGTGATGATTTCTCTCATATTTGCGCATGCTGTTCGTACACAGTTCATATGGAACCTATCCGACCTAGTTTAACGTCGATTCCGAATGACGAAGTTTTTTTTAGAGAAGTGTTCTTGGCAAGGATACTCTCGATGGGTAGCCGCTTCCTTCCGAGAAGAAAACGAGTATATGAAAATATTTTCAAATAATAGTTATCTAAGTTTGATATTTTCAACTATTAAAAAAGAACTTTACAAAAAATTTGATCTTTTTAATCATATTGATGATTTTGTTGCTGATAAAAAATTGACAACTCAAAAAAAAAACAACAAAAAATTGTTTTCTATACCATTTATTCCTAACATTTCTAATAAAATTAGGAATTTCGTAAAACATGTACCTTTTATACATATGGAAGCATAAATAAGCTTAATAATTTAAAGTCTAGAAAGATGTGTTATCCCAATCTTCCTAATATAGTATAATATATAAGATTGACTGTAAGGATTGTGATACCTCGTATATTGGATAAACAAGCAGATGCCTTAAAACGCGCATAAATGAACATAGGAATCATATCAACAGACCCAACATTCGGTTATCACACAATATACCATAGGTATAGGACATATGGACTTATTTTATGAATTTGATTGGGATAATGTACATATTTTAGACAAAGAACAGATTTTATATAAAAGACTGTTATCAGAGATGATACATATTAAAAAACAAAAACTAGGCCTGAATCTACAAAACGATACATTTTCTCTCGATCTTTTACATATAGATTTATTTTCAGAGACATAATGCTTCCAATCTATATCGTTTATTCTTTGCTATTTATTATACTTATCGTCATTGTAAGTACATGTTCTGTTATCCACTGTTTTTCTCAATTTTACATCCGTCTACTAAACATGTCGTGTCTAATAACTCTTAATTTAGTTTCATGTAAGTAAACTAAATTTTGATATTAACCATCATTTATATTAACTTTTTAATTTATTTATATTTGTGTTTACAGTAGTAAATAGAACAGTCTAATAGAACAAAAAACTTTATAGAAACAGTTCAATCTTGACAATCATGTATAATAAGTTTATTTTATTATATTTTACGTGGAAAACTTTATGTTAGCAATTAAAAATATTTTTTAATTCTTTTTGGTCTTTCGATTCAAAACAAAAAAAAATTGCTTTCTTTTTTAGTAAACTTAGTAATTTTATGACCAAGATTAATTCGGACATTATCACCACAGTTTTTGTATTTTAATAGTTTATATTTGTATGCGCTATCATTATGTAATTAGTATTTAATATTTATATTTAATTAATTTTCTTTATACTGAAGAGGACCTTAACTGTAGGTCGAAACATATACGCTTTATTATTTATTTGAATAAATAGTATAAAATACACACTAATAACTAGTGCTAGCTCAAATTTTATTATTTTTTAGATTTTTTCTTTAGAGTCTATTATAATTATATCTTGATCTTCAAAATATTTTGGTTTTACCGGGAATCGGACCCGAGATCTCGAGCATAGCAGTGCACTGTTTACTCTGCCACATTCACTCTCATTGGCTCATTAAGTTTTGTCAATTCTCGCTTACATTTGAATCACACTAATTTTAGGTGTCATAAATATTATATTTCAGCAACATAAATATGAAATGAGCCTAAGATAAAGAATTGTTGTAAAAAGTACTGCACATCCACTCATTTTTAATTTTTTATAACAAATATCTAATCGATGTAGTCGTAAACATGCGTGAGCAATCGTTTTAGACGTTAAAGAAAATTAGATAAAGGTTAAAGAGAGATAATGCAAATATATACTCTTCTCTCTCGCAAGATTTTGACAAAAACACCTTTGCTGTGATTTTTATTATATATAAATAACTTATATATAAAAAAATTAAATTTACTTAATAATCTATATTGTAAGTATTATTTAAATTAAGTAATCTCATTTTAAGAAAAATTAGAACATTCTGATCTCAAAAATAATTGTTTTCAAAATTTACCTTTTTAAAACTTAAATTAACTCAATCTTAACCCTACTGTGTGTGTGTGTGTGTGTGTGTGTGTGTGTGTGTGTGTGTGTGTGTGTGGCCAACCAGGTACCCGGGTACCTATGGTCGCACATTTTGTTGAATAACTTTTTTTCTTAAAAATATTGGCTAAAATCGTCTCGGATCCCCATTATTTGACCGATTTCCTATAAAATTATGCATTAGAAAGTTTTTTTTTTATTTATTTTCACAAAAAATTTCGAGTTTCAAAAAAAGTACCTCCCCAGGCCAACCAGGTAAATAAATCAATATCCATCAAATAGATAAAGATAACTAAGGCTACAGCACGTTTTTAGCCATAAATTTGTATAGAGGTACCCGGGTACCTCGGTTGGCCCCGGTACAAGATTTCTTGGTTGGCCACATAAGGGTTAACTTAACTTTTATTAGTATATAAGTTAATTTTTTATTCCTTCAACTTTTAACTTCATTTTATTAATTTTGTAAACCATTAATTTTAACTTAATTTAATTTTAAAAAACATTAACTTGAATTTTTTAACTTAAGTTAAAACTAACCCAACCCTGACTGTATCAAATCTCTAGGGAACCACATATTGAAAACGGATTTCAACATCGATTAGATTTTACGTTTAGATTTAGTGAATAGTCCTATTATTATTCTATCAGCGTTTTTTATATCCTCGATGAGAATATTAGAAGAATATTATTTTATATTATGCATTAATGTGAAAGACCTATTTATGCCATAAAACTATAAAAAACAAATTTTATCAAAATTACCATTTTACCATAAGTAATTGTCAAATTGAATTTGTAATTTTACATCTCTACAAATGGTACATAACAAAAATTAACGTGTCATTTCTCACTTCCAACATCACGATTCAATATAGGCTGACTACTCAGGAACCTTAAAATAATATAAACTACCTGTTGAAATTTGGGTAAACTAATAAACTACTATGTCTTATGAGAGACACGCTGACTAAGCGCGCTGTGTCATCCTGCATTACTGTCAATCGTCGGATATTCATATACATAATATAAGCAAAAACTTAATAAAGATGCTCTGTTATCTGCAGCTGACGATTGATAGAATAAAGAAAATTGAACAATATTTACTTTATATATTATAATTCATATTTCGAAATCGAACATATGTATCCCGAATTATGTAAATTTACATGCCACAATCACATTATACAATGTATTTCGAAAATAATCAGTTAAAAGCAAACGAAATTGTTATAGAAATTTAATCAAGAATAACTTAAAAAGATATTGTTTTAAGGATTGTAAGTATACCGGCTGTATGATAAGAAATTACAATGATGTCTGTTCCTCCAGCCAATGTAGATTAACTTTAATCTTTCAACTTACTCTTGATTTTTTTCTCATTTTTAGAACTAGAAAAAGAAGAGTCAAGCTGAGATTTTAAATTAGCTTTAGTTATTAAACTACATAGAAACAGGCATGAGATTGTTAGATACATTGAGAAGAAAATAAGAGAACAGAAAAGTCGACTTCTAGCAGTTTAATCTGCACTTTACAGATTTTACAAAATTTTTTATATGTAATTTTATATGTAAATAAAAAATTAAGAACAATACGATTAATTTTAATTAACAATTAATGCTATGTGGACAAGCCTTTGGAAATAAATAGCAAAGATAATGTCATACAGTGTACTCGACCAAAAAGATCGGGACACCTGAATATTTCGGAAAATATAAGTTTTACAGAGAAGTGTTCAGACAAAATATGCGTAGAATTCAAAAAGATCGATTTACTGATCTTATCAGTTTGACCTTGGATGGCGTCGCCAAAGATCAAGGTCACATCGATTTTTTTGAACGGCATATTCTATTTTTGATTTCAGAATCTAAGCTGATGTCAAGAGCTTTTCAAAACATCACAATAAAGTTATTTTTCATAAAGTATTTTTCGAGTTATAAGGCTTGAAAGTTACAATACTGTCAACATTATCCAAAATGTGTCCGACTAATGCACAATGGTTTAAAATAACGAAAACGTGACAAAACTTATAAAATTTAAAATTCGAAAATTAGTATTATTTTATTATATAGATTGACAGCTGAATATATAGTTCGATTTATGTATTTCAGTTTATGTAAAATTATTTTTATTTGCCTACGTGTAATTTGAAATTGAAATAAAAATTTTTTTAGTTTTCAATTTTTAAGACGATTTCTTTATGTTATTTGATGGAATTGAAAAGTGATATTAATCAGGCTAGTATCTCGGAGAATAAGTAAGAAAATAAATATGAAATTAATTTTTATGTTAAGACTATAAATAACATTAAAATAAAATAAAATTTGTGCACATTTTCAGACTTTTAGTTTATTTTCCAGCGATTCCCCAGTAGGCCAGTCATCAGAGGTTTTAAAAAGAAATTATTTACAGATATTTTATTGTTTTAATCGACAGTTTGAGATATAAAAAAAAACTAAATTTAAAAGTGCTACAACATTAAGAGGGACACTTGGAAGCAATTAAGCAATAAAGTTTTTTTTTTGGTTCTCTTGTTTTTTTGGTTCAGTATAAAAAAAGTTCTCTTGTCATTTTTCGATATCTCTTTTCGTTTTCGAGTTTTAATCGAAAAACGAAAAGAGATATTGAAAAATGACAAGAGAACTTTTTTTATTGCTGCTGAAATTTCCTACAAAATAAGTTTTTAATGAGCTTTGTACTATGAATAGAACAAGAGATACAGCAGTTTGAAGATGAGTGAAAATTTCTTTCATAAATGAATAATTGTTATACTCAAATAATTTTGTAATGTACGTACGTATAGATGATTGTAGACGAAAAAGGTTTTGTATTGTTCACAATTATATATATATATGATGGAGAGAAAGAACAAATAATCACGCTATATATTTTTCCCATATTCTCCTTCAGTATTTAGTAATTTATTATATCGTTCTTTTATTCCTTTACACTGATGTTTATTTATGATCTCGATGATCGTACGAAACGGTGAACATGTAAACTAGGTATAATTACAAATAATAAAAATAAAAAGCCTCTCACAAGATTTTCGTCCTCCTAAAAACGTTCAGCGCTATTAAACTTGTTTTTATATATTTATATATAAAATACATAATAGAGGCTCGCACAGGGTCCATTATCATACTTTTTATATCTATTCTTAAACGGCCGTTTTGTAATATAAGACGAAACCGTTCTTTAATTGTTTTTTTTCTCACCGAACCAGTTAAATAATTACAAAAATCCGTTTCTTGCAACTTCTATGTCTTGTCACAATCTATTATAATACAAGAATCTTTTACTTTGTTTCTCTTAAAGACGCATTAAACTTACAATCTTAAGAAATTTACACAGAGGTTTTAACATCATGAATGAAATACAGGTATTATGTACAAATATGTATATGTCTTTATATATGTATGTATACGTATATATAAATACATATATGTACACATATATATATAAATTTTAATATGATCAGCTTACTCTTATTTTTTTATTTAATGTAGTGGTGTTTCAATAAACTCAATAAATGATAAATGCAATCTACGTTTTTTGCGAAGTAGTAAATGTTTGAGAACATAAAATACTTGTCATCACTTAAACGCTTTAAACCGTTTCAAAATAAAATAAAAATTCATTTTACATAAATTACATATCGAGCTTTCCAATTTAGCCAAATAATAAACAATTCTTTTAATCGATTTTATTTAAGACTCAGAGAATTAATATCTTTTTAATAATACCTTTTTTCGCATACATATAATATAAATAAAAATTCTACAGAAATTTTCCAGAGCAAACTTTGTTTAAAAGTAAACAATATTAGAGTTACGTCAAAAGACAACTTTGTCATTATGCGTTGCATGGTTATATTACATTTTACACAATATCACAATAAAGTTTGTCTATGTTGCATAAATTTATTCATTTAAATTATGTTTAATTGAGATATTCGAAATGTGATACGTTTGCATCAGGCAAGAGCTAAAGGTTTGCCATGAAAAAAAATATAATTGTAATTTCATTCACAAATATCAATGAAACTTTTGAATTAAATCGAAGAAAGAAAAAGAAAAAAAGAGGCCAATATTATGATTATCATGTAAAGTATAAGATCGTTAGGCCCTTTAAATTTAAATATCTTAAAGAATATTCGTTCGAAAAAGGAATGCCCACATATATAGGAGTATATAGATATATAGGAGTTGTCTTGGAAATGTAACATCTGAAATCAATAAATTCATTTAAATGATAGTATGATATGAAATCTATTGCTCCCAATACCAAATTCCACTTTTTTATCGCCAGGAAAAGTGAGAAAAATACTTAAAATTTTTCAAATCCAATCGATCTTGGCTGTTACTATTTACAATTTATCAATGATTAATTTGTTGAAAACTAGGATATTTAAACGTAAAACTATTTTATATAAAATATGTCAGTCGTCGAATTCAGATCTAATGTTAGATTTTCAAAATCTAAAATGGCGGTATAATTCAATATGGTAGATTAAAGTGAAAAGTAGATGGGATTTTATGAAAATAAGTATTGAGATTTTTGAGCTTGCTGAATGAAATATGCTCTTAGAATTTCAAAATTAAATATGGCGAATCGAAAAGAATCAAAATGGGAATATATCCTCGCCACCAGTTCATTGGTTATTTCTAGATTCGGCAAAGAGCGAGAGTGGTAGTGTCTATTCTACTATAATAAAGAAGAGATTATTAATCTTTTTCGGTCCTCGCCATATTGAATTTTGATTCTGATATTATATTTGAATTCAGCGAGTTCAAAAACCTCAGGATACCGTTTTCATAAAAATTCATTTACTTTCCACTTTCAATTCTCCATATTGGACTCGCCATTTTGAATTTCAAACATCGAATATTGGATCTGAATTCCGCAATCTTTAAAATCTAAAACATAAAGCAATTTTTAAATATCGTAGCCTTCAACAAATTAATCGTTAATAAATCGTAAGAAATACAGCCAAAATCGATTAAATTTAGAAAACACACACTTCAAACATGATTTTTCCGACTTTTCTTGCTGATAAAAAAAGAGAAATTTGGACGTTAGACCAAAAGTGAAAATTGGACATTAGGTTTCATCAAATTCTGAATGAATTTATCAATTTCAGAGGCTTCATGACATAGACCTCCATATACTGTAGACGTCCCTTTTTGCTTACTTACTCGTAACTCGTTTAGCAATATTGTTATTGATTTTCTTTTTTGGATTTCTTTTTTGCAAGATATTTTTGATTGGAAATCACACGCTAATGACAAAGTTATTTTATAAAGTTGTTTAATAACATGCCGCATTATTCAGAGAGCGTAAAAAATTGTTCTCCAAGTATCCTGACACATTGTAGAAGTCGAATAGCTAGGAGTCATCGAGCTAAAACTGATCTAAACTAGACGTCGTTAGATTAATGCAGTGATATGAATGTTTTGCTGTAAATGACGAACTCGCTAGCATGTATGTACTGTTATGTCTTACTAATTTCTGTCGATAGTTAGATTAGTTAATAATAAAACAAAGAAAGATAATATAGCCATGTAATTGCAATATGCAATTATAAGCAAAACATAAGTTCCTAACAAATACATCTCATAAAAAGGTTTCGTTTTTTTTTTCTTTATATCCTAGGTCCTTGGTGATTTACGAAAAAAACAAACATACAATAATTAATAATAGAATAATATAATATTAATTATAATATATTGATTATAATTAACTATAACGTCCATAAAGTATCTTCTTCGTTCTTTTTTTGTACACGTTTACTAAAAACACTTTTTCCACATTTCTTGTTGAGAAAATAAATATTAATATTAAATCTGAAATATCTTCTCTCCCCCCCCCCTTTTTTTTTCCCCCCCCCCCTCTCTCGTGCCACAATATTTTCTTTCTCTCATTCATTCACTCACTCTTTTTCCTCTTTCATGCCTCATCATACACACAAATACACATATACTTTCTCTCTTTCGCTCTCGCATGCACGCAAATACGCACGCACGCACGCACGCACGCACGCACGCACAAACTCATTATCACTTTTACATATTTGACTTAACTGTCTTTGTTTTGTATTTCACTATAGTTACAGTTTATATCATAATCTAAATTGGCAAAATGATTTGCCTAGTAAGTTTATAGGCCTCTTTTTTCTATATATGGAACATTTATCCTCGATATCATTCTTCTCTAATTCCAATCCTTCAAACTGCATGGGCACACCTCACTCACGCACACACGCACGCACCCATACATGCATGCATGTATATACATCCATGTGAATGTATTAACACGGCAAGTGACTATAAACTTATGCGCTCCCGCTCTCTTTTCGTATAATTCGAAATAATGTAAGTTGATCGCTGCTCACAAGATTAAAAGAGCTTTTAGAGGCCTGTTTCAAGAGGTCACCTATGGCTACTGCTACTCTGGTCGTTCATATCGTAAAGAACTTGTGCGATTGTTCTCGATGATTCGACATTGCTTAATGCCACGCCTGCCAAGTGGGGCTCGTACGCTCTAAGATGCCTGCAAATAATTCATGAATAATCGCCAGACAAATCGCATATGACACAAGAATTAAATAATAAGATAAAACAGCGAAAGACAGAAGAGCGAAAATGCTTACCTTCTACCGTGTGTTGAGTATATGACTAGGTTTCTAAGAATGAGAGCTGCCGTTAGGCGAATACTTTTGGTCACTGGACCTTCGTTGTCATCCTGTAAGGTAAAGACACGTAGTTGATAATCGATCGAAGCGTGTCGGTTTTCGCATAGACAACTGATGACAGTCAACGTGAATGAAATCACTGATCTTTCAAATGCTAAAAAATGCTTTAGTTTGCAAAGAATCTTGTGAAAAATGCATGGATGTAATACGTATGTCCAAATTGTATGATGTTGTTCTATGAATGCGTTATGATAGTTCGTGTTAATGTGTAAGAAGCGCTGCAATTTCTCAGTGAAGCTGCAGTTCATTTGTCCTGAGCAGTCGTATATGTCATTCGACGTGTCATGTAATAGATAGCAACGAATCATATTCTTGCACCTTAACCACGTTACAACAATATGACAAGGACGCACACATATCATATACAAACATATATCCAAACCTACAGATCTAGCACAACATCTACTTAGTAAATAGGAGTTCTGAAGGCTTCTCTGTTGCTCTATTGAAATGAACACTGTGCCAACATCCTCCTAACATGAATATTATAATTTCGACGCATATAAACATAATAAATGCTAGCTAAGAAATATAATGTCGAAAAAATAAAAATAAAAAAAGACATGCTACAACATGGTACAACGGTAGGGTAAAACAAATGAAGGGTTTGGGGGAGGATGACATGGTGTGCAAAAACAGACAGAATAAAAAAAGCACAAAGAAACGACAGCAGCGGCGGCGCACTGCAGGAACTGTAGCTGTGTCGTAATTTCCTTTTCAACTTTCAATACAATTTTTACCTGTTCTGGTGGAGAATTTTGCCCAGGTCTGGGGGAAGAAGAGCTTGAGGTGGCTGCAGCGGGCTTGGTTGGCCTTTGCTGCTTCGCCAAGAGAGAACAAGAAATTTCGTTAAATTAACCAGTCAAAATTATCAGCAGAATCGAAGACTGTCGGGTGATTTTACAGAATTGACTTTATATCAACAGAATATCAACATGACAGGCAAAAAGATTGTAACATGTGTATTTCGAGATGTGTAATATGTGTATTAAATGCATTATAAGATAATAAATTTATGTATCTATACAGTTTGTATATCTATTATCAGTTTGCTATTGCAGGAAGAAAATTTATCTCGGACTAGATTTACGAGACATACAGAATACATGTTGCTTAACTCTGTTTTTTCATTCAGCTAACGATTTTATCTTCACTTGTAGAAATAAAAGTGAAGATAAAATTATTTTTTTATTAAATTGCAATTATTCTGCAAGTTACTTCTAATATTTTTCAGACCATTTTTTATGGTCTCGCTTATCTTTCATTTCCAATTAATATTGATTAAAATTATGTCAAAACATTCATTTAAATATAAATTTAATATATTGTACGCTGCCTTTCCTGTTTAAAGAGCGAGTGTAGCGATTTTTTAGCTAATTGTTTGTTATTACGTTATTTAATTTTGATAATAAATTTCTTATTAAACGTTCAATATCAATTTAATTTAATTTAATACATAGGTTATAGTTGAATAATATTTAAAATATATCTACTAGAGATGTAAGGCAAAATAAAGATAATTAAAAATATGATATAAATTTAGAGATCGATGATAATAAATCTAATTAAAAATTCTAACGAAAATTCCTATATTTGGTCAAAGCGGATCTTAATGCTTAAATATTTTCTGTATGAATTAATATATACAATATATATATGTAATTCTGCAAATTGCGCACCGAAATCTTTTTCGGTGTTGAAACGCTATCGGAACTAGAATAGTAATATTACTTTATTAAATTGATAAGCACAATTTAATATTTTTTTTATGCTAATAAGCATCTTTATAAAAATAATCAAATGTTAGTGAACTTAAAATCTGCGAATAACGTATTGCGAAAAATGTTGCCTTAATTAGGATCTGAACTTAGAACTCTCTTGACTTTCCGGGACGGGTATTATACCGAATCTTGATAATTGAATTTTTAGAATTATTAATATTCTTATAAAGATGCTTTATAAGAATTGTTTATACTTATTACTATAAAAAATTAAATTGCTTGTCAATTTAATAAAATGATATTACTACTCTGGTTCTGCTTATGATTTGAAGACGAAAAAAATTTCGGCATACAGTTTGCGGGATCAGATAAGTGTATAAATGTATATATAAAACACAAAAAATATTTAAACACTAAGATTCGCTGTAATTAAATAAAAATAATTAATATTTAAAAATATTAATATTATCTTTATAATGTAGTTAATATATAATATATGTTAATATACAGGATGTTCAGAAAATCGCCCGCAATACTTCGGAAAATGATTTGGAACCAAAAAGAAAGAAAAAAAAACTATATAACTATAGACCCGAAAATAAATCATTTCCGAGTTATAAGTACTTTTATGTTTAAAAAATTGAAAGTTATTTTTCATAATTACAATCATAATTTATTTCATTAGTGTTTTAACATAAATAACTACATTTCGAACTACTTTATTACCCAAAGCATTCCTCTTTTTTTTATTTAAAAATTTTTTTTACTTTACTAGAAGGATGCCAAGCGGAATATGCCTCCATGTGGTACATCCTGGATAATGCCAAAATAGTCCGAAATATAGTTATTTATGTTAAAACATTATGAAATAAATTATATTTGTAATTATGAAAAATAAATTACATAAAAATTCTTTTTGGATCCCGAATCACTTCTCGAAGTATTACGGGCGATTTCCCGGATACCCTGTATATACAAGAGTGGTCCACTTAAACCGACCATTTGGAATATATCATTTATTTTTGATGATATAAAAAAATGTTTTAAATGAAAGTAGAATGGTTTCTAAGGCGACATGTTTTGATGTCTTTTTGTTTTTTTTTTCTAGATGGAGGCGAGATATGAAGGTCACCTTCACTTTTTTAAATGAAATTGCATAATTTTTTTTACACAATGATTTCTTTAATTATTCTCCATATACAAGTATTAAAGCAGTGATATAAAAAAAATAGTTTACGAGATATTTTTTTAATTTTTTTTCTTTATATTTATTTATTTTTTTATTTTCTTTATACTTTATTCTGGCACATATTGATATAAAATGTTAAATAACTCGTAAACTATTAATTTTTTTATAATCGTACCTTAATACTTTTATGAACAGAATAATAAGATGAGTTAATTGGTGTAAATAAAACACATAATTGCTTTAAAAAAATACGTATGCGAAATGGATAATTTTTTAAATAAGCAAATTATTTAACATTTTATATCAATATGTGCCAGAATAAATGTAAAATATCTCGTAAATTATTAGTTTTTTGATATCACTACCTTAATACTTTTATATGCAGAATAATTGAAGAACCATATTGTGTAAAAAGAATCATACAATTATGTTTAAAAAAGTAGAGATGACCTATATTTTTGGCGCTTTCACCTAGGAAAAAAAACATGACCAAAATAATTTCCGACCAAAAAACCGTTCCGCTTTCATTTGAAACTTTTTTTTATATTATCAAAAATATGCGATATATTCCAGATGGTTTAAATGGATCATCCTGTATATACCAGATGTTTTAGACCACCCGTACTACCCTTTTATCTTCACAGGATAAGGTTCAATCGTAAAAGTGTTCAGACAAAAGTACGGTTTAAAAAGATCTATTTATTAATCTTATCAGTTTGATCTTGGATGGCATCGCCAAGATCAGGTCAAGATCACATCGATTTTTTTAAATGGAATACGGTACTTTTAATTCCAGAATCTAATAACTGGTGTCAAGAGCTTTTCAAAACACTATAATAAAGTTATTTTTCAGTAAAATACTTTTCGAGTTATAAGATATGAAAGTTACAGTACCGCCGGCATTAGCATTACGCAAGGTGTCCGACCAATGGCTAAAACCTCTTGATAACATTTGTCAAAATCAAGACCGTTGGAGATTATACCTCTTATTTTCATATCTAAATGAATCTAAAATTTTCATATAAAAATGAATTTTTAGTGCAAAAATGAAAATAAGAGGAATAATTTCCAATGGTCTTGATTTTGACAAATGTTATCCAGAATATGATCCTGAACAATATTCAAGAGATTTTAATCGTCGTGTTGGTCGGATACTACGCGTAATGCTAATGCCGACGGTACTGTAACTTTCATATCTTATAACTTGAAAAGTATTTTACTGAAAAATAACTTTATTATAGTGTTTTGGAAAGCTCTCGACATCGCCTATTAAATTCTGGAATAAAAAATCAAAGGTATTCCATTTAAAATAATCAACATGACCTTGACCTGACCTTGGCGATGCCACCTAAGGTCAAACTGATAAGATCAATAAATAGATCTTTTTAAACCTTACAACTTTTGTCTGTCTGAACACTTTTACGATTGGATCTTAGTCTGCGAAAATAAAAGGGTGATACAAGTGATCTAAAACACCCGGTATGTTATATAGGTATATTTATATCTATATCCATATATCGGGAAAGTAACTCGTTACTTGTAATGAAGTTACAGTTACAAGTTAGTTTTTTGATAACTTTACTGGTAACTACGTTACTTTTTCTACGGTAACGAGTAACTGTAACGAGTAACTTGTTACTCTTTTAAAAAGTAACTTTCCATTCCCTGATTAATATATTTATATCAATTATTTTTATATTAAAACTTTAAATACAAAGCGCCTTCCCGGTCCGAGTGTTAAGATGTTGAACTACTAAAAAACTGTAATAAACTTATTGCGAAAAATATTGCCTCGGCCGGGAGTCGAACCCGGATCTCTTGCATTCCGTGCGAGCGTCCTGAGCCTTTAGACTACCGAGACAGTTTATTACAGTTTTTTAAGATTTGGGAGAATTTGGGGGGATTATTTGTTTCAGATTGATTGTGTGAATCCGATAATTTCATCGGCTCTCAATTTATTTCTGAAATATTAATTCAATTTAATTGAATGTATATTAGATAGTAGTTCAACATCTTAACACTCGGACCGGGAAGCCGCTTTGTATTTAAAGTTTTAATATTTATATAGACGGTCTTGTTTCCAATCAAATTATTTTTATACTGTACCAAAATTGTCATAGTATGTACAGAGTATCCAAAAATTTGCGATCCAAAATGCTATAGTAAAAAAGTTTTTGAAAAATGTTATTTGTAAATTTTTATTTTAAGCAAATTTCTAAGATAGAAAAAATTTAAATATGATCAATTATACAGATTATGTTTAGATGGTCACTTGTAAGCATTAGTGAGCGTGCCGAAGTTTCTCAGCAGTTCCTAGTAGTATTTGACAAAATAAAGTATAAAATAAATCAAGTAAAATGACAATAAACAAATTTTGTAAAATTCCCGTACATATTTACATTTTCAGAATTTGTGTTTCTTCATGTACATTTAAAGTCCGTCTGGATTATCAATTTTAGTGCAAAAGATTTGACTATAAATTAAAATTAATTCTCAGTAGACGTGTCGAAATTTAATTCCATCGTATGGCAGGGTCAACGTACAATAATATTACGTATTAATATTAAATACGTGTGGAAAACAAACAAAGCAGTAAAATTTAATTCTGTATTCTCAAATAATAGTTTCAGAATTTTAAAACATTAAAAAAAATTTACCATTAGCTCTTTAGGATTAACGAATTCCAGAGCATGCCGTTTAATAGCATGGAATGCCGCGTTGGGTGCGTATCCAGGATGATGTGGAGTCGGAGGCGTAGACGTAGAGACTTCAGTTTTACCCGTCACTGTCAACTGTTTCCTCCTCATTGACATTGTCTGAAGAGAGAAAAATGCGAATTGCGATTGTAAAATCTCATGATATCAAGTATCGATATAATTTTCATCATTCAATAAAAAAAAATCACGAATAGTGAAATGCAAGATTACTTACGTCCGCATTACAATGCCTATCATAGAGATGCGTCATTAACGAGAACTTGCGTCTCTTAAGAGCATCACAGCTCGCCCATAGACACAATATCTCCTCACCACCACTTGGACAGTGGGCTTCGCAAACGTGAAGATAAACTTCATGCGGTGTTTTAAATTGTCTAAAATTATTTGAGATATTTTTCATTAAAATTCACAACATCTCATAAATATAACTGTACTTTATTCGACAGCTTTTACAAAATTGTTTAATAAAATTGATTTCAAAAATTTATCTTTGAACTTACCTAAGACAGCCCCGCCACTCGCACAGGTAAGCGTTAGGATCGATTTTAATCGTAATGGTTTTGTTCTCCTGTATTAGCTGTGGCGTCTGCTGTTGCTGTTGCTGCTGCTGTTGGCTTGTAGAGGGTTTTGACTCAGGCTCAGTGGAGGTCGATGAACTTACCGTCTTCACGATCTTGGTAGCGGGTGACGACTTGACAGTAGACACACCATGAGTAGCCGCTGCCTGATGCGGAGTTGTGGGCCTAGTGGGCGGCGGCGTGGACGCCGGAGTAGGCGTCACCACTCTGGACGGCACGCTGGTGGATACTGGAGTTTGCTGAGCCATCGCTGGGATTGTGACGGTCACAGTGTTTGAATTGGTCTGCGCTACCGAGCTGTTGACTATAATGGAGGCCTGTGGGATAGTGGCGGATGTGGGTACAAGAGGTGGTGGAATGTTGCCAAGCGCCGGACTCTGTAGAATCGGACGAGGAACCTGTGTCACGACCACCTGCTGTCCTTGCGGCGTCACTGCCACCATCTTTTGAGGGGTCGGTTGCGCAGTGGCCTGCGGTTGCAATATAATAATTGTCTTAGTACCAGTCCCCTGTTGCTGTGTTGTCTGCGCTACGAGGACGGTTTGCGCTTGACCCTGCACCAAGGCCGTCTGTGGTTGTGCCAGTACATAGTTTTGACCAGGTACACCGCCTGACACTACGTATTGCAACTGTCCGCCCGCGCTCTGCTGTAAAAGCACTTGCGGTTGTTGTGGAGGTGGCCTGCCCTTTACCGAGGTGGTAGGAATAATCACTTGATTGCTCGACGGGATCGTTTGCTGCACGACTATCTGCCTAGGCGCTGTAACTATAAGTTGTTGCTGTTGTTGCTGAAGCGACGGTTGCGGCTGCGACGCTTGACTCATGCTTGCAATTTGATTGATGAATATATGAGATTCTTCCTTAATGTGTAGTGTCGGTGGCTCTTCTTTCACAAGAACTGGTGTTGTTTCCGTCTTTACATGAAGAGGAGGAGGAAGAGAAGTTGAAGACGCTGTTGCCATCGCCACCGTCGCCGTCGCTACCATCGGTACTGTTGCCGTTGCTGTCGTTATTGCCGTCCCTGTTATGGTCGCTGTCGTCGGTGCTGTCGCCATCGCTGATGTTTCTTCCTTTATTGTATCCTTGTTAACGTTCATTTGTTCTTCCAAATCGATTTCATCTTCTATGCAGTCTGCTGCCAGAGCAGCATACAGATTTGCCGCAGTGGAAGAGACAGTTGCTTTTTCGCTGTCCTTATCGTCATCCTCGGATTTTATGCTCGATACCGTAGATTCAGCTGTGGTCGAATCGACCGCTGGATCAGGAGACATTGTGCCATTGGAATACTTTGGCTTTTTGATATCTAGCTCATCTGACTCACTAGCTGATCTCTTGATTCCTCGTGGTGCTTCGATTAGAGTATCCTCGGACACTTCGTTCTGTATAACATTGCCGCTCTCTATCTCGGGCTTTATTTTCATTTCAGCAGGAGATTCTTTTAATACCTTCTTGATGTGATTCTCTACCAAATCCATCTCTTTCTCGTTAATTGAATTCTTGCTGAGTACACCATTCAGAATCGGTTCTTTATCAACCTTCCTCTCGAGCAAGTCCACCAACATCATACTCTGTAACGGCTTGTCTTTCGAGCCCACGCTCGATGAATCTTTGGATGAGCCGTCCTCCTGCGCGTCGATATCCATATTGTTGCTTGTCGGCGCGCCATTAAGTAGAATACCTTCGAAACTTGTCGGCATGTTCTCCTCTTCGACCCTGAAGGAACAGTCTCTACTACCACCGATACCGCTGCTCGACGCTAAAGAATTATTGGTAGAGTCCGAATCCTCGGCGATGGAAGTGCATGTCATGCGTTGATTTGTTTTGTTCGGTGTAGCGGTGGCGACGTTGACCGTCGTCAAGGGCGGACGACAGAGCTTTGCCGGTGAGGATATGTGGTTTTCAGTCGGATTCACCACCATAGCCGTGGACGTGATAATTTGATTAGTATTATCGTTATCGTTTATCTCAGTCTAGAACATGTGAGATGTTTGAAATAATAAGATATTTTGCAAGGTTTGTCAAGCTGTGAACTTGTAACAGCAATCATTACATACCTTCTCACAGTTATTAGTCACAACGAATTTGGCCCCATTGAGCCTTTGTATCTTTTTGGCAGGAATGGGTGTGATTGCCGATTTCTGCTTAGTGTTGATGAGAGTCTTTGGGAGTATTGTGGCCGGGGTAGCCGCAGGTGCAGCGGGCTGTATTATACTCGTCATCTGTTGCTGCAGTAATCTCTGTTGTTGCTGACGTTGGGCAACCTAGAAAATATCCGTAATAATATTAATCGGGGATCAATGTTTTCAAGTTTTTTCCCATAATTGTGTCACTTTTCACGCGCTCGCAACGATTTTATTATATTTGTGATAGAATAAATATCAAAAGAACAATCGAATTCACCAATCAAAAACCATGCTGTTGTTAGTACTTGATATTACGAATACTTTTATTTAAATTTTAGAATAACACTCTGTTAAATATTGCTAATGGCTTTTTTATTGTAATATATATTCGTCAAGAAAGGAAGGAGAGAGGACATTCTCTGGTCTAAATTCGTATTCCAAAAGAACAAAGAAATACATAACAAAGTTTGAATACATCAACCAACACTACATCATAAGCAAACATTTTGACAAGTAGTATTAAAAAAAAACGTAAATAATAATCTATTATATATTCCTGCATAGTTAGTCTGTAATAATTTATTAAAAATAGAAAAGTAGTTTGATGCAAGATTCTTGTAATATTTCTAACAGATTCTATAATAGTTAAGCAAATAAAATTAAAATTTATCTTGCGTATACAATAAGACAATTACAATTCACATGTATGTGATAATTTATATAGTAGTTCCTTCATCTTAAATTACGTTATGTACTACATATGTAATTAATTTTAAATATACTTAATATATTTTCTTATTATATATCCTTCGGATATTGTAATAAATCATAAAAATACAAAGGGAACGAAACTCTCAAGATTTCGAGTACTTTTTCTTTAGTACTTTCCAGACAAAAATAGAAAAACTTCAAAAAAGTGAACTACTTATTTTTGTTAATATACAACAATGATACCTGGTTGCTGGTTATTAGCTGATTGGCACTGATGCTGGATGCGATGCTAGCAGTAGTGTTTGTTACGCAGGCAGTAGGGGTAGACACACAAGTCGCAGCAGCACTGGGCATGCAGTCGCTGCTGACTGTTACCTTAGTAGCCAATAGGCTTTTTATTATGGAACTCGACGTAGTGCCACTTCGATTATCTTCTTTAGCAACTACCTGGACACATTGTAACTGTGGCTGCGATTGCGGCTGCTGCTGCGGCGGCGTTTGGGAGCCGCTTGCTAGCAACGCTTGACTCAGATGCGGATGCGATACTGATACCTAATCGACAAGGAGGCAACATACAAATTTCAACCACCACAGCGAATTACAGCATCGGAAAGTATAGTTCAAGCGTTTACATGAGCACATGCTGCGATATATCTCGTATATTATAGCGTAGCTACTGTTTACGTAGTCGGAAGAAGCGTTTGACAAGCGTGTGAATCACAGACATATATTGATTCCTTGGAAATAATTCTGGTCGATATTTTCCATAACCGCAGCAATGATTACGAATAGAAAATATGTAGTATTTCATCCTACATAAAATTTTATATAATAATAAATAATTTATCAAACAAACTGAAATTTTTCGTAAAAAAACAATAAAACAAACATTACTCTTATAATTACTCTACTTATCTACATCTCTCTCATCTACTCTTTCGGCGATCACAGAACGCTAAATTGAGGATTCACGAGGCATGCAAAAAGAACTCTCTCACCTCTGTGTTACAAGGAAGTATCTCTAGCACGTGTTAAAAGGGAAAACCAACAATAAGAATAGCATTACGAAGCTACAATACAACCAAAGTGAGAACCAAGGTCATAAACGAGAATGGCAGAGAATGGTATAGAGAGAGAACTAGGATTCGGACCCACCTGACTTTTAGAATCAACCTTGGTCACTGGATTTTGGGACTGGCTCGAGGTGTTGTTGGACGGGGGTTTCGGCGGTGCGGACAATTGGGCCTTGAGGATGGGAGACGCGGGAGTGGAGGTCGTTTGCGTCCCGGACGACGCGGCGGGACTATCGACCTGGGGAACGGCCGTGCTATCGGGTGCGGGACTTATATTCTTGACTGTACGCTGTTGAACGGGAAGCACCTTTACTGGAGTAGTGTTGACCGGCGGAATCGGGGGTGTATTAGTCGCGACAGCAGCGATAGTTTGGCTCGGATAAGTGATCGGCGCGGGTGTGGCCCGTACTCGGATGCCTTCGTAATACTGGGTACCGGTATTTTCGCCCTTCAACGGATTCGGTCCCACGATATTACCGAAAACGGATCTGTTTACAGACAATACAACGTTTATTAAAACAAACGTATATTAATGCGACAACAAGGATTGTGATGATGATTTATGTCTCGAAGTAATCACCTGACGCATCTGGGAAAATGTAGTGGTGCTATTACGCCTCGTCTACCAATCTTCGTGCAGCAGCCAAGATACTTTTTATACAATTCCTCCTGTTCAATGCGTACACCGGGTGTGAGTTCAAAAGTCGCTTTCACCCATCCTAGAGCGAACTGCTCGTTCTCTTGAATAATCTGCTGATGCGCATTTTGTTGTTGAATCGCGTTAGCTGTCTCCACCACTTCTAAATAAACAGAAGTGAAGAAACAGAAATGTAGAAAAAAGAAGAATATACGACTTCATGAACAAGAAGCGAAAAAAATTTCGATCACGTACTGTGCGTTGTCGACTTGGTCGAGGTCGCGGCGGGAGTCGTAGGTCGAGAAGACGCTGGACTGGCAGGTGCTGGTGTCGTAGTAATCGTTGCCGGCGTAGACGGAGTGGACGCGGACGCAGTCGTTGTAGCTGGTGTGGCAGGAGAGACGGGGACAGAACTTTGACCTGTGGTGTTCTGCTGTGTCGCTACTGTTGACACCGTCTCAACAACTCGCATAAGAATACAAGCCTTCGGACCATAGCTCTGCGCCTCTACAGTGACGAGGGCGACCAAGGTATCGATGGCACCGCGGACCCGCGCGACGCTCGTGCATGGTCTCTCACCCAGCGACGTTAAAGCGTACAGACATTCCAAAGTGTACACTAAGAGAGCTATGTCACTTAGAGCTAGAAATCTGCAAGTAGACACAACGAAATTTCACACGCTTTGCAACGACGCAATGCATTAAAAATACTCACATTATCAATAGTACTGATAAAAGGTATCGTAATTGTGTAAGTTTTCAGAAAATTACTGAATATTACAATTATTTGTATACAACAGTTTTCTTATTGAGTTTTAAATTGAAACAAAAAAATTTGTTTTTAACATAACACAAACTTTTATTTTTAATGAAACATCTCTCTCTTTTATACACGTAATTTGACTTTATGTGAAAAAATATCGCCAAAATATTTGCTCAAAATATTCAATTACAATCTTTTTCATTAGGAATTACATTTTATGATTTGTTTCAATTAACAGAAATTTCTAAAAATTCATTGATTCTTGCAATACACTGCCGAATGAAAAGATTATATAAATATACATATACATATAATATACACTTGCCTGCATATAAGTTCATATACATTGTCTGCCAGACCAAATGTGACAATTTCTTCGTTACTGTCTTGCTGACTAATCTTGTTGAGCACCTCCAGACAGGATATAACAATAAACCTATCCTGGGACTCAATTCCCTTGGCCACGCACGTTAGGACAACATTCGTTATCCTCTCGCCGGCTTCCTTTAAAATAACTTCGTTCGCTATGTTCCCTAGTATATCGAAGCCGAGCTGATGCAAATTGCTCCACCTCGCTCTCACGCACAGCAGCACGAATCGCAGGAAACACCGGTTCCTGCCTAACACCGTCGCGTTCTCCGGCGTAAAGCTAAGATTCCGTAAGATCGAGGCGATTTGTAGCACGCGCTGCCCGTACGGATCCTGTGTACCTAATGTCCGGCCGACGCAGAACAGATCCTTGTCTTCCTCCTCGAACTTGATAGAATTCTGATTCTGATCTTTCAGATTCTCGTCCGAGTGCAAGACAAGTAAATCTAGCCGTGGGCAATCTGGAAGTATCTGCAATATACATAACAAACGGTGTTTAGGTTCATGAGAACAAGGAAAAAATTGTCAAATTTTTTAGAGTTCATATTACATCATTGGTAATGAAGAGGCTCTAAATTAAGTTCAATTTTTACACTACTTACTAAAATTTTGTAAAAAATTTCCGAGACTAGAGGACTTTTATTTAAAATTCCAAGTAAAATTAGAGAACTTTTAAATGCAACTTTAAAAGTAACACAAAAACGAACTGTATATTATAAATTGTACAATAATACACAAAAAAGTTATGTTATATTAACAGCATAATTTAGCCGAGCAGCAAACTAAATGAAACTAATCTTGTTAATTCGATGACAGTATTAATCAAATAAATAATATTTTATTAAAACAAGAGCATACCATATTTGTTTCATTAATATTAGGAGTGTGATTTAGTTTTGAGGGTTTTGTAAGAAATGGTGTTTAATATCAGTATTAAAGCAGAAACATCCCAATCACAGCTATTATTTCTTAATGCTTTAATATTACTCTACGATATTTAATCATTTACTTACAATAGACGCAGTAAAGATCGTGCTTATTATATTATTTAAAAAAAATGGAGCTTCCTAAAGAGCGTTTTCGACATTACTTTTGTTTTCTGATCAAAAGAAAAACGGTGGCTGAAGGTCATGGAATTCTGATGGAAACTTATGGTGATATTGCTCCATCAATTAAGACATGTAAATATTAGTTCTATCGATTTAAAAGTGATGATTTCAATGTTAACAATAAAAGCTGGAAAATGTAGATTTGCAAGCATTATTGGATGAAAATCCAGCACAATACACATCAGAAAAAATTAAATGTTAATCGTACAACAGTTATTAAATGTAATATGTTATTTAAATAAATCAGTTTTGGAGAAAAAAAAACTCTCGAAACTAAATCAACTCCTAATACTATTATTAAATCGACATGTTTATTTTTAATTAAACCAGTGCTGTTAATATCACATTATTTTTTCCATATAGAAAACAAGAATTGCAACTATATCTAGTCTTTTCTGTTTCCATAAAACGTATAGAATAGACAGACTCTCATTCATCCTGATTTTTAAAAAATTTTGTTGTATAGGATAGAGAAGAAGACCTACTACAATAGTATTAGATAAACTATTTTGTTCTATTGTGTACTATCTCCTACTGTCATCGTGATTCTTTTTAAAGTCGCGAGACACGCGAGAATATACTCGTACGTAAATATACGCGGATACTATCTATACTTATCATTAATCGATATTGACATTTTGCATTATCAAAAAAATTGATAAAAGAAATAATGTTTTCTGAAAGAGATAAAAGAAGCCCGTACAAATTTTATTAAAATTGAATTTCGGTGAAATTGGCAGAAAATTTGATACATTGTAGATCTTGTCCTGATAAAAAGTTTCCACAGACACGATTCTCTATAATGAAGATTGATTTCTATAAAGCGTAACATTTCAAAATGGGCTAATTCTACAATATTTTATTTTACATTTAATTAACATTTAATTAATTTTATTTTCAACGTAAGTATGATATATTCCTATGTCATTATGTGCACTTTCTCTACATTTTTAAGTAAAAAGTTATAAGGATAGTATTAATTTGATTGCCCCTCACAAATCGAGATGCTTAATTGTTGAGATTTAGCACACTTGTTGGATGTTTTCTGTTCGATTCGATTCAAGCGTGTTTATTTGTGTTACAATACGCGAGATTATTCCCGCGAGTCAAAGATGTATAATAATCTGAAACGCGGTCTTTCTACCACCTCCTCTATTCTTAGAACTATCTTTATATTGAATTTTCACGAGTCTCCGTGGTCCGGATTTTACGAATCAAGCGTCACAATTTGCGAAAGACAAGAGATTCGCAATAAACACCCATCTCGATTTGTGAGAAGCAAGGGGACTCACAATAAGCTTTCCGATTTGTGATAAGCAATCAAGTCAATATTATCCTTATGACTTTTTACTTTAAAAAAACTTTTAAAAAAATATACATAAATGCAATTAAAGACGTAAGAATGCACTTAACTCGTTGAAAATAAGATATTGTAATATTAGCCCGTTTTATCAGAACTATAAGATCTACAATATAACATACATTTTCAGCCAATTCGAAATTCAATTTTCATAAGGTTTGTGCGGCGTCCTTTCAATTTATAAGTATAAAATTTCAAAAATTTCCCTAAATACCAATAAAATTCCATAAAAGTCTCCCCAATTTTCGAGAGTAAAAAAAATCCTTAAAAATTTCATGTTTTTCAGTGTTTTTTCAAATAGTAAATATCTTGATTTCAATTCATGTAAACTCTACACGCTGATTATACATACATATATATATTTATAATGTATATATACACAATATATATATATTTGTCAGGCTTGAAATACAGTTCTAAAGCTGGAATAGTAATATTACGATTTAAACTAATAATCAATTTAATAATAATGATACTAAGACGCATCTTAAACTGTTGCAAGATATTTACTTAAAAAAATAACACTCCAGCTAGGATATAAACCTAAATCTTGTTATTATACAAGACGTCATTACCAATTTCACGACTCATGTCACTGACGTGTGTGTGCTGTGTGTACTATATAAGTATATATATGCATTAGACTATAAAAAAAAAAATTTTTTTTAATCGGCCACTTAGCTCAAAAGCTTCCATTTCATGATAAAAAAATACCCCTAAATTTTTATCAAAAAATATTAAAAGTTACAGGTCGTTAGTAAACGATTTTTAAATCAAAGTTTCGATTTTTCTTAATACATGTTTGATTTGATGCAAAAATAGTTTAAACCAGATTTTAAAAGTGGTACTGTACGTTTTTTTTGATTGCTGAACACGATGCAATAATTTATTTAACTCTACGATATACGCCTTATTAAGAAATACAGCCCGATTAATGAGAAAAAAAGATCAAATTTCGAATTCAAGGTCGATTTTAGCAAGGTTCCAAGCGTTCAAATAGGTCGTTACTCCTCTCAAATTGTAGGTCTGTTCACTCAGAACAAGATCCAGTTGAAATTTTCCCGGCACCTCTTACAGGGCCTTTAAAAGTTGCATTTAACTGAAACGTTTTTAAGAATAAAAATTTTTTTACAAGTTCTAAAGTATATTGCTTTGTAATTTTAACAAATCAAATTTCCTCAAATCAAATGCCTCAATTTGACAATAAAAAACTCTTTATTAGAAAATGAAATGATACTTATCACAAAAAAAAATTAATTAATTGAAATGAGCTACATATTATATAGTTTATTTCAATTAATTAAATCATATTTTTTTGTATTACGTACTCATTTCCAATTGGAATTTTTCCGGGACCTTCTATAATATATACAGGGCCTTTAAAAGTTGCATTTAACTGGATTATAAAACATTTTGAAGAACAAAAAAAATTTTTTTACAAAGTATATTCCTTTGTGGTTTTAACATCCTCAAATCAAATGCCTCAATTTGACAATAAAGAATTCTTTATTAGGAAATGAAATAAATAAAAAAATTTACTACATATGTATATATAATATGTAATTTATTTCAATTTATTAAATCATGTTTTTTTATATTAGGTACTCATTTTATTTTCTACTAAAGAGTTTTTTATCGTTAAATTGAGGCATTTAATTTGAGGATGTCAAAATCACAAATCAATATACTTTAGAACTTTTTTAAGAATAGAAAAAAAATTTGTTCTACCCTTAAAAATCTTCTTCCTTTTATAATCCAGTTAAATGCAACTTTTAAAGGCCTTGTAGGAGGAGGTCCCGGGAAAATTCCAACTGGATTTTGTTCTGTAAACAGATCTATAATTTGAGAGGAGTAACTACCTATTTGAACGCTTGGGACCTTGCTAAAATCGATCTTAATCTCGAAATTTGATCATTTTTTTCATAATTTTTAATCAAGATATATTTCTTAAGGCGTATATCGTAGGGTTAAATAAACTATTGCAGCGTGTTCAACGATCAAAAAAACATACACAGTGCCATTTGAAATTCGGATTAAACCATTTTTGCATCAAATCAAATATGTATTAAGAAAAATCGATACTTTGGTTTAAAAATCGTTCACTAACGATCTCTAAATTTTGATATTTTTTGATAAAAATTTAGAAGTGTTCTTTTGGCATGAAATGAAAACTTTTGAGCTAAGTAGCCGATGAAAAAAGCTAGATGAAAAAAATTTTTTTTTCTTGACAGTCTAGTGTGTGTGTGTGTGTGTGTGTGTGAGTGAGTGCGTGTACATGATACACATACGCTGTCATAGTGTGTCTTGTTTAACCTTTGCATCGAAATATCTTGAAAAGTATAAAAGATACGGAAAAATATTTCAGATAAAAATCGAACACTTTCGAGGAGGATGTATTCTGTTCTTTTTCTATGTAGAGACGTCGAAAAGATATGAAGGTCACTTTTTAAAATGAAATTATATAATTTTTTTACTTAATATGATTCCTCTAATTTATCCCTGCATATAAAAGTATTATATAAAAAAATATAAAAAAAATCGATAGTTGACAAGATATTTATATTTATTTTATATTTTTTAATATTTTATTCTGGTACAAATATTGACATGAAATATTAAATACATCGTAAACTAATTTTTTGATAATTATACCTTAATATTTTAATGAGCAGAATAATGATATGAATCAATTGGTGTAAACAAAACAAATAATTGCTTTAAAAAAAAATATGTAGGCAAAATAAATGATTTTTTAAATAAGCAACTATGTGTTTCCTATACTCTAATTTATTCACCTTATTATTCTGTTCATAAAAGTATTAAATTATGAAATATTGAAAATAGTTTATAAAATATTTAATACTTCATATCAGTATGTGTACCAAAATAAAATATCTCGTAAACTATGTCATTTTTTTATATTTCTATCTTAATATTTTTACATGTAGACTAATTAGAGAAATCATATTAAGAAAAAAAATTATACAATTCCATTTAAAAAAGTGGAGATGGCCTTCATATTCTTTTTAGCGCTTCCACCTTAAAAAAAACAAGATCAAAATAGATCCCTCTCGAAACCATTCCTTTTATTAGAAACATTTTTCCGTATCTTTTATACTTTTCGATTTCAATGCGAGAGATAAATGGGACACTCTATATGTATACATATAGGCAAAAGATATGCATATTTCTCACCACTTCGACATCATTCGGCACTGTCGGTTCCTCGTTCTCTGTTGTCAATGCAATAACGTCTTGTTTGCTCTGCTTCTCCTTCTCAACAGTCTTCCGCCTAGAAAACGTCAGCAGACTACTGGTGGGCGGCTTTTTCATGAAGGTCCTCTCGTCCGTGAGATCTATCACATCCTGGGAATCGAGTACGTCCGACCAGAAGGAATTAATGGAATAGTTACGAATACGCGAGTACACCTCGATGAAGAGTTGCCGCGTGCCAGGAGAGTCAAAGACACCGGCGTGCGCCAAGAGGATGTTCACCAGACGAGGATACTTGTCGAGCCGCAGGGTGTGTTTGCCCTCATTCGACAAAAGGGTGCAGACATTGATGGCGAAGTCCTGCTCGTTCGGCAGCGGTGACAGGAGCGACAACGCGAGCTTGTCATAATTCGAGGATTTATAAAGGTCCGATGAAAGTCCATTGTAATCACGCAGTGATTCTAAAAGTAAAGACGAACGAATGGATTTATTCTATATGTGCAGAAAAAAATTAATTTTACTTGAATCAATTCTACTTATTCAAATATTATTCATAAAGCCAATCTCTTCCTAGAAGATTTTATATGCAAGTAGAGAGAGAAAAGAAACATCTCTCTTAATCTCTTTTACAAAATTGATTTAAAACAATTATTATGTAACGTCAATATACTTTGTAGAGATTTTCTCGATAAAAAATCTCTAAAAATTTTTATAATTCAATATATTTTTTTTTAAATAAAATGTGTTCAATGCCTTAAAAACCTACATTCATTAATGTAATACGGTAATAAAATTTAAACAATCAAAAATATCAATTGGTTATAATGATAACTTTCGGAACATAAGAAATCATTACGGGATACATATTCAATAATACATCGCATTATATTAATTCTATGTTTGTTATGATTATATTAATATTAATGAATATCATAGGTTTACTTTGGGTGAATGGTTGTGAAGGTCGTCGTGCAAACGTTTACACGTCGTGTCCATGGTAAAACGTTCCGACAGTAAGTGTACAGCATACAATAAATTTGCCGCGATGGTTCAATTAAAATAATTGAAATACACAGTTATTATCTTGCTAATTAAAATCAACCGCGTCTTTCAAAATGCACGTTATCTCATAAAGTCAACATCGGGCGATTCAAATATATACTTTATATATATTTGTTGAAATACCTTTTGGCAATTGCACTGCAAACATATAATACATCTAACGAAGATATTTTAACAAATATAAACCCAAATATTAAAAGAACACAATTCTTCAATACAAAATGAAACTACTTTCCCTTACAAAAAAAATGTCACGCCGCTTTTGTAAAATGTTACTTTTGAAATATTCCTAAGGGAATATATGAAAACACTACAAATTTTAACAAAATTGATAAAACTATTTTTATAAATAAAATTTGCAGGAAAAAAAAACAAAAAGAACAAGTTACACTTTTTAATATTGAGCGCATTTTTACTCTGCTCTTTTTTTCTGTTGAAACTATAACAAAACCAGTTGATTCGGTTGTATCTTATCGGCGAGTTGATACATTGGACGCGATGTTTCCAAGCGTAGTGATTAGAATATCTTTTTCCCCGCGGACAGGCTTTTTTTCGTTGCGAGAACAAACGTGTATCTCTAACAATCGTCACTGTCGGAATTGTCATGCAGCCAATCCAACCCTACAGCGCTTAACGACCTGCTCATTGTGGCAGGTCATGGCTAGTTGATGCAACAAGAAAACAGAGGCTAGCATCACGACGATATTGTCGAACGAGTACCCTCTGCCCCTTCCGTCTCGATGTGAAATTGGCGCTCTATTTTCAGAATATAATTGGCAAAGTTCTGACTCTTCCCTAAAGAGTTCCGGAAAGTTTCCAATAAGTTTCAAAAAAAGCGATTAAAAACTTTAGAAAATAGGATTCCAAAGATGCCTATTTTTCATTTCTATTGTACAAAAATTAGTCATAACTTATTTATTTTCATTAAGATCGTTATTTCCATTGAGTTCTAATATTAAACTTTTTATTAAAATAAATTGAAATGTTATCCAGCACTTTCAAAGAGTCAGATTTTTAAACATAAACTTCTACAGCAATATCAGTATATACAACTTTTTAAGGAAAGGTCAAAATATACAAATTATATTGAATTTTAAAAAATATACTAACTTTACTAAGTTTTTCTCTTTCTATTTACATTGTTTTATTATTAAAAAGATATTGAGTTTGTAATGTTCGAACGAAATTATTAATTCAAATAAAATTAATTTCTCATAATATATATCCATCAAATAGTTATATATCAAATAGTTATATTTCAAATTTCACATTTAAAAAAATAATACATGATATGTACATATGTACAGTCATATGGAAGGCATTTTCGGCCGATGGGCGTCATCCATACTACCAACGTGTCCAGCATTTATTACTGGATATTGCTGATATGCCACGCAGGAGAGCATTTTGCGATTGGTTTTTAAACCAAACAGATAACGATCCACAGTTTTCATAAAACATTTTGTGGACAGATGAGGCCATATTTACCAGGCAAAATATTCTCAATCAAAGAAATAGTCATGTTTGATCACATGAGAATCCATAACATTTCCAATATGGATAGACAAACATTTTCAGTGTAATGTATAGTTAGGCATAATGAGTAATATTTTAATTAGATCCCATTTTCTACCAGCTCGCTTGAATACGAACGGATTTTTCGCATTTATAAACAATGAACTTTATGACCTTTTGAAAAATATTCCTTTGAATACGAGAATGAATTCCTGGTTTCAATTGGATGACTGTCCTGCTCACTACAGCAGAGGTCCTCGATAGTGGCTTAATATTCATTTTCTTGGAAGATGGATCGGTCGCTTGGCCTCCGCGTTCACCGGATTTAACACCACTAGATTTTTTTGTGGAGTACTCTGCAAAGCAAAAAGTGTATGCAAAAAGTGCCTGTTAATAATGTTCAATTAAAAACGAAGAATTGTGCAAGCGTGCGAAGAAATTACAGACGCACAATGTCAGCCACTCTCATCGATAGATGTAATGCCTGTCTCCGGGCTGAAGGTCATCATTTTGAATAAAACATTTAATAATTAAATTTTTATTATTGTAAAGCAATAAAGAGGATAGACCTTATTTCGACATTATTCATTCCTACAGTTCTACATAACTTCAGAAGTAAATATCTCTTAAACGAAGCGTTTGCTTTCCAGAGGAAAATGTTTGTTTGTTTTGAGATTATGAATTCATATTTTAAGGTTTAGCGGTTTAATCCGAAAACATCGTATATATAGTATGTATAATAAAATATATATATGGAGTGAATCATGTAAGACCGGCCACCCAAATAACACCCATAATTTTGGAGATAGGAAAAAATGTTTCAGATGAAAATGGAATAATTTCAAAGGAGACGTGTTTTAGTCATGTCTTTCTTCTAAGTGTAGAGATATGAAAGTCACCTCCACTTTTATAAATGGAATTGTGTAATTTCTTTTACGTAATATACTCCTCTAATTATTTTGCATACAAAAGTAATAGGGTGGTAGAGATATAAAAAACCAATAATTTAAGAGATATTTTATACTTTATATTCCGGCACATATTGACATAAAATGTTAAATAAGATCGGTTTCTATCTATAGTTAATTTATAAATATTTGTACGAAAGGACTATATTTGTGAATTTTAAAATTTTATAAAAATAAGTTTAAAATTAAGTTAATTTTAGATTACTTTGGATAAAGTTTTTTGATTATATAATATTAAATAACTCTTAAACCATTAATTTCTTGATAATCGTACTTTAATATTTTTATGGACAGAATAATGAGATGAATCAATTAGTGGAAAGAAAACACATAGTTGCTTATTTTAAAAATTATCTATTTTGCATACATATTTTTTTGCCAAAATAAAATATAAAATATCTCTAAACTATTGGTTTTTTTATATCTCTGCACATATACATATAAGATAGACCCAGCATCTATATATTTTTCTATAATATATTAGGTTAAGTAAAAAGTCATCGCGTTTTTTTAAAAGACATCTATCAGTAAAAACCGCAATTACTTTATTACCAACAATATAAATATATCTTGATAGAGTAAAGTTTCAGCTTTAAAAATCTCTTTTTTAAATTATACGATACGACAATTTTTAATGGAGTTATGAGCAATTAAAGTCAAAATAATTCTTTTATTTAATCCGCGATAACTCAGTAATCAAAAGTCG